>NC_052056.1:62621558-62921558 GCF_903992535.2 Arvicola amphibius
ACAGAAGTTATCTAGCCTATTAGTCACCTTTGGTTCTAATTTGGGAACTTGGGGGGAGCCTTTGGCCATACAGATAGTGCAAAGGTCACCTAGACAATCACTTCTGGTCCTGGTTGAGGGAGCTTAGGGAAGTGTGGTATGACTTGGCGCTTTGGCACAGGGGTTACCAAGGCTATTAGCCACCTCCATCCCCAGCCTTCTGGGTGGAAAACAGATTATACATCTTTTCCTTGGAAAGACAGCCCTGCTTGTCTACATTCCTGATCCCTAATGCTATCTGTGAGCATATGAGCCTTTGCACTCCCATCAGGGAAGGCACTTGCCTTCCTTATTTTGGGTTTCCCTGAAGTAGTCTCTGAGGCCACAAAGGGGAAAGGGGGAGTCTTTGGCACCTCAGCTTGCCCTGTAGATGGATGCCAACATGCCATAGGAGCTCCCTGGCAGGGGAGAGCATGGGACAGCAGACAGGAGCTGTCAGTGTGTAGGGATTGTCCCCCACATCTCTGGGAAGGTGGTGTGAGATTAGGGGATGTGAATAGCGGCATTGACTATGACTGGTTTACTACTATTGTCCAGAGAGAAAGGTGGAGTGTCCTCCCGTGACACAGTTGGCACACACACACAGGTTTCCTGTCAGAGAGCTCAAGACAGGACCCGGGAAAGGCCAAAAGTTCCCCAGGGGTGTTTTCTTGTTACCTACAATGTAACTAACTCCCCATAAATGCTCCTTTTCTTGGAATGAGTCAGAGGGAACAGCAAGAAAGGGGGCAGCGATTAGGTGACAGAACTCAGCAGCTCCCACAACTGGGGAAGGCTTGGGTTCTAATCTTAAGGCTCCTTCTCTCTAAAAGGTTTTGGTTGATTTTAAGGAGCAGCACACTTGGCTTGAGAAACAGTGAACTTATCAGTCACTGGAACGTTCGCGTGAGTGCTGGAAGTGCTAGAGGGTGGGACGGAAGAGCTTAGAGATGGCAGGCAGAGCCCAAGGTAAGGAAGGAAAGGTCTGCACTGACATTCTCCATTAATATCTTAAGGATTTTCTTTAATTGAGTCAACCTGGAACTGCCCCCTCCCAGAAAAATCCAAAAAATCAAAAATCAAAAACAAAAAACACATTTATGATAATATCCAGGGAATTTGAGTTAGATTTTAGTCTAGGAGTAAAAATGTAAAAATGCTGAAGTATCCTGGAAATTATAACTGATCTCTTCCCTTCCAGACGTCCTTCGAGAACTGAAGCAAAATGTTTTGGAAAGATATTTTGGAACGTGTGTGTGTGTGTGTGTGTGTGTGTGTGTGTGTGTGTGTGAAGGCCCTATGCAGAGTGCTGGGTCCCCTTGAGCTGGACTTACAGGCAGCTGGGAGCTGTCCAATGAGTAGGCCAGGACTTGAACTCCTCTTCAGGAGCAGCAAGGGCTCTTAACTGCAGAGCCATCTCTCCAGTCCTAAAGCGGATTGTTTTTTTAAGGCAAATATTGGATTGACTAGTTTATATAGCATGTTGCTGACTTGTTCAAAAAGGTTTTTATTTTAAGGATTTTTAACATATTCACTGTTATGCAGCCATCATTAAATCAGTTTTAGAAGACTTTCGTTGTCTTCTAAAGAAGCCACAAACCCGCTAGCAGTCTTTCTAGCCTCACTACTCAGACTTTTCACCTCAGTGACAAACCCTTCAGAGAAACAACTTGAAAGAGAGATCGGTTCTGGGCTCTGGTTTCAGTGATTTCGGTCGATGGTTTATATGGCCCACAGGCTTATGGGGAGCAGAACCTCACAGGGCGCATAGTTCAGAAGGCTGCTTAGCTTATGGCGGCCAGTAAGCAGAGAGAGAAAGGAGAGCAAACAAGAGCCATCTCTCCTAGGCATGCACTCTCTGGCCTGCTTCCTCTAACTAACCCCTCCCACTTACCACCTCCCAGTATAGCAAATCCATCAAGGGACTAATCCATTGGTTAGGTCAGAGCCCTTGGCATCCTATGACTTCCTTAAAAGTCTCACCTCTGAACTCTACTCACATCAAGACAAAACTGCCAACCTGAGAAGCTTCACGCCCAAACCAGAATACTCCTTTGATGGGGAACTTCAGCCAATCACATTCTGTTTAGGGTGTGTCCCCCGGGGGCCCACAGAAAATAAATAAAAGATCCAGGTGCGCTTGCCCCCTCCTCTTTTTCTTCCCTGCGCTCCTGGTGTTCACGGGATCTTTGGTCGTGTAAGTTTTCCCTTTTCCCCCAATTATTAAGAACCCTGAGATTAAGAGTCTCATGCTCTACTGACTGAGCTAGCTCCTTTTCTTCCCAACTCCACCATACCCACACAACCAATATTTTCCTTTCTGTCAATATGAATTTGTCTGTGGGATATGCAATGCTAGCTTTTTGTGGCTGAAGGAAATGTTTTCAAGGTTCACCGGTTCGCAGAATGCATCAACACTCCATTCCTTCTGTTGCCAAATGATGCAGGGATGATGCTACAGTTATTTGTCCTTATCGTTTGAGTTGTTTTGCTTTTTTGCTACAGAAATGCTGAGGCTGCAGATATGCTGCCGCTGTGACATTCAGGCTTGGGGCTTTTTTGGAAGAGAGGGGTGTGTGTTTTCAGTTCCTTGGGGAACACATGGAGTACGGTTGTGGATGTGGCAACTCTGGGTTTAGCTTTTTGACTAGCTGTTGGACCATCTTAGAACACTGGCACCATTGCACGTTCTCACAGGCAGCCTCTAACATTACTTTCCTCACATTTCCACCGGCGGTTGTTATTAATGTCCTCTTTTATTATAGGTGTCAGAGTGATATTAAATAGCATCACCCCCATTTCTTAAGGGCTGATGATTATCTTTTCATGTGCTTATGAGCCATGTGTCAATCTTCCATTCAAATCTCTTGCACTTAGAAAAATGGGTTAAAAAAAAGCTGGGCATGGTGCATGCCTTTAATCCAAGCACTTGGGAGGCAGAGGCAGGTAGATTTCTGTGAGTTCGAGGCCAGCCTGGCCTTCAGAATGAGTTCCAGGACAGACACAGAGAAACCCTATCTTGAAACATCTTCCCACTCAAACCTTTTTAATTGTTGATACCCAAATCCTTTTCCTTTAAGCTAGATGCAGATCTTTTCCAGATATGTTAAAATAGTTTATCCTGTTTTGGTGATTGGAAGCTGCTTGTTCATTTTCTAGCTGCCCAGACTCCTGAAATAATCACACAGAAACTATATTATTTAAATCACTGCTTGGCCAACTACTTTAAGCATATTGCTAGCTAGCTCTTATGTCTTTGGTTAACCCATTTCTATTAATCTGTGTATCTCCTTGTGGCTGTAGCTTACTGGCAAGTTTCCAGAGCATCTGTCTGCAGCTACATGGCTTCTCCCTGACCTCTTCTTTTTCCCAGCATTCAGTTTAGTTTTCTTGCCTAGCTCTATTCTGCTAAGACACTGGCTGAAACAGATTTATTTATTAACCTATAAAAGCAACACATAGACAGAAGGATTTTCCATACCACTATTTGATGGATATTGTTGTTGTTGTACTCTAACCCCACAGTGGAATGCCAAAGTGTTGTTGGTTTTATTTACTCTTTGCTCTTTGCTCCCACCCTGCTCCCAAAGAAATTACACATGGAGTCTTATTCTTTCTTATGAATGTCCGGCCTTAGCTTGACTTATTTCTAGTCAGCTTGTCTTAACTGAAATTATCCCATCTACCTTTTGCCTCTGGGCTTTTCTCTATTCTGTATACCTTTCTTTATTCTTACTCCATGGCTGACTGTGTAGCTGGGTGGCTGGCCCCTTGTGTCCTCCTGTCCTTTTCTTGTTCCTTCTTTTTGAACCCTCTTCCCAGATTTCTCCTCCTATTTATTCTTTCTGCCTTCCAGCCCCACCTAGTCTTTCTCTCTGCCCAGCTGTAGGCTGTTCAGCTCTTTATTAGACCAACCAGGTATTTTAGACAAGCAAAGTATCAAGCTTCACAGAGTTAAACAAATGCAACATAAAAGAATAGAACACATCTTTGTATTATTAAAACAAATGTTCAACAGCATAAACAAATGTAACACATCTTAAAATAATATTCCACAATAGATGGAACGTTTTCCTTTATCGATATACCCTTTGAAGCATGAGGGCTTTTTATATCAATCAGATCCAATTTGTCCGTGTTTTTACTTTGGGGTCGGCCATACAAACTTAAGTACCTAATTAGTAAGTATCCCATTAACTCAGTAGGTAGCACTTAGTCTCATCCCTAGAGAAGCATTGCCTACCCCAAGGCTATAAAGATGTACACCTCTATGTTTTCTCTGAGTCTTATAGTTTAAGCCCTTGCATTTAAGCCTTTGGTCATAGGAACATCCAACTCCATCTGTATGTCTTCCCTGTTGTTCTAGCACCATTCTCCATTACCAGTTCTCCACTGATAGTCTTAATATGCATAGCAAAAATCAGTTGATCGTGTTTATGAAGTTTTATTTTCAAAACTTCAATTCTATTACAGGTGTATGTCTGTCTATACTTACTTCATATGTGATTACTATATTTTGTCATAAGTTTCTAATCAAAATGTAGGAGTTCTCCAACTTTATTCTTCTATTCTTTGTCCCTTGAATTTTCATATGAATTTTATGATCAGCTTGTCCATTTCTGCAGAGGATATAAGGAGCAATTTCTAGAGTAGTGCCATCCTAACCCTTTCTGTTCATAAGCTATCTCTTTAGCTATTTTTTTTTAATTTGAGACAAGATTTTTTTGTGTAACAGTCCTGGCTGTCCTGAAACTCACTCTGTAGACCAGGCTGGGCTTGAACTCAGAGATCTGCCTGCCTCTGCTTCCCAAGTGCTGGGATTAAAGACGTGTGCCACCACCGGTCAGCATCTATTTACCTTTCTGTCTTACCAATATTTTGCAGTTTTCAAAATGCAAGTTCCTACATATCTGTAGTTAAATTTATTCCTAAATATTTTTGTTCCTTTTATGTTATTGTAAATGGAATTTCTTAATTTCATTGGCAGATTTTTTTCATCCCATGTGTAGAAACATTTTTGTTTATTGATCTTGCATTTTTTAAATTTGCAGTACTCATGATTTCAATAGTGTGTGTCTGTGGGTTTTGTTGTTTGTTTTTAAGATTCCTTAGGGAGACTGGAGATAGAGCTCAGTTGCACAAAATCAAGTCTGACTTCCATTTCCAAATAAACTAAGCATGGTCACACACATCTCTAATCTAAGATGAAGGCAAGAACATTCAAAATCCCTCCAAAACATTTTCTTAGGGCTTTGTGTATACAGTAATAGATCATCTGCAAATAAAGATGATTTTGCATATTTTCCAGTTTTCTTTTTCAGATACCAAATTGTCCTTGTATAGAAACTGCAATAAGAAAGATTTGCAGAGCAATATGGGATCATGAAGGAACACAACACGACAACCACTCACCTCTGAGTTTCCTTGTTTCAGGAAAGTCCTTGCTCATAATGGTGGATCACTCAAGTCGCTTCAGCGGTTAAGAACTATGTTAAACATATCATAAAACGAGGACTTTTCCAAGGGTGGTTATGAAACTTGTTAGCTTGCTTTTTGGATACTGCCAACGAAGGTCAAGTTCAATGGGGTAGTTTTGTTTTGCTAGGGTTTTTTTTTGTTTGTTTTGTTTTGTTTTTTTAGATTTATTTATTTATTATGTATACAACATTCTGCCTCCATGTATGCCCACATGCCAGAAGAGGGCACCAGATCTTATTATAGATGGTTGTGAGCCATCATGTGGTTGCTGGGAATTGAACTCACGACCTCTGGAAAAGCAGCCAGTGCTCTTAACCACTGAGCCATCTCTCCAGCCCCCATTTGCTAGGGGTTTTTGTTGTTGTTGTTATTGTTTTGGTTGTTTGTTTGAGACAGGGTCTCCTGTAGCCCAAGCTGGCCTTGAACTTTTCACGTAGCTGTTGCTGACCTTGGGTTCCTGATTTTCTGGTTTTGTGCACCTCCCAGGTTCTGGGATTAGAGGCCTCTGCTAGATTGCAGTGTTTTTTGAACAGACTGGGGGTTTGCTAAAGGAGTGATAAACTATCGTCGAAGATTGTGAACAGAGTCAGCAGAGTCACGTGACTGAAGCAGTGCTGTCACTTGCTTCTGGAAGGTGAATGTGTGCTTTACTTGCTCTGTTGAGTCTTTAAGTTTATAGAATGATTACATTTAATATTTCGACTAGGCAAATATACTCAAGTAGTTCAAAATGCTGAAGATGCAAAAGAGAGCTGGGCCCATCGCTCAGTGATAGCATACCTAGTTGGTATAAAGTCCTTTTATTGCTCCATCCCTAGAACCATGGAGAGTGGAGGTGAGGTGGACACAACCTAAACCCCGAAGGTCCAAAGGAGCCTACAATGGCGTTTCCCTTAGTCTCCCCAGTTTCCTCCCCCTGGAACAACCAGGAAAACCAGCATATTGTATACCTTTGTATAGACAATGTGCACATATACAAGGAAATATGCATTAGGCTGTGGCAGCCAAAATAGCAGCTTCCAGGTGCCCGTAGCCTGTTGTCTAACCTGTGAGCATGCTACCTTCCATGGGATAAAGGGATTCTACAGAGCTGACCTGAGATGACCAGACTGGCTATCCAGGAGGCTGTATTAATCACATAATTTATTAGAAGCAGAACATCTTTCCTAGCTGTGATTAGAAAGAGAGAAAGAGATTTGAAGAAATGAGAGTCGGGGGGGGGGGAGGGGCGCAATGGACCTTGAAAATGGAGGACTTCTGGGTCCAGAAAGCAGGCAGCCTGTGTGACATGGAGAAAGCAAAGATGCCCACTCTGTCTCAGAGCCTCGGGATGCAGAGGAAGCCTACATCTCAGCTTTAGCCTCGTGAGGTTAGCATCAGTGTCTGGCTTATGGAGCTGTAAGTCAATAAATCTGTGCTGGTGAGAGTTTGTAGCTCCTCACTGCGGCAATAGAAATCCCGTAAGCTTCCGTTGTTCATGAGTTCAGTAAAGTACCCTGCACTTCAGACCTTTGCTCTTCACTCTTTCGATGCCTTCGAGATAATTGCATATACCTCTTTTAAAAGGGGGTGTTTAAAATTTTATCGGATAGATGCACACCATCATTTAACTTCCCAGCCCCTCACTGGACTGTTCCTTGCCTTTTATTGCGACAGAACTGTAACCGATAGCCTTATACACACACATCTTTTTTTTTTTTTTTTTTTTTTTTTTTTTTGACAGCAGACGATACATTCCCAGAAGTTAAATTGCTGATCTAAAGCGCATGTATTTTTAGTTTGGTTCAATATTAACAACCCTCTCTCTGTAACCAAGAAGTTACAAATCGGAACAGTAAACCAACTCCAAGCAGGAAGGCCTCACGGCCAACATGTCTGAGTTCCACCAAATTCAAAGATGCCGTGTAGAATTATCAGCTGTTGGAAGTGAAAGGTATTTTTCAGGAACCAGACAATCCCTTCCCTTCTCGGAGACTAGAATTTCACACAGGTTCTGACTGCAGAGAACTCTAAGAACATCTCCAAATAAAGAGCCCTTGAGGAGTAGGCTGTGGCAAAGAACCAGGACCCACGCACATCCATTCACTGAGCCTCCTTTGAAACGCTATCTTGCCCAGGTGGCTGGGAACGGTGCAGCCCATTTGGCCTGGTTTCCCCTGGAAAGGGCTCCGCTTCTAAGACAACAATGGGAAAGAGTCAGCAGGTCCCCAGAGAGCCCCTGGGTTTTGCTCTGTTCCTTGTTGTCTGTACAGTATCTCGGAAGATGGTACGAAATTGAGAAAATCCCAGCGAGTTTTGAGAAAGGAAACTGCAACCAAGCCAACTACTCGCAGATGGAGAACGGGAACATCAAAGTGCTAAACCAGGAGCTGAGGTGAGTGGCTGAACAGGCCTGCCTGGGGTGGGTGACCTTGCTGTGCACTGAGGTGGGCAGGGGCAGGGAGACAGACAGTGCCTGAGTTCCTCAAGGTAGGCACTGTGGGGCCAGAATGCCTGCTTTCTCCTCTTTAACCAAGTCTGAGCTCCTGCTGATTACCAAACACTGAGAGACCATAGGGAGTCAACAGGAATGTAGCAAAGCCTCTGATCTCATTGCAAAATGGAGACTCTGGAAACAGAGGACATCAGGCAGCCTTGTGTGGCCTCCACACCAAGACAGAGAGCCCTTGGACCTCCCCACCCTTTTCTCTTTCTTCTTCTGTTGAGTCAGGCTCTTATGTAGCCCAGGCTAGCCTCCATCTTGCTGTGTAGCCAAGGATGTTCTGGAATTTTTAATCCTCTTTAGTGCTGGGATTACAAGTGTGTGTCACCAAGCCTTGCCCAAGCAGTACTAATGTTAGCCCAAAGCCTTTTTTTTAAAATATTTATTTATTTATTATGTATACAATATTCTGTCTGTGTGTATGCCTACAGGCCAGAAGAGGGCACCAGATGGTTGTGAGCCACCCTGTGGTTGCTGGGAATTGAACTCAGGTTTTGGAAGAGCAGGCAATGCTCTTAACCTCTGAGCCATCTCTCCAGCCCCACAGGGCCTTTTGTATGCTAAGAAGCACCCTACCAAGTGAGACGCATCTCCAACCCCAGGCACCTCCTTTTCTTGCTGAGCAAGCATCAGATATACATGCTCTCTAGTTTGGGTCAACAGGATATCTTTTAGAAGTATGTACCTGTCATTAAGTGCTCTGGACATTAATCTTCAATCCAGGACTTTTTGCCCTGGAGAGCAGACCTGATGAGACCCAGGAAGAGGTCCTTCTTGCTTACCCTCCACCAACCAAAGTTACACCACCAACAAACACATTTTAGTATTTCCTATATGCAAGGCATTCCCCCTACCCCACCTGAAAATATATTGTTTAATCCCCATGATAAAGCAAAATATATACTTATTATAAACCTCATCGGTGAGAAGACTTAGGTACAGAGAGGTTAACAACTTGTTCAGGGGCCATACAACTGACACATGATGAAGTCTAGATTTGGACCCGGGAAGGGGGAAGTGAACAGAGACCAGTGGAAAAAGGTCGGGGGTGAAGGGTTGTTCTTTCTGTTCTCTACCAAGATATGAGGATGCTACTCAACTCCAAGAAAACAACTACGCTCAGTCCTCAAGTCGTTAGGTCCACAGAGGCTCTCTGTGTCCGCCATACCACCCACTCACAGCCCTGTGAGCCAGAGCCCTGCCAGCTGACTGCCAGCCAGCGTAAACCAGAGAAGGAAGGAAGGCACTTGAGGGCCCTCTGACAGAAGGAGCTCCTTTCCGAGCCCCAGAGGAGGGATGCCAGAGGGACTGACTACAGGGCATCACATGCCTTTGCCAGGACTCTCCTAGGATTTTACAGGCCCTGTACTAGTCAGTGGTTTCTCCTCACAGTGGAATACCACAGAAATGGTGTATTTGGGCCACAGTTCTGGAAGTTCTGTCTAGAATCAAGGAGATTTATTCCTTGAGCCTCTGGTGGTGAAAATATTCACCCCAGGAGGAAGGAAAGGACACCCCCCAGTGACCTAAGGACCTCTCTCAGTCTCAACTCCCATTTCCATCATAAGAGCACCACCCTGGGAGCAAACCTTTACCAGGTCCTTTTGGGGAACATTTATCCAGACCATAGCAGGGAGGAGAGTTCTAATGACTTCTTTTTATTTTACTTTTGTTTTTCAAGACAGGATTTCTCAGTGTATCCCTGGCCATCCTGGAACTTACTCAGTAGACCAGGTCCACCTGCCTCTGCCTCCTGAGTGCTGGGATTAAAGGCGTGCATCACCCCTGCCTGGCAGTAGGATCAGTGAAATAATATGTCCCATTAGATGCCAAGCCCATGAAGCCCACACACAGGGAACTGGAATCCTCAGCCTGTGTTTAAGAACTTGAGGCCCAGAAGAGCTGTCCTAGAACTAGAAGACTGAAGGGACCCAGCTTTGCTACTTGCCTGCCTGGCCCAGATCAGACTAGAATGTGCTCTTAGGTTAGCTAGTTCTGCAGCCAGGAGCAAGAGAGCTACCGTCCCTGGGCATTAAGTGGGGTGAAAGGAGTAAATCAGCAGTGTTTGGCATGGGGTAACCTCTACTAAGCATGACCTTTAAATGACTGAACTCCTGCTACTTGAACACACAGATTGGGGCCGGTGAGATGGCTCAGTAGGCAAAGGCACCTGCCACCAAGTCGAGTCCCACAAGTATCCTCTGATCTACACACTAATGTCATGATAGGCATGTGTGTGCACATGCATACACACTAAATGTAATACAACCACGGTTTAAACAAAATACAAGTGCATTTTCCCCATGAACACATTGTGCCTTCATGATCAGAGACTGGTGTCTCAAGAACTGTTCGGGAACAAGACACAAATGATAGTGAAGAGAAGAGCCTGGTGCGTTGCTAAGTTACCATTTGCAGATGGAGACAGACCATCTTCCAAGAGACAGCAGGGCATGGTGCCTGGCCCTACGTGGTGACAGACAGACAATGTAATCAGGACTCTGAGAGCACCTGTGCTAAGCTCCCTCACCTGCTGCTTAGAATCTGGTTGTAGAACAGCATCCTTGTAAGTGGGTTTTTCTGTCCCTCCTGCCAGCTCTCAAATCAAGAACAGAGACTTATATGAAAGTTCAACTGATAGCTTAGACTTATTTCTAACTAGCTCTTAGAACTTAAAGTAACCCATTTTTATTAATCTACGTTTTACCATGTGGCTTTTACCTCTATCCCGTGTTGTGTATCCGACCCGTTCCACTATTGGCCGTTCAGCCTTTTATTATAAAACCAATCGGAGTAACACATGTTCACAGTGTACAAAGAGATTATTCTGCAACACATCCCTCATTGCGAATCATAGCGCTAAGCTCTCAACTTCCTCACACGTACTTGGCTCTCATGGTTGGCCTGCTTGACAGCTGACGGGCAGGCAGCTCCTTTGTCACCTCCTAAAGAGGAACACTTATGTCTAGACACCCCCTTCTCTTCCTCTGCCCCAAGGCTTTCTTTGCCCTGTCCTCTGGGTTCATGGGGTCATTGGGAGTTAGCCTGAAATGGGCCAGGTGCTTGTGAAGAGTACTTCCTTGGTTTCAAGACCAGAATGTTTAAGATATGCCACCATTGCTTGCTGGGCGGTGGTGGTGCACACCTGTAATCCCAGCACTTTGTGAGTTCGAGGCCAGCCTGGTCTACAGAACGAGTTTCAGGACAGGCTCCCAGGCTACACAGAGAAGCCCTGTCTCCAAAAAAAAGATACACCACCATTTTATGTACCACTAAGAAAGAATATCTCTGTCACTGGTAAGTGCTGGGGGACCGATTATGAAGTGTGTGTTTCTTCACAATTATGTCTCTGAGAACGGGACTTGTCTCAGAACCATGTCTCCTCCTTGCCTCTGTGACAACCTGTTCTCTTTCGAAATCTCCCACGCTCACCGGACACCAGCTGAACTAGAGGGGTTTTCAGAACTCAGGCTCCTAGATGGGACACTGCAACTCAGGGCTGGGGGGACGTGCCCCCAGTCCCCTTCCTGCTTTGCATTGTTTTCAGGGCTCTAGTTCCCCATCCTTTGTTTCTTTGTCATCCTCTCCTCTGAGAAGAGACAACCTTACAAGGGGGTTGTTGTTTATTTTCCCATTCCTCTTTATTCTCTCTCTTTGAAGCCTAGGAGCAGGAAGTGCCTGCCTGAAAGGCGAAAGGCAAACAGTCCAAAAGCCGGTGTTGAAATGCCAGGGCCTAGCATAGAACCCAGCCCTGGGCTTTGTCACAGCGGCTTCTTGTCCACAAGTGCTGTCTTCCTCCCCTGAATCTCAGGCAGTCACAGAAGGAAGAACAGGGTCCAGAGCCAGGTCTGGTTGGCCTTTCAAGAGCCCCTTACAACAGATACCAACGTGTTGGCTGCCAGAGCCCTTGGGCATGAAGCTTGACTTTCATTGATTCTTTTTGCTTTTCAATTATATGTATTTTCTTTCTTTCCCGTATCTTTTTTCCTTTTCTCTCTCCTCTCTCTCTCCCCCCCTCTCTTTCCCCCCTCCTCTCTCTCCACTCACTTTAGACCTGATGGAACTGTGAACCAAGTTGAAGGTGAAGCCACACAGAGCAACCTCTCAGAGCCAGCCAAGCTGGGAGTCAAGTTTTTTGAGTGTAAGTATGCACTTCCCTCAGGGAGCTTCAAAGATGGGGGTTCTGTAGATAGAAAGCTGGAGCCCTGTGTTCGAGCACATCTGAGAGCTGTCTTCAGGGTTCAAGTCAATGCACAATTATCTTCTGTGCACTTACCGTATGCTGTTCCCTGGAGTAGGCACTGATGATGGCTAGACAGAGCTGAACATGTCCTTACAGCCTGACATCCCATGTGGCCACTGAAGAGGTACCAAAAAACTTCCTTAGCTTTCCAGGAGGCGAGGCCCACAAAGATACACATATAGCATGAGTAGGAGACGGGATCCAGTCTGATCTCGCAGGAAGCGGAAGCCCCCAAATTACTAGATGTTAGGAGAACAACCCACATCTGCATAAGCTTGCAGGCAGGAGTGACAAGCTGAGGCCTGACTCTGCCACTCTCTAGTCACTCTGTTCTGCCCTTTGACTTCTGGTCTAACCTGGGAACGTACAAGGCAGCAGACAGGGTAGTTAGTTTGGTTACCTCTGTAGGTAACATTGGAGAATTCATCTCAGACCTAAGAGGTCTTCTTACCCTGGAAATGCTTGGGCGGCCCCCTCTGTATCTATAGGGCAGACACCAAGTCACTCCCATAAAAGAAATCATTGTCCTTCTCCTGCCTGCCTTTCTGGCACCATGGCACATTCTTAAAGCTGATACAGGAAGGAGAACCCGAACACATTAGTCTCTGCTCTTCACTCGGGATGGTGGACTTGAAGCTTTGCTGTGCATTCCTGACCCTCCCTGTGAAGCAGTCTCTGTGTACATTGATGCTAGTGCAGCTGTCAACCCAAGGACGTTGGCTGAATCCCTGGTCGTCTCCATGGTGCCTTTTCCATGCCGCTGTCGGAGGAGGGGGCATAAAAATGGTCCTTGACTGTGGCCACCCACTAGAATCACTGGGGAGTTTTGTTGGTGGTGGTGTTTTCAATACCAAGCATAGTGGTACACACCTGTAATCCCAGCCCTGAGGAGGCTGAGGCAAGAGGGATACAAGCTACAGGTCAGCCTGGGCTGACTTGGCTTGGTGGATAATACGCTTGTTGTATGAGCCTGAGGATCTGAGTTTGATCCCTGGAACCCACCTAAAGCTGAAGATAACTAACTCCAAAAGTATTGTCCTCTGACCTCCTCGCATATGCCATAGCATGTGGCCCCAGCCATCTCATACACACACACACACACACACACGCACGCACGCACGCACGCACGCACGCACGCACGCTAATTTTAAAAAAATTAAAGGCCAGCCACTTGAAGGTCTGAAGTTGGAGAAGGGTGGGCGGGTGGTCTTAATGTCTCTCACTGCCCCCACACGTTTCCCATGTGAATCACCGACTTAGAGTGGGTCCCCACAGTCCTGGAGAGGGGGCTCCCCTTGTCCTGGTCCTTCTTCATGCTGCTGCCTCTGGTTTCAGTGATGCCGTCTGCACCGTACTGGATCCTGGCCACCGATTATGAGAACTACGCTCTTGTCTACTCCTGCACCACCATCATCTGGCTCTTCCACGTGGATTATGCCTGGATCCTGGGAAGAAACCCTTTTCTTCCTCCAGAAACAGTAACCTACCTGAAAGATATCCTCACTTCTAATGATATCGACATCCAAAAAATGACGATCACGGATCAAGCGAACTGCCCCGACTTCCTGTAAAGGGAGGGGTAACCGCTCAGGTTACTTCTATGCTTAGCGCTCCCCGGCTCCACCCCTGCTCCTCATAAAGACAAACCAAGCAACCGTGGCAAGTTTGGCCATAGAAGCCAAGGGAGGGGACTCTGGGAAAGTTGACCCAAACCCAGCCAGACCCCACACTGTCACTCCGCTAGCCCAATAATAAACATTTTGCTGATCAGCTGTGTTCACAGTGGATTCTGAGTTAGGGCTATTGTGGGAGATTCATTAGAAGCAGATGGTGGGAAACCCTTCAGTGGTTGTGTTTAGAAAAACAATTCTGAGCCGCCCTAGTTTCAAGGTAGGAGAAAGCCGATGGCAAAGTTTGGTGAGTTGGATCCAGGGTCCCACTCCACTGCA
Organism: Arvicola amphibius; assembly: GCF_903992535.2. Taxonomy (NCBI): domain Eukaryota; kingdom Metazoa; phylum Chordata; class Mammalia; order Rodentia; family Cricetidae; genus Arvicola; species Arvicola amphibius. The sequence continues at coordinate 62,635,729 of NC_052056.1, forward strand.
GCTGCCCCTCTGGAGGGAAGGCTGGGAGGTTTTCATTTCTGTCTGGAGTCTTCCCTGAAGTTACTTTCTCATCAAAGTCTTCGGAGTGGGGCTGAAGAATGAGTGTCCTGGGAGGGTCTGTGGGAAGAAGAGATTCTGTGAGGAAAAGACAAAGGAATTTTTAAAATGATACAAACACTTCTCTTTCCTCCGTTTGTGTTTACTGAAGTCCAATTGCATTCCAGCCATTGAAAAATCCTGAGTCCCTCCCTGCCCACCCCAGAAGCTTCAGACTCGTGAGAGACACAGCAGGATAGAGGGTACCATGGGAAATCTGAGAACATCACACCCCTTCAAGACAGAGGGTCAAGCTTAGACAGTCTGTCTAAAAGCTTCAAGGGCATTCCCATGCCCCTGCTCCACTAGGAAGTCAGGAACAACCTGGTGCTGTGTTTTCTGACCCCGTGACTTTTAAAATCAAATAACCTCAGATTTATCTCTTCGTTCTTGTGTAGAATACATCCTGTTTATGTTCATATATACAATTTTCATTTAAAGAAAAATAAACTCAAAATGTAGCTTCTAATTCATAATTCAAGAAGCCTGAAAAATGATGGGTAAAAATATGGGGGTTGTATGTGATCAGCTGCTGTCCCCAGTGTTGCCCGTTGTGTCCCGTGTCTGTCACCACACTGTCCACCAGAGGCACTTGGCTACTCTTCTAGCATGCAATGATCCCTTGGAGGGCTAAGCTTCCTGTCACCTGTTAGCTTGTGGTAAAAACTAAATTGTGTATGTTAGGAATATTTCCTCACGCGAGCTCTTTCCCGAAGCAAAAATCTTAAGCCAAATCACAACAAGCCGAATTAAAGGATATCCAGGTTTAATGGGATTTCTGGGAGGGAGGGGACCGGGAAGCCACCAAGGCTACTACCACCGGGAGGGAAAGAGGAGACCACAAAGGGACTTTCTGGGGAGCACTCAAGGTTTAGCGGGCACAGGGGCGGGGCCTCCAGTGTAGGGCGGGGCCTTACAGTGTAGGCGGCACGATGACTCAGCCGGCAAAGGCACCTGCCACCAAACCCAAGGACCTGAGTTTGATCCCTGGGACCCACTTTGTGGAAGAAGAGAACTAACTCCAGCAAGGAACGCATGTGCTCACACACAAACATACAAACACAAAATAAATAAATGAAAATGCAACCCCCACCCCTGAAAAAACCACTTAATTCTTTATTCTCAGAAGTTATCTGGTAACATCTGCCTGAGGAAACTTCCGTGAGATCCGGAGAGGGCAGTCCACAGGCTCCAAGCAGGGAGAGAAACTGGCGGGCGGGGGGGGGGGGCGCAGAGAAGGCCAGTAGGGAACACAGCACAGAAGAAACACGATAGTACATGCTCAGGCCGCACAGCCATCACTAGCTCTAACCACCACACGACCTCCAGTCTCGCTTCGTTACCATTACAACACATAACTCTTTTTCTCTGGAGGCTTTATTTAGCAAACTCCAGATATCACAGCGCATTACTTGACCTATAGCTAGCTAAGTGTACGTCTCTGGCAGATCACATGTAGAACAAAAATATTGCAAGTTATGATGTATGTCCTAAAGGTATTCAGAAAATGTAACCTCTGTGTAGTTTTAAAAATATTTTACATCGTTTAGGTGAAAGGGGTGTGTGTGTACAGAAATGACCATGGTTTTATTCAGGTCAGTCCTGGACGGGAAGCAGCAACACCAAGACAAGGAGGGGATGGGATCCTGGCTTCTAGGATGGCTGCTTGACATCATGCCACGTGTTCATGAAAATTTGAGAACTACAAAGCTGCTCTACATGTGGGCGTTTGGGAGGTCCCTGCTGGTGGCCTTGCTGCTCTGTAAAAAATGGAGCTCGTGACTCTACCTCGGTAGCCACACCCAACTGAACCTAGGACTGTCTACCTGAGCTAGGGGCCATCAGTCTGCAGACTGAATCAGCCTCACTGCATGGAGAAGACCCCAAGAGATCTGGAGATGGAGCTCAGAGGCACAGTGGAAGGACCTGGTTTCACTTCTTAGCTTCTACAAACAAACAAGTAAATAAATAATAACAAATAAAACCCCTGAGAGTTCTAGAATGCTCCAGAGCTGTAAGGTCTCAGAGTTGGCAGTGACCATTACTGGAGATAGACGATGAAAGCTTATGAGAACATAGAAACATTGTAGATATTAGAGGAGACCTTCACCCACCCAGGGCTCCTCGCGGCAGCTTCAGCTGCCGGTGGCTTTCCATGTCTCAGCTCAATTCCTGTGAATCTTGACTGACTTAGTTCCTCGGTTCCTGCCCTTGGATTTCTTCAGGATTAGGTATGAGTACAGAGAGAGAAAGAGAAAGAGAGACAGAGAGACAGAGAGAGAGTGAGACAGAGACAGAGAGAGGCAGAGAAAGAGATAAAGAGCACATACTCCCCCCCCACACACAGCACACACACACATACGTTCACATGCACACAGAGCACACATACTCCCCCCCACACATTGACACACACACACAGAGCGCATAATCCCCTCCACACCCTCTACACATAGCATCCACACATTCATACACACACACAGAACACATATTCAACACACACAGACACACAGACACACACACACACATACACACATACAGAGTGCACACACAAAGCACACAGACACACACATTGATACACACACACAAACACAGAGCACATACTCCTCCCCCACAGTACACAGACACACAGAGATACAGACACAGACACACACACACACACACACACACACACACGCAAGCTCCCTTACCTTTTTGTTCTGAGATAATTTGACTTGACTGAGTAAAATGTTCCTTGCAACCAAAATAGCCTCAAGACAAAAGAGTTAATAATATAATGCTGCGTGGAAAAAAAGCAGCAGTTTAACTTCGTAGTATTTATAGCTGCGTGAAATAATGGCATTAAATCAAGTACTAAGAGCGAACAAAGAAGATGAAAGCAATTAGTGTGTTAGGATGATAGAATTATGGGTGCTCTTTTCCTCATTTTTTATGGCTGCTATTTGTGGCATGAGCTCTAAGATACATACAGACCCTAAGGCCTTCTTTAGTTTAGACTGATCCTATGGAAAGCAGAGTGTCAAAGCCCCCAGTGGTCCTCCTCTTCCCAGAACGACCTCAGACGTGGAGGCCTTCCAGAGATATTTTCTAAGGTAAGGGCATCATTCATAAATAGGGGGTGTGTTATATTTAAATTTTTCACTTACTGAAGCATTACTATTTACTACCAGTCAGGACCCACCCCATTCACATCTAGAAGACATAAAGGCCAATATTGAGTCATTTAGACAGTTTTTATTTCCACAAATTGGCTAAGCACTGTTTTCTTTTATAGCAGACTTTCCCCCCACAAAACCATCTCACCTTGATACTTATGAGTAAGTGGAGGTTTTCATTAGTTGCCAAGTATGGTCAGTTTTTATATTAAAATTCAATATTTTCTTCAGTTATGATAGTAAAATAGACTCAATAGTTATATAATGTTTTCCCACAGAAAAGGTGATGTGAGCTCATTAGAAACAGCAAGGAGCAGTGGGGCCCAAAGCCCAGGGGTAGGGTGGAATGGGGGCTGGTCTTGGCTCCTTGGTCCAGCAGGTTTTCTAAGGATCCTGCTAGAGTATTATGGTTTTGTATACTAAGCAAACTGTTGCTGAGAGAATATCTGTACTTTTTTAGAGGAAAGAATCCCAACATATGTATAAAATGACTTCCAGGCACATGTCTGTAATTCTAGCACGGGGTAGGCTGAGGCAGCGAGATCAGAGGATTTAAGCTAACCTAGGTTATATAGTGAGACCTTGTCTTGGAAAACGAAATCAAATGACTAAAAGACTAAAGTTTTACACTGCTTTGCATTGTTTTCAAAGCCTTATCCACGTATGTGGTTTGCCAAATCATGTACAGTACCTGGCGTATGTATTTCCCAAAGGAATAAAAACCTTTACTCCTGTTACATGTTCTAGTCTATAGATTGCAAACTTTACATTTTGTTCTTCTAAGGTTTCCTAGTCTGCTAATAGTAAGTGAAGTATAAAATGTAAACCTTCAGCTAATTCTTTTTATTTTTATGTTGTTATTTTGAGACATGGTCTCTCCATGTCTTTGGCTGTCCTAGAACTTGCCTTGTAGATCAGGGTGACCCAGAATTCACAGGAATCTGCCTGCCTCTGCCAACCAAATACTGGGATTAGAAGGTGTACCACCGTGCCAATTCTTCTTAAATTTTTGTTTATTTATTGTTTTATGTTTATTTTATATTTATTTATATGCATGTGTGTGTATGTGTGTGTGGTCTCTGTGCACACGAGTGTGCCCATGAGTGCACATGGGGGCCAGAAGAAGGCATTGTGTGTCCTTCCCTATTATTCTCTGCCCTATTCCTTTGAGGCAGGGTCTCTCCCTGTAACTGAAGCTCCCAGTTCTTGGCTAGGCTGCAGGCTGCAGTCATCCTCTTGCCTCAGTCATGCCCAGTACCAGGGCTGCAGGTTTGCATGCACTCACTAGTTTTGTGGGTGCCAGGATCTGAATTTAGGTCCTCCATAGCTGCACAGCAAAGACTCTTAACAGCTGAGCAATCTTCTGCCTTTGGAGCCCCATCCACCCAGCTCTCCAGCATCTTCTGTATACCCAGAAACCATAGACAGCAAGGATTCATTCAGCTCTGAAATGGCTGTCAGTAAAGCAATGTTAAAAGGGGACTTGAGCCAGGTGTGGTGGCACATGCCTTTAATCCCAGCACTCAGGAGGCAGAAGCAGGCAGATGTCTTTGAGTTTGAGGCTAGCCTGGTCTACAAAACAAGTTCCAGGACAGTCAGGGCTATGCAGAGAACACAGTCTCAAAAAAAAAAAAAAAAGGTGGGGAAGGGGAGAGGGGACTTGAAATAAGAGCTACCAGATGCCAGAGTTCAGTAATGTGGTGTAGTCAAGAATGGAAACTTTTTTTAAAAAAATATTTATTTATTTATTAGGTATACAATATTCTGTCTGTGTGTCTGCCTGCACGCCAGAAGAGGGCACCAGACCCCATTACAGATGGTTGTGAGCCACCATGTGGTTGCTGGGAATTGAACTCAGGACCTCTGGAAGAGCAGGCAATGCTCTTAACCGCTGAGCCATCTCTCCAGCCCCCAAGAATGGAAACTTTATTCACAAATATCTTAGGTAAAAAGAAGGGGAGCAGGGAGATGGCTTCAAGAAGCATGCCCCTGGGAACTCTCAGAGATTGGACAATTTTCCATAAATACCCAGGGCATTCAGATATATGCAAACATACCAGGCTCAAGGGAGCTAGTTGGGCTAAAGGAATAAAAAAATGTCCCATACCATATTCATGTGTGCTTGTCCAGAAAATATAAGGATGAAGATTCTCCAGGCAGGCACTATGCATCGATTACATAGCTACCTATGGCCATGTAAAAGTAGTAACCCCTTTGTCTAAGTCAGCATTGATTGTCAATTTGGCACAGCCTAGAGTCGTCTGAGAGGAAACTCAATTAGGAACTCCTTTGATCAGATTGGCCCGTGGCTATGTGCGGTATGTGCGGGGGGGGGGGGGGGGCGGGGGTGGCTTGATTATTAATTGATATAAGAGGACTCAGCCCTCTGAGCGCAGCACAGTTCTCGGGCAGGCAGCCCTAGGCTGTGTAAGGACACTGGCTAAGCATGATCCTTTGGCTAACCCAGCAGGCAGCATTCCTCCACGGTTTCTGCTTCAGGTTTCTGCTGGAGCTCCTGCCCTGACTTCCTCAGTGGTGGACTGTGACCTGGAACTGTAGGTCAAGTAAAATCTCGCCTCCCCTAAGTTGCTCTGGGTCATAGTGTTTGTCAACGCGAACGACTGAAACTAGAACACCACTGATTACCAAGTAACTATAAATTACACGTGTGCGCATGTGCATGTCCATACACACCACTCACACACACACACTCACACACACACTCACACACTCACACACACACACTCACACACACACACTCACACTCACACACACACACTCATACACACCACTCTCACACACACACTCACACACACACTCACACACACACCACTCACACACACACACACACTCACACACACACCACTCACACACACACACTCACACACTCACACACACACTCACACACACACTCACACACACACCCACTCACACACTCACACCACTCACACACACTCACACACTCACCCACCACTCCACCCACCCTCTCACACCCTCACACACCCACTCTCACACCACCTCCACCCTCCACCACACTCTCCCCCTCACCCCCACCCTCCCCCACACACCCCACCCCCCCACCCACCCACCCCCCACCCCCCCCACACCCCCACTCACCCCACCCCCCCGCCTCCCCCACACCCACCCCCCCACTCCCCCCCCACCTCCCCACCCCCCCCCACCCCCTCCCCCCCCCCCCCCCCCCACCGCCACACACCCTCCCCACTCACACCACACTTCCACCACCCCTCCACACCACCACTCACACACACCACTCACACACACACTCACACACTCACACACACACACACACACACACTCACACAGAGTTTTCTACCTTGACTTACACTTTTGTTGTACTGCCCTATGTTCTTTTGGATGCAGAGCAGTTCTATAAGGTTTGGTCCTGCGGAGCAGTTCTATAAGGTTTGGTCCAAAGCCAGCCTACCTACATCCTGACTCTCGCTGTTTTAAAGTTCCTATGAGTGGTTTGTTTTTACAGGCTTTATTGTTGTTTGGGTGGAAGCGTCACCCATCCCCTGGCATTCATATATCCAAAGAGTCTGGAATGTTCAGGTGGAAGCTCCACCCCCTCCCCATTTCTCTCCAAACCCTGACACACCTCAGAAAGCCCACCAATGATGACCCTTCCCCAAGAGATGCTCAAGACCACTCCCACAGGGTATCTAAACTGCCCCCCCCCCCCCCCAGAAAACAGACATGCGGTTTTCTGGTCTTTTCTGTTTCCTCCCTAGAGGGCTGGAAAGCCATTCAGAAGCATTGTTTCCATTTAACCTGGGCTTTTTCTAATTTGGTTTGATTTGGTCTGATTTTTATTATTACATGGCAGAGGGGCTTATTGGGGTACAGAAACTTTCCAGTTTTTTGATTTGTTTTGTTTTTTGAGACAGAGTCTAACTCTCTAACCTAGGCTGGTGTGGAACTCACAATATATTACACGCTGACTTCAAACTTACAGAATCACTCCTGTCCTGTGCTCCCAAGCGCTGGGGATACAGGTGCCACCACACCCAGCCTGTGAGTCTATTTTTGGACTATATATAATAACAGTTACAGTGTTAAATGAATAGTCTACTCCAAAACTGTACACTAATGGGAGACCAACCCACCATTGAAAAGAAAACACAGAAGGAATTTAAAGACCAAATGGGTTGGATGCTAACTTCTAGCAGAAGAGTTCCCAGCATCGTGAACTGGTCATCAGGGAAAAATTCCAAACATCTTATGCAGCCAGTCACCAGCTCCACCTGCTTGCCATCCAAGCCTTCTGTTTCCCACCCCTCCCAAGTCAAAATTCCTGCTGGTGTTCTGAGTCAGTTCCATCTCCAGAAGGTGACGAACGGGCTCAAGCTTGCTGGCCAGCTTGACTACAACCGGAAGAAGCAGGTGGCTACTCCTTCGCTAGGGCATTATAGCTATGACTAAGTGGGTGTGTCTTCCTTGCCTGCAGCCTGGTCTCCTTGTACAAGCCACAGAGTCAGAGGACTGCCTGCGTCTTCTCTCCAAATTGAGGGAGTGGTTGGTGATGCCCAGGACCAACCCATTGCGAGATGCTATGGGAATCTTCAAAACGAGGCTGACACAATGCGTTTTTCTTGGAAGCATTTTGTCCACAGATGATAATATGCACTGGAAGCAGCCTAGATGAGTCATTTTAGCACCTACAAATTGATGGAGGAGTGTCTATGTGTTACTTTCATTATTAATAAAGAAAACTGCCTTGGCCCTTTAAGAACAGAAAATTAGGTAGGTGGAGTAGACAGAACAGAATTGTGGGAACAAGGAAGTAGAGTTGGGGAGACGCTTCAGGCATTCGCCATAGTGAGTCTCCATGCTGCTCCTCTCCGAGATGGACGCAGGTTAAGATCTCTCCTGGTAAGCCACACCTCGTGGTGCTACCCAGATAACTAAATATGGGTTAAAGCAAGATATGAGAATTAGTTATAACCAATAAGAGGCTGAAACTATGGGCCAGGCAGTGTTTTAAAAGAATACAGTTTCCGTGTAATTATTTCGGGTGTAAAGCTAGCCGGCTGCGGGTGGCGGGACACAGCCCCGCCGCTTCCCACTACAACAAATTACTAATAATTACCTTGGTGGGCTGGAAGTTGAGTTGCTAGCACTTTGTTAAGTCTTGGCTTGGATGACAGACACCTCAGAAAGTATTTACCTCAAAGTGGTTGTGCAGGGAACTTTCTATCACTTGCTCCTTTTGATCACTTTCTTACCACATCTCATAACCCTTGGTTATCATGTTGCTATTTGTTTATACATTTACTATCCCTGTCTTCTACTAGAACGCAGCTTCCAAAAGCAGCAGCAACCCCAATTTTCTGGACTCTAGTAACCTCAGAGCCTTGGATTGAGATACTTATTAAAGGTTTATTGAATAAATGAGTGAATGAACAAATGCATGAGTAAATGCAGAGGCTAAGACAGGTCCCATAACCCAGAAAGAAAAAAAAATCAACGACAGAGTGAAAACAGAACCTACGTATAAAATGTCTATATCCATGTGCCTGAGCATATTCGGCTGAGATAGCTTCCCAGTTTCTATTTCTGGTATGTTCCCACAACCGACCACTGGAAAATTACCAGCTCCCTGACACACACGTTTACTTTCTAAATGGAGAAACTGAAGCTCAGCCAAATGAAGTGACTTCACCAAAACTATGTGGCTCGTCATAGTTTACAGCTTGAACTCAGAACCAGGCTTCTACTTGTTATGGTAAAAATAAAACAGAGCCATTCCCTGAGTGGCCTGTGATCCATGAGGGCCAGTGGGTCCTAAGCAGGGAGCTGCGCAGTGGGTAAGAGCCAATCTGCAGGTCAGCGAGTCCCACGAGGAGCCGTGGAGGGTGAGAGACAGAGATGGATAGGCACGCCATGCAGAGTGAGGTTGGATATTTATTTAGTGGGTTATGGAAGGGAAGGGGAAAGGGGAGAAGGGGAGAAGGGGGAAGAGCAGAGAGAGGCAGAGAGAGAGAAAGAGAAACAGAGGGGGAGGAGAGAAGTGGGGAGAAGGGAGAGGACAGAAAAGAAAGGACTCAGGCTGGAAGCAGAAGGCAGATCTGCTTGCCTCAGTGGATGTGGGGGGGGGCTTGTCTCTTAAAGGGACAGGAGAGACCATTACACTACTAAAGAAGTGTTTTGCTCATAGGATGAGATGGATTTTCTTTTATAAAAATAATAGTTCTTTTTCTTTACCCCACAAACAAAACAAAATATAAACTATATTTAAAAAATTATTTGTCTTCATGAGACAAAAACCAACACTATAGTATAAAGTCAGGGTTATACCTGACAAGCCAGAGAACACGACACAGGCAGTTTGATCAAGGACTAATTGATGAGAAACTGTCTTAGGCTTTTTATTGCTATGATAAATCACCTTGACCAAAAACAACTTATGAAATCTGTTTTGAAATATGAGAGTTGGGAGAGGTGGCACATGTGTTTACTTCCAACATTAATCCCAGGAAGGTAGAAGCAGGCAGATCTCTGAGTTTGAGGCCAGCCTAGTCTACAGAGAGAGTTCCAAGACAGCCAGGGTTGCATAGACATATGCACGTATGAGAAAAGGTATGGTTCGTTAGAGAAAGAAGAATTTTTTTCCTTTCTAATAGATAAAAACCACAAGGTATAATTTTTGTCATAATTATTTTTACTGCCTCCCGAGAGGGAAAGTGGAGCTGGGTCATGACCTTGTTCTAAGAGAGGAGTGAGTCAGCACCAACAAGACCACCTAGAGACTAGTCCTGCACCACTAACAAACCTTTTATCATCTCATGTCACTATGTATTGTCTAGTATTAAAGCATATTAAAGATAGTCATCCCCAGACTCAGTGCCAATGCTCACACAGTATAAGACCAGCACTCAGAGACTGAGGGGAGGGAATTGGGAAGTCTGGGCTGTCCAGGAAGACCCTATCTCAAAACAAACAAACAAAACAAAACCCACCAACCAAACAAAAACCCCAAACAAAAGACATACACTCAACCAAGAGAAGGCCCCCTGTGAAGTGTGCCATAACAGAACAATGGCATTTCCAAAACAGTAATTGCCAAACAGAAGAAACCACAGAGGGAATCAAAATGAAGACTAATGATCACTCCCAAATAACCAAAGAATATAAAGGAAACTCGTACAACTCTCTAAAAATAGGATCTATAGACCATTCCAGAAAGACTGCATTGAATCACTCAGTTCAACACAATCAAGTGTGGGGTTTTCTGCCTAAGGGACGATGGTTTTAATTTTCTGCTCTTAGGGTTGGTTTGATTCATGTGAGGCCTACAACCCCTGATGCGTTGTGTGGCACACACAAGGCCCTAGGTTGGCTCTCCAGCACTGGGAGGGAATATCACTTTGGGTCAGGAATATAAATTAATCATAGAGAACTTGTTTGCCTATCATGAGTGAGGTCTGGGTTCCTTTATCTCAAATGACTTATTTCCTTGATTCTTTTTGCATGAAAATATTTGTTTTAGTACAAATTTAATTTATATGCTTAATGCTTTCTTTTTCCAGTAAAGGTAGAGTTTCTTGAGTGTACTGGATTTGGATATGTATTCAGATATCATGCTAATTTTAATCATTTTAATTTGGGGACTTAGGGATGGAAAAATATAAAAGAAAATTTATTTCAGTATCTAATTTCTTTAAAAATTATAATTTCAGTATCTCATTTCTTTTAAAAAATTTATATTTTCTTTCTTTTCTTTTGTTTTCTTGTTTTTTGAGACTGGATTTCTCTGTAGTTTTGGAGCCTGTACTGGAACTAGCTCTTGTAGACCAGGCTGGCCTCAAACTCACAGAGATCTGCCTGCTTCTGCCTCCTGAATGCTAGGATTAAAGGCATGCGCCACCACCACCCAATCAAAAATTTATATTTTCTTATTTCCAATTTTTTTGTTAATTGTTGACAATTTCACACAGGCACACAATATACTCCATCCACTGTCACTGTCTCCTATGTCCTTTTGTCCCTGCCTACCCCCTCCCTCTCTTCTCTACAAATCTCTTTCTTACATGTTTAAGTAGCAGTTAGACACTGTGTTACCCAAGAGCAGTAAGCTCCCCTCCCCTCACTGGGCTTACCCCCTCCCCAGACATGGCTGTTAAACAGGCTTAGAGTACCCAGGAAGCGGGCTTCAGATTCAATCAAATGGTTGATACCCCCAACCGCTATGCCACTGTTGCACAAGTGGGCTCACCTTACTCTGTAGGTTGACTTTGTAGTTTGTCGGGTTCATGGCTAGGAGAAACGCTTGTTGTCTGCTCTCCCAGCAGCCTTCGCAGCACCTTCTAGCCTTCTGAAAGCTAACCAGTAAGGAAATTTCTAGTGCGGTCAGTATGCTTTCTGCCTTAAAACAGAGGCCTGTGTTATCTTCAGCGATAGGGCCTTTCCCTCTAGTTCTGGTAGGCAAGCAAGAGGGCTGACAACAGTCTACTGTTTTGAGGACCCTGAGCCTCCTGGGCCAACTCCTACCAGGTAGCCCATTCTAGGACTAGATTTACATTCCGTAACCCATTGCTTCTAGGAGAGGCATTGTCTAGCCATGCAGGGTACTTTCCTTTTGTGTTTGTGTCTTTGTTTTGTTTGACCTCACATGCACAGAGATCCACCTGCCTCTGCATCCCGAGTACTGGAATTAAAGGTGTGCGCCACCATCACTTGGCTTCTCTTTTGTGGGTTTTTTTTTTTTTTTTTTTTTTTTTTTTTTTTTGGTTTTTCGAGACAGGGTTTCCCTGTAGTTTCTAGAGCCTGTCCTGGAACTAGCTCTTGTAGACCAGGCTGGCCTCGAACTCAGAGATCCGCCTGCCTCTGCCTCCCGAGTGCTGGGATTAAAGGCGTGCACCACTACCGCCCGGCTTGTGTTTTTTATTTGGGCTACAAGATAGTAGATTTCTTTTTTTAAAAAAAATATTTATTTATTTATTATGTATACAATATTCTGTCTGTATGCCTGCAGGCCAGAAGAGGGCATCAGACCTCATTACAGATGGTTGTGAGCCACCATGTGGTTGCTGGGATTTGAACTCGGGACCTTTGGAAGAGCAGGCAATGCTCTTAACCTCTGAGCCATCTCTCCAGCCCAGTAGATTTCTATATAACCTTTTCATACACCCTTTATTTCTGATCAATCCTCCACCCCTTTATACCCCCATTTCCTTGGCTTTTTAAAAAGATGTATTTTATTACTTGTGTGTGAGTGTGTGTGTGTGAGTGTGTGTGTGTGTGTGTGTGTGTGTGTGTGTGTGTAACTTCCAAGCAGGTGTCTGTGGAGGCCATCAAGGAAATCCAAGTCCCTGGAACTTGAGTTACAGGCCATTGTGAGTTGCCCAACACGGGTGCTGGGAATCAAACACTGGTCCTTTGCAAGAACAGCAAGGGCACTTAACGCAGAGCCTCTCCAGTCCCATCGCAATCCTTACCTGTAGACATGGTGGCCTGTCTCTCTTGCTATAGAACAGGCAAGGACTCTGAGTCATCTTTGAATTTTCCACTTCCAGCTCAAAAGAATGGAGTTGACACACCATCAGATGTAGAACCTCTCTGAAAAGTCAATCCTTTTGCCTGGTGTGGTGGCGCATGCCATTAACCCCAGAATCTAGTAAGCAGGGGCAGGCAGATCTCTGAGTTCAAGGCTAGCCTGGTCTTCACCAGCGAATTCTACGTTAGCCAGAGCTGCATGGTAAGATTCTGTCTCAAAAAAAGAAAAAAGAAAAGATAATTTTTAAATGTTCTTTGTAATTTTTTGGCATTTTAAGTAAAGACTTTTAAAAAATTTAAAAAATGTGATCGAAAATGTGTCAGAGGTCTATTTCAGTGTGCCGGAGGTCTATTTCAGTATGTCAGAGTCTATTGCAGTGTGTTGGAGTTCTATTTCAGTATGTCAGAGGTCTATTTCAGCGTGTCAGAGGTCTATTTCAGCGTGTCAGAGGTCTATTTCAGTATGTCAGAGGTCTATTCCAGGGTGTCAGAGGTCTATTTCAGCGTGTTGGAGGTCTATTTCAAATGAATGCAAACAGATTTGTAACATTTTATGAAGGGTAGAGTTGCTTTGCTCTAGTAGCTATTATTTTTTTGTTCTTTATTACTAACCAAACCTTAGGCCAGATGTGCTAACACACAGCTATAATCCCAGCACCAGAGAGGCAGAGAAGGAAACTGTGAGCTGGAAGCTAAGCTGGGCTATATAGTGAGAACTGTATCCAAGAAACAAAGAAACAAATTTAAGACCACAAAATAACATACTGGAATACAATTTACCATAAGAACATAATTAAGAAGAGAATAATTATCTGATTGATGGTGTCCCATGCCTTTAATCCCAGCACTTGGGAGGCAGAGACAAGGGGATCTGTGAGTTCAAGGTCAGCCTGGTCTACAATGTGAGTTCCAGGACAGGCAGAGCTACACAAAGAAACCCTGTCTCAAAAATCAAAAGAACAAAAAAGTATAATAATTTGTGTTTTAATAACTATAAATGCTATAAAATAGAATACTAATTCGTACCAGGTATTATGGGTAACAAAGTTATTTCAATCATTTTCAGGTGAGAGCGCCCACAGCAATACTTCTCAGCCTCCACTTAAAGTTAATAATTCATCCACAGCCACACTTTCAGCTGCCAGCTAAGTGTACCTTTCCTACCTCATTTGGGCCCGACTACTTAGCATCCAGCATTGACAATTGCAAATATGCATTTTTTAAAGGGTCAGTAGTGCAAGAAGATCATGTCTAATGTCTGTGGAAATCCAGCAATTTTGTCAAGAAAGCAAAATATGAGTGCCCAAAATTAAAAAAAGAAAAGGAAGAGCTAGAAGGAGGAAGGGAGGGAGAGGGAGGGAGAGAGGGAGGGAGAGAGGGAGGGAGGGAGAAAAAAGGCATGGAAGAGAAAGCTTGAATAGCACATAGATGCTAAAACAGCAGTGTTTCTGATATTCTGCCTTTAGAAGAATTGATCTGGACCTGGATGAATTTGCTCACGGTCTCAAGGAAAAGGCAAGCAAGAAAATCAACTATTACAATTTAGGATTTGGAAATCACATATGATTAGAAGCCTGTAATCTGGGGAGAATAGGGCAGGTGTGTATGAGGTAGGCAAGGCTTTCTCCAGGAATAAATCCAAAACTGTACTTATAAGAAGATCAGGGGAAAGACTGCCCCAGGAAAGGACTCGAGGGTGTGGGAGACAAAGGAAGAGCTAGGTTGGCAAGGGTCAGATTGAGGACAGACAGATGGATAAGATGATAGATAAATAGATAGATAGATAGATAGATAGATAGATAGATAGATAGATAGATAGATAGGTAGATAGATAGATAGACAGACAGATAGATATGGGTGGATAGATGCACAGACAGACAGACAGACAGGCAGACAGACAGATGATAGATAGATAGATAGATAGATAGATAGATAGATAGATAGATAGATAGATATGGATGGATGCACAGATAGATAGAGACAAACAGAATCACTACAGACCACATTGAGGAGCTCAGGCTTCAATCTGAAGGCAGAGAGTGGTTAAAATATTTAAATCTCAAAAAACCAAAAAGCAAAAAAAAAAAAAAAAAAAACAAAAACGAAAAGTCTTTAGCTGGAATTTAACGAGGATTTAAATTTATGAGTTCATGTTGAAAAAAGGAAAGAGAAATCTACTCAGCAAGTCAGAGTCTGGTGTCCTCTGGAAAGCAAACACTTGCCCTCAGGGTGGCCCAGGGAGGGATGCCAGAATCTGAAGAGGAAAGGCTGCTTGGTGTTCAGCAAACCGAGAAGCCACCTCATTCATCACACCCTGAGGAGCCACTCACCACTTGGCTGGACACCTCCCCTGGGGTACACAGTTCTAAGCGGATGTTGAGCAACTGTGGCTGAGATGGATGCAGAAGGGATGGGGGAAGAAGGACTGTGAAGCTGGGAGGACTGGAGAGGAGGCCGGGACACTGATGTGCTGTAGTGTGGACCTGAAAAAGCAAAGACTGATTTACGAGACATTCAGGAAACAGAGTTATGTGGGCTTAGTGATGGAGATTGGGAATCTAACATGACTACTTGCAAGCACTCAAAAATGAGACTCAAAGGAATGCAGGCATTTGTGTGGGGAGGTGGCTAGCTTAGGACCTAGCTCCGGACACATTTTAGTGTATTGCTGTTAAACACAGATCCTGTACACCTACCTAGTTGAGACTCCTCCAGTTGCAGTTCCCAATCAGCCTCTCAGACATCACTAATTCATGTGCGGCTCTAGATGGCATGGCTTTTCGATTCTCCCTGATGGTTCAATTTTCTCCTGTCTAGTCTCCACTTCCTACCCAACTGTTAGGGGATGAACAGTGTCTTCCTAAAAGATATGCTGCACAGGGGCTGGAGAGATAGCTAAGTGGTTAAGGGCCCTAGCTGTTCTTCCCGAGACTTGGGTTCAATTCTCAGCACCTACCTGGAAGCTCACAATCGTCTGTAACTCCTGCTTCAGGGCAGATCTGACACCTTCACACAGACATACATGCAGACAAACCACCAATGCACATAAAATAAATAATATTTTAAAAAGGTATATTGTAGCCCTAATCCTCGGCGCCTGTAGATGGGACCTTCTTGGGGTCTTGGTATGCAGAATCAGGTTGAGATAAGGCTATTAGAATAGGCCCGAATTCAGTCCTAGTGATGTCTTCACAAGAGGAGAAAACACCACGTGAAGCCAAAAACACACAGGGAGAATTTTACACAACAACAAAAGCAGAGATTACAGTAAGGAGTGTGTGAGTTAAGGAGTGGCAGGGATCTGTGGTCTACCAGAAGAAGCTGGGAAGAAACAACAATAACAAATTATACCCAGCTGGTCACAATGACACACTTCAGCACTCGGTGCAGAAAGATTTCCTAAGGTTCAAACCTGATCTACATTGTGAGTTCCAGACCAGCTAGGGCTATATATAGAAGACCCTTCTCAAAAACCAAAACCAAAAATAAAACAAATTAATAATAAAATAATAGTAATTATTATTATAAGCCAACCAGGAGTGTGATTTCAGAAAAGCCTTCAGAACTATGAGAGACTGCAATTATTTTTTTAATTATATTTGTATTTTTAATAATATCATCATATCATTTCCCCCTTTCTCCCTCGCCAACCCTCCCACGTACCCTGTCTTGCTCTCTTTCAAATTCATGGACTCCTTTTCTTTAGTGTGTGTGTGTGTGTGTGTGTGTGTGTGTGTGTGTTTCCAGGACTGACCATTTGCTATTGGACAACCAACTGGTTTGCTGTTCCCCGAGGAAGACTCTTTTTCCTGCTCTCAGAATCCCTTTGTTGTCTGTAGTTTTTTTTTTTTCTTTTTTCTTTTTTTGGTTTTTCGAGACAGGGTTTCTCTGTAGCTTTTTTAGAGCCTGTCCTGGAACTAGCTCTTGTAGACCAGGCTGGCCTCGAACTCACAGAGATCCGCCTGCCTCTGCCTCCCGAGTGCTGGGATTAAAAGCGTGTGCCACCACCGCCCGGCTATTGTCTGTAGTTCTTGAGGTCCCCCACCTTTCAGCATGTCTCTTGTTATTGCCCGTGTTTAGCATCCACATTGGTGAGACCTCACGGGCACAGCTTCTGATATTTTGGAATCACAATGTATGCTCCCTAACCTATAATAAGGTTAGTTGCCTGTTGCTGCCTACTGTGTCTGAGATTTTTTTCCCCTGTATTTAATTGGTGGAGAAAACAAACTGGATCAAGACCCCTAGACAAAAACAATACCTCACACATCTTGTAGGAAGTTGTTTGACACAGTGAATAATCAAAAAATGTTTCTTAAAAGGAAAAAAACTTGAGGCAAAGTTCTTTTTGTGGGGTGGGAGGTTGAGATACAGTTTCTCTGTGTAGCCCACCATGACTGTCCTAGAACTCGCTCTGTACATCAGGCTGGGCTCGAACTCAGAGATCCACCTGCCTCTGTCTCCTGAGTGCTTAAAACATACACCTCAAAATGTTCACACAGTGTGTGTGTTCGTGTATGTGTGTGTGTGTGTGTGTGTGTATGTCTGTCTGTGTGTACATAGGCGTATATACACAGGTGCCGGAGGAGGCCAGAAGATCCTTTGGAGCTGGAGTTTCAGGCTATTGTGAGTCACCTGATGTGGGGGCTAGGAACTGAATTTTGGCCCTCTGGAAGAGCAGCAAGTGCTCTTAGCTACTGAACCATCTCTCCAGTTCTGGAATTCACTCTTCTATTGCTTTCTAAATGTTTTCCATTGCTGGGCAGTGGTGGTGCACACCTTTAATCCCAGTACTCATGAGGCAGAAGCAAGCAGATCGCTGAGTTTGAGGTCAGCCTGGTCTACAGAGGGAGTTCCAGAACAGGCTCCAAAAGTACACATAGAAACCTTGTCTTGGAAAAAAAAACGAAACAAAACAAAATGTTCTCCATCATTTGACCACCCCAGAATCTCCCAGGAAATCCCCCAAATAAAATACTAAAACTTGGTAGAGGCCTACATGACTCATACAGCCCCATATTTATATGACGTCACTCTCATCTGACTGACTGGTACCAACTCGTACTACTTTTGTTACTATGTATTCTGCACAGCATCCAGTAGAAGCAGTTTGGTGTCAAGGAATGCAGCCAGAATGTGGGGCAGAAAGGACAGAGGAACACGGAGATGCCTGAGGACGATGGTAGGAAAGAGGCTATGATCCAAGGTGGGCTGAGCATGACAGCATGGGAAGTCTAGTCAGTGAATCCTGCTTTAGGAGCGAAAGGACTTGTCTGCCACACCATCTGACCCTTCAGAGCTGGCCAGGCTGGCCTAATCGCTCCCGAGGCAGCTGCCCCAAGAAGAAAGTGCTTGGCTGGGTCCCAGAGCCTGGAAAGATTAAAAGGAGAGTTCAGTGAGGGCAGTGAGGGAGCCAAAAACATTTGGGGTTAAGCTCTGCTTCAAGCTATTATAGCATTGATTTAATTGAATTATATTCTAATTCTTCAAAGAATCTAATTTCACACTTAAGGATGCTAACCTGATGCTCGGTTCTTCTGAAACATGGCAAATGAAATCGCCACTAACCAGCACAGCTGAACAGTGTATTAATGTAACTGGAGACAGCACGTTCGTTCTCAGCCACCCAGACCTGAATAATCACACAGAAGCTATATTATGACACTGCTTGGCCTATTTATTTTATTTATTTATTAGCTCAGGCTTCTTATTAACCAACTCTTATATCTTAAATTAACCCATTTCTATTAATCTGTGTATCCGCCTGAGACTGTGGCGCTTACTGGTAAAGTGTCCGGCATCTGTCTCCTTCGGCAGCTAAGTGACATCTCTCTGACTTTGCCTACTCTCTCTCTCTTCCAGCATGGTTATATTCTGCCCTGGTATAGGCTGGAGTACCTTCTTTATTAACCAATGGTAATAAAACATATTCATAGCATACAGAGTGGAAGCCCACATCATATTAAGAATTAAGAATGGAGGCTAAGGACATGTTAGTAAAGCATCTTCCACACAAGCATGAGGTCTTGAGTTTGGACCCACAGCATCCTCATAATTCTATAATCCAGCACTGGGGTGGTGAGCAAAGGCAGGCAGACTCCTGGAGCTCCTGGCCAGTCAGCCTAGCACAATCAACAAGCTACAGGATCAATGAGAGGCCATGTCTTAGCTAGGGTTACTATTGCTATGATAAAACACCACGCTCAAAAACAACTCAGGGAGGAAACGGTTTATTTGGCTCACATATCCCAAGTCACAGTCCACTGAGAAAAGACAAGGCAGCAACCTGGGGGCAGAAGCTGATGCAGAGGCCATGGAGGGGTGCTGCTTACTGGCTTGTTCCTCATGGCTTTCTCAACATGCTTTCTTATAGAACGCAGGACCACCAGCCCAGGGTGGCACCACCTACCATGGACTGAGCCCTCAATAACTAATTAAGAAAATGCCCTATAGGCTTGCCCACAAATCTAATCTTATGGAGGCATTTTCTCAATTGAGAGTCCCTCCTCTCAGGTGACTTTAGACTGTGTCAAGTCTCCAAAGATAGTGACTGAAGAAGATAAACAGTGTCGACCTTTGACCTCCACAGGCATCATACATCTTTGCACTTCCATGTTCATACATGCTGACATGAGCATGTACCTTTGCCACATACCTACATGCACATGCATATAACACATTTGCCAGAATATTAGGGGTATGGTAGATTTTCACAAAATTAAGGCAAAATTAATATTGACTCCAGGTCTGTCTTGTACAGAGTTAGGCTCCCAAGTAGGGAAACTATTTATGACAGACAGCTATGAGAAATAATCTGATTACCTATGAGACAAGAATAGTACAGGTGCCATGTTAAAATATATAGAGAGGAAAAGTTAGTTTTCACATAGGCTGGTTTTTCAGGAGAGGTGCTGGGTATTAAACCCAGAGCCTTGTGCACGCTAAGCGTGCATTCCACTACCAATACACACCCTCAAGTCTCCTTTGGCCTCAGTATTCATTCAAAACACCAGAAAACTCCCAAATATGAGACACAGTAAAAGGTCAGTTCTTTTGTGCCCTGGAATGGTCTGGATTGGAGATATTAAAAAAATATTGGAAGCCATTACGGAGATAATTTATTCATTTATTCCCCAATTCACCCAATACTTATTGAGAATTTCTATGCAGACACCATGCTCATGAAGGTTGTCTGTTGGAGGATAAAAGAAGACAAAAAGGCCACTGTGAGAGGTGGACTCCGAAATAATGCTAGTATGTAAGACGGAGCCATGCAAACAGTTCCTGGGATCTCATGTATGTAAGACGGAGCCATGCAAACAGTTCCTGGGATCTCATGGAGGCAGCACCAACTTTGCTTCTATGGAGTCAGGGAAAGAAGTGACATTCAAATGGGGTAACTCCAGGGTAGGAGCTGGTGATAATATTTTGCATAGACTAGGAAGTGTGCTTCTCCATGGGAAATGGGATGGGACAGTATACTTCCATTCTTTTGTTTCCTTTACATTTGAAACCTTTCTAGAAAGGCCGTATTGGACAGATAATGCACACTTACCACTTACTTTTCTGTGTCTCTCCCGTCTTTGTTTCTGTGCTTTATGAGAGCTGTGTTGCTATTTTTACGAGTGTATTTTCCTACGTATGTTAACCAGGTGGGATTTTTGCTTTGCGTTGTTTTGAGAAACGGGATCTTACTACATAACTCAGGCTGACCTTGAGCTCCCTTGAATTTAGGATTAAATGGTCTCATATGTAGACCAGTAAGCATACACTATCACATCTGGCTCATTCAGGTGTTATTTAAATTATTGCTCTATGTTAGATTCAAGACCTTCTGTGTTTGAGGGTAGACTAGCACCTTTTAAAGGACCAGGCAATCAGTGCAAAGAATGTGGGTAAAGGAAGGGTATGTGAAGAGAAAGGAGTCTGTGACAAACAAAAACAAAGGAGAGAGAAAGAGAGGAGAAAGCAGGAAATTGGGTGGGTAGGGAGTTAGGGGTGAGAGAGGGAGTTAGGGGAGGGAGGGAGGGGTGAATAGGATCAAAATACATTGCATAACCGTCTCAAAAATTAATGAAAATATTGTTTTAGAGAAGAAATGAAGCCAGTTTGGGAGGGCCCATGGGATTCCGACTTTAGCCTGTGTGGTGAGCAGTCATAAAGCTTAGTCCTTTAGCAAATAGAGGAGAGAGACACTGATGGGCCTGCCTTTAACATGTATATGGGTGAAGCGGTTAATGTCTAAAAAAGTTTGTAATCCAATTTCTTAGAAATATAAGAGTAGCATAAAGACAAGTGAACAAAGAAGTGGAGTATCCAGACCTTACAAGTGATCAAATAAAAGAATAAAATGACATACTTGATTAAAATTACATGTCAAAGTAGGATAAATGCAAGCAGAGTAGAGTAGAAAAGATTTCCAGCTATAAACACTACTTTAAGGTATTTGATATTCTCCCTGAAGTATTTACACCCACATCACATGTATTCTGGGGTTTGCTGTTGTTTGATTTTACTTACATTTGTGTGTGTGCACATGTGCTGTAGTGCACACATATATGTATGTCATAACATGCATGTGGAGGCCAAAGAACCACCAGTGGGAGTCTGTTCTCTTCTCCCACCATGTGGGTCTCTGGAGTCAACTCAGATCACCGGGCTTGGTGGCAAGTGCCTTAACTCACTGAGCCACCTCCCTGGCCCTGTTACTTTTGTGTGAGTAGGTGGGGATGGGGTCAGAGATGGAACCCAGGGCCTGGTCCGTGCTCAGAACATGCCCTCCACCCCCAGCAACACCCAATTCTTTGCATTTGGAATCAAAGTCTACTCCTTATCACATTATGAGTTTATAGAATAATAAACTGCAATCAAATCTGACCAAATTTCTACAATGAAGCTAAATATATGTCACTGTTTGCTTACTTTTTTCAGTAATTTACAGACCAAATCAATGAATAAGTATAGAAATTTTTTGGTCCCCAAAAAATAAAATCAAGCCAAAAACAAAACAAAACCAACCAACCAAACAAACAAAAGCCAGAGTGATTTCTAGCCAGCACAAGATAAACTCAGTTTAGCTAAAACATAAGATCCATTTCTTGCTAACAACTCCCCAAATCGCCTTGGCTTCGTCTTCCTCTTTCCGGTTTTGCTCTCACAGGCTTTGAACAAGACTGCTTGACAGATTCCATGGGCTTAGCTCATTTTCAGAGGGTCAGGAAGTGCGAGGAGGCTCATGAAAGCTGTGTCCTGAGAAGGGCATGTGCTATGTCCTGGCTGCTCTCAAGCTTCCGCGGCATTCTGTCTTTGAAGAGCAGCAGGGAGAGTCTCACAGCACATCAAAGCTGCTTCTCGAGGGGAGTAATTAATCTTTGTTCTGGCACCCTTTGGGGCTCCGTCTCCCTTTCTAAAACTTTTTGTATTTTGATCAGATAATGTTGCCCCTGCAGAATCTGTGATCTTCCTGCCCAGGGAGGAATTACCGTGAAGAAAGAGGACACTGTGCTATTCCTGGCACAGAGTGGTCATTAAGTCATAGCCTCTGGGTAGTTTTCAGAGGTTGGGGTCGGGCACCCTTGTGGACCTGAGGGAGAGGGCCTAGGCAGCCAGGATGGAAGCAGCCACTGAAAGCCATTTCCAGCTTTGGAATTTAGGATTCTGCTCTCAGTGGGAGCAGTCCATTCCAAGGGACAGAAAGGCAACCGACTCAGTCACATGCTGATGGGCACCTTAAAAGAATAGTCCTTCCCTCCCATACACAGCGTCGGGTCAGGCAGCCGCCGTAAAATCTTCAAACAAGAACAGAAATGACTGGTAGACAATTCTGCTATATGTTTATTTTTTAAATTACACCTCATTTAGCATGTGTGTTATGTGTATGTATGTATATGTGTGTATATGTTTGTGTATGTGAGTGCGTATGTACGTGTGTGGAGGTCAGAGGACAACTGGTGGGGGTTGGTTCTCTCCTTACCATGTGGGTCCTGGTGATCAAGCTCAGGTCAGGTTTGGCAGCCACACCCACTGAACCGGCCCTAATTTTTTTTAAAATGGTGTTTGTGATTTGCCTTAAGCTTCAAAGCTACGTCTAGAAACGGAATCCAGAATGGAAGATTCCACCTCATGGACATCAGGCAGGAAGTGTAGCACAGATACTGTCAAATGTGGTGCTTATGCTGTTTGGTTCTGACGACCTCCTCCAAGGGCTACCTTCAGAGAGGAGCCAGGAGGGAGATCTGTTTGGAGGCATGTGGAGATGATCTGGCTACGCTGAGGAGTAGAGTCGACTTCAGGAACATAAGAGGGAAACATGGACAGGAGCTCATAATCTTTTAACCAAACTCCCAGGCTGCTTTCTGGTTTAGGAATTTCCATCTGTATTCACTGTTAGTGGAATGGAGTATAGATCAGAATGAAGCAAAAGCCTGACTTTGATGAGGGAAAGAGTTTCCAAGGGCTCCTCAGAGAACTCTCCTTCCAGTCCAGTGACTTTTAGCTTACTGTATTAAAACACATTGCGTCTAGCTGTGGTAGCCTGTTCATTGGAGGGCTTCCTTTCTCTGAGCCAGGCAATGCTTAATTATGAGCCTAGTCACAAATTCCGTTTGGCCAAGCAGGAACAAAGCGAATGACCCAATAATTATGAACATAAAGAAAAGTGTTGTTTCTTTTCTTGAAAACAGGATTATCAGTGCTGAGCTAGGCTCTCGCAGGACCGGAGTCCTGGAGCAAGTGCTGGAGCAAGAACCATGCTGCCTCCCAGGCCGGCAACAGTCTTGCCCCTGCCTTAGACCTGGCGGACAGGCTCTGCCACAAGATCTGAGGGAAGATCCCAGTGCAGGAGGGAGGAGGGCAATGGGAAACATTGGACTGGGAACAGAGGTGGGCCCCAAGCCAAGGACTGCTGTCATGGCTTTGCCTCAGAAACCCCAGGACACACTTAGCTCTCTGACCAGCAAAGCCACTTCCCCTCTCACCTTCCTGCACACTTCCTCTCCATTATCTCCAGCCGCATTCCTTCCCATTCGGAGGCCTTCCCCTGGCAGGAATTCAGCCAGGGGCCAGCCTGGAAAATCTGAACCCGGTCAGGAAACCTGAGGCTGTTCCCAGGAACAGAGTCCTAAAGACAGCAGATCGAGCATTGTCTCCCAGAAGCAGAAGTCTCATTCTGAGATTACCACTTAAAACTTAAGTAGAGCCTTGCCTCTCCCTCCCCAACTGTCTAGGCTTCCTGAGTCAGAGCTGGGGGAAGGGAAGGAGTTCTGGCCTCCCTAGTGGCTAGATAAACATGTCATGGGATGGGCAAAGTCCCTACAAGACATCTAGCTGGCTCTAAGGTTCCAGTGGGGTAGGGCCAACCTGATGAGGTGGCACTTCCCTGTGCCTTAGACTGCTCTGGCCTGTGGTAGGTCACTGAGACGTCTGCTCTGGAGAGAGCGGTGGAAAACAGCTGGATGGTGTGGAAGAGGGGGGACAATTTTCACACCCAAAAAAGCTTTCTGCAATAGAAATGTACTGAGGGCCTGAATTCTTAAATTAAGTGCAGGAAATTTGGCTCCCTCTGAGGGCACAGGGGTTGGAATCTGTGGCAAATGGCTCCCCTGACTTCTGGCATCTTGTCACTCCTAGTGTTGTAAAGGCAACCGCTCCAGTCCTCCACTAGCCCCCTGCCTTCTTGTGGTCTTCATATCCTACAGACAGGCTGCTTGGAAGCGGCAGGATTTTTTTCTCTCCGTCCATCGGCTTCTCCAACGGTAGAGAGAGGTTAGGTCGTTCTAACCTCTTATGCAGGCAGTCTATTATATCTTAAAAGTAACTATTCTGTGGTTTCATGATCGGTCTCTGAGGATCATTCCAATACTGATATTTCATGATTTTGTAACAAAGAGTTAAAATTATGAAGGACTGGGCGTGGTGCCACAGGCCTTTAATCCCAGCACTCAGGAGACAGAGGCAGGTGGATCTCTATGGGTTCGAGACCAGCCTGGTTTACATAAAAACACCTTTTCTCAAAAAAAATTAAAAAACTAAGAAAGAAAGAAAGAAAGAAAGAAAGAAAGAAAGAAAGAAAGGAAGGAAGGAAGGAAGGAGGAAGGAAGGGAGAAAAGAAAGAAAGGAAGGAAGGAAGGAAGGAAGGAGGAAGGAAGGAAGGAAGGAAGGAAAGAAAGAAAGAAAGAAAGAAAGAAAGAAAGAAAGAAAGAAAGAAAGAAAGAAATTATTACGAAGGTTACATAGAAAAGGGAGCTGCGTCGTTCATTCAGCTAACGTCTCTTATCTTTGGGGAATGAGGTCACCCTTGAGCCTCAGTTTTCTGGCATAAAACAGAAATAGTAGCAAGGCCTCATGCGGCGATGGGAGAAAGTGCTTGACCGCCCAGCAAATCAGCTAGCCAGTCTCTCCACTGAAAATTTATACACTCACAGCACACCGACGGTGCCCGGGCGCCCAGGCAAGCACAGCGGAGCAGCCGGGCGGGGCGAGAAGGGGCGGGGCCAGAGGGCTGGCTTCGTTCTCGCCCCGCCCCGCTCTAGATATCGCGAGAGGGCGGGCCGAGCTTGGCTTGGGCGTCCGCGTCGCTCCCGCGCTGGGGCACAAGTCCGGCCTCCTCCGCGGGCCGCGGTCTTCTGTGCCGGCGGCTGAGGGCCGCCCGCCGCGCGGCGTCGCCTGTGGCGTTGCGGTCATTGTGTCGTGACGGTGACGCCGGTAGTGGTTTCCGCGACAGCGCGTGCGGCTGCCTGAGTCCGGCCTGGGCTCCGCGGCCGCCTGGGGGGTCTCAGCAGTGCCCACCCTTTCTCCTCCAGGACCCCACGCCAGCAGCGACCCTGAGCCGACAGCCGGAGCGACCGGCAATGGCGGCCTCGACGGCCTCGCACCGGCCCATCAAGGGAATCCTGAAGAACAAGACTTCTGCGGCTTCCCAGGTGGTGGCCTCGGCCGAACAGCCCCGCCGGACTGTCGAAGAGGAGCTGAGGTGAGAGCTGGGAGGCTGGCCTGGAAGCCGCTCCTTCCCGGCGGACGGGCGGCCGCGGGGAGCCAGCCTCGGCCCTGCCCCTCCGGCCGCGGGGTGGAGCGGGGCCGGAGCCGGCACGGACTCCGTCGGCAGAGGTGGCGTTCGTCGTGTTATATTTGTTAGGTACATGTATACATTTTAAACCTGGCTTTTGATTTTGGGTGCCCCCAGAATCAAATTGAAGTTTCCAAGCTTTAGCTGTCAAGATTTTATTATTCGGTACCCTAAGCCAAGGTAGCCAAAATTCTGCGGCAGAGGAGTTACTTTCTTGCCCTTAAATTTCAGTCTAGGTTCAGGCTAGTGAGAAGAAAATTAAAACACACACAAACATAAGCACAAACCCCATTCAGCATCTTCCTGCATCCTCCCAGTTCCTGGTTTGTCATCTCCGCACTAAGTGAAACCAAAATTTTAAAGTCACTGATCTGTATTTAGTGGGGTTATTATATTTTTGTACCTGAAGCTAGAGTTTTGGTGCTTTCTAGTTTGGGGTCCTGTCCGGCGTTTCTAAACGCTCTTCAGAAAGAAGCAACTCAAGATGTTGACGTGCAGCATTGTGCGTAATAGTAAATAACTGGCAACCACCCAAGGTCCATTAGTGAGAACTGGTGAAATATTCATTATGGTACACTTGTATAATGGAACAATATACTGGCCTGAAAAGAGGTGTTTTGGCTACAAAGAAAACTACCCAGGGTTCAGTGCTCAATGAAAATAATGTTTCAGTACGGTGTATAAGATATAACTGTACCACTGGGTCAGACAGTAAGGGGGCTTAGATACTATGAGTTACTAAAAATAGAAGAACTCTTGCATTTGGAAATAAAGCTTTAGGAAAATTACTGAAATTTGTTAGTAGTAGCATTAAATGAGGATGCTGATGAACTCTAGAACTAGGGCGTGCCTATATTAAGGATCTAATTTAGAGTCCTAAGAGTAACTAGTTGGGAACAAATTTAGGGAAATTTGAAGAAAGTCTCTTGTGTGAGTTCAGCTTAGAATTGTGGCCTGCAGACACTAGAAAGGGACTTAGCTTTGCGGGACAGAGCCCCCACCTCGTTCTTTTGGTGTGACCCTTGACCTTCCTTCTCAAGTTTTCAACCTCTGCTTGGAGTAAGCTGCTTTAAAGGGATTTGACAGTGGTTGTAGGTCAGGAGAGAAACAGAATGCGAGACCATAACAATAGCAAGAAGATCAAGATGTTCAAAAATACCTACAGAAGGCACCTCCACAGTGTGACTGTTAAGCAGGAGGATTCTCATTGACTTTTGTGTTATCCAGGTGAGCTTTTTTCCAACCGCCAAGCGCCTTTTTCTGCCTGCTTGATGTCCATGCATTCTCAAATGTGATGTGCTGTAATCTAAAGCACGGTATTAGAGGTTTGCCTGCCCTGACTCCCATGGTTGCCTGAGATTTACATTCAGGTTTTTTTTTTTTTCCTTTTTTCCCCCTGGATGCCACTAAATGAGACTGGCTCCATTAGACAAATCACTTCTTCTGAAAGAGTTCCTGCAGGGCAGATTGATTTAAAGAGAATTTTATGAGCTTGTTGACAGATTGCATTGACTGTAGTTGTAGCCATATAGCAAGCACTACCAAACTCTAATTCACTGAAGTTCATGGTGTATGGTTCCAACTGGTAAAAGATAAGCCTTTTCATAATCACTGTTGGAACATTATAAAGCAAAGAAAACAAATTGTAGAAATAAAACTGTTATTGTCACAATTCATGCAAGCAATATTAATTGAGCCTCTTTTAACAGAAATGTTATTGTAGTTTGAATACATTTGAAACAAACTTTTTATGTTTATGCTTAATTTAATTAAAATCAGTACCCCCAGTCTGATATATAAAAAGACTAAAAATAAGTGACTCTTGCAATTATGATGTCCTTAGAATCCAGAAACAAAAGGTAGCATGTCCGTCTAACTGGAAATGGCAGAGCAGTGCATTAATAACACAGATGGCCATCATATTAATGTGGAAACAGCCAGAGCTCTAAGGGGATTGCTTTACTCTAGTAATTGTGTTCTGTATTGCCGCATAGATGCTAAGCATTGTTGCAAGCCTTGAGTCCTTGATCCTAAGGGAAATAAGGAATTATGTCCTCTCAAGCCTCTGGTCATAAATTATCATCATCTGATCATTACTTAACCTTGTTTTATGTGTTTCTACTTAAAGACACCATATTTAATATATAGTGTTTATTAATTTGCACTAAATTCATGGCCAGTAGCACTCATGCCTGGATGAAGTTTATCCATTGTAAGTTTATCCATGGCCTTCTTGCACTTAGGGACACTGGGCAATACTTGACTTTTGGGAGCCATTCACCAACAGAAACAGAAATGTGCATGGCACTAAGTAGACCACAGAATGCATACTTGTGGCTAGGATGTAACCCAGTGGTACAGTGCTTTCCTCACATATGCAAGAACCTGGGTTTGATCCCCAGCATGGAAACAGAAGGGAAAGGAAGGCACATACTTGTATGTTGTATGAACAGACCATGTGTTGTACATGTATCAAAAGGTCAATGAAACTCATCCTTTTGTACAAAGAGTTCAGGAATATATGTTAGTAATTACTTAAATCAAAGAAGACTTATACGGTATGAGAACTGAAAGCAGCAAGCAGAGCCTTGCCATATTTGGCTGCGGCTGGTGAACAATACAAAGTTTTCTTACTCTGCTGCTGTCTTGACCATCCAGTAAACCACCTTCACTATTGTTTAGATTTAGTAAGGAAATTCCCAGATAGAGAGCCTGCAAGTAAGAGTGAAGCCTACCTTTTTTGCATGCTTTTATCATGTCCAATGCAATTGGTTCATCACTATCCTTCTCATCTACCCCCAGTTACTGAAGGGTGTTACCTTATATAGGAGTAATTACTGACAGTTTTTCAAATGCACTTCAAATATTGCCATAATTCATGCATATTTTTGGTTGTATTTCTTAAAATGAATGTAGGGGCTAAGGAAGATGGCTTAGTGGGCAAAACATTTTGCTGTGCAAGTGTGAAGACCTAAGTTTGAATCCCCAGAACCCTTGTAAGACCAGACAGGATAGCATGCTCACCTGTAATCCCAGTGCTTATGTATGGGAGGCAGAGACAGGAGAACCCTTGGATTCCCAAACGCTTGAGCCTCAGCTAACTTGGCACTCTCTGAAAAAAAAGAAATTAGGATGCAGACTCAAACAAGGAAGGCAAGAACTGCACCCAAGGTTGTCCTCTGAACACACACGCACACATGCACATTCTCACAGGTACAAAGGTTTTTTTAAAAAAGGATAATGTATAGGTAAAGGGAGGTTTGTAAATTTTACATTGGTATTTCAAAACTCTGGTAAATTCAACTTTTAAAATAGTCTTTGGTATTTTGATTGTTTTTAATTGAGTTCTTTTCAAGACTGATAAATCATTATTTGTAAATTTGTTAAGATTTTACACTCTAACTCAGGTTACCCCTGGCATTGCAGTTCCTCTTCCTTACCCCAAAGACACAGAACAGGTACACACCAGCATATCGGGCAGGTGTCCTAAGTGTCTTGTTCTGAGTGAATTATTAACTATTAGTTCCTCTGAGTCGTAACATTTGCCAGGTATTAGTTTTAGGGGGTTAATTAAAATGTATATACTCCACAGTTTCTCATATTTAGGCAAGTTAAGTACACCACATTGCAACATGGTACCACATTGCTCAACTGTTTTGAAAACCACTGTCCTCTCCTGGGTTTGTGGAGTTCCCAAAATTGTTTCAGGATACCTCCAATGTAGTGCACATCTTACGAAGGCCTAACCTAACGTCTAGAGCTAATGAAATTAGATCAGTTCATTGAAAACATTGCTCCATTGATTCAAAGAAACGACCACCAGAAAAAGAAAACAAATTCCTATGATTATAAGATGCTATTCATTTTAAGGTATATTCTTTTTCAGATATGAGTGAAAGTGATTGTTTACAGTTATTAAAAGTATATTAAATGTTACTAAATCCTATTTTAGGGAGAAATTGTAGTGTAGTGCTTCATCTGAATCCTGTCTGCTACTAGTCACTGATTATTTGTTCTGACTGTCAATGAATTACTCATTTTATCTGTGAATTGTACATCTTAAATGAGTTAAAATGCTCAGCCCAGGACCTTACTCTTAACTGTGTTGTTATAGAAATGTAGAAATCTAATTGTTCATGCGTCTTGGGTTCCCTCACGTAGCTCAATCCAGATTCTGTTGTAGTTTTTTTTCTGGTAAATTCAACTTTTTAAAATTGTGTTTGAGTGAGGGATAGTGTGACCCACACACAGTCTCGGTACTTGAGAGATGGAGAGGTATGCGGAATGAGAATTCAGAGTCATCCTTGGCTACGTACCCAGTTCAGGCCAGTCTAGGCTATGTGAACCCCTACACCCCAAGGTGCTGAATTCCATTTTGTCTCCTTAAGTATATGGAGTGTTAAAGTCAAAACTAATTAAAATTAAAAGATTATTTCTTTCCCAAAAGTTGCCTTTTGTTTGCTTCTGCTTGCTTTATTGTTAAGTCTTAGTTTAACTTCAATTGTGGTATCAGCCTTCAAAGTCTTGACTCTTTTCTAAAAACAAAAAAAAATCAAACCAAAAAACCTGTTTATTGAAATGTGAAATTAAAGTTTAATACTTTGAAGCAAAATCTGCCTTGCCAATCTGAGAGCCGTGAAAAGTATCAAACAAGCAAGCAGAAACAAGAAGTACGAGGAAATTTTTGAGATGGCAGCATTTGAACTACCCAAGTGAAAGAAGTAACTTTTACAGGACAAGATGTAAACAGTCTGCAGCAATCTGGTCATCCGTGGGAAGGGTGAAACCGAAGCCAGCAAGTTTGGCTATCACAGCAGATCTGCCATGACCTAGTTCATTTTTATCTTTGGGATTTCTGACAGAAAATGGCCTATAGTTGAATTCAGGCTGGTCCTTGAGTTTTTAGACACTCTGCCACTAACATTAATTCCACTGAAACCTTAGGAATGCTAATTTCCATATCCACTGTCTCTATTGACAGTTCTTCTCTTCATTTGCTTTTTACCTAAGAATTCTTAGCGATTTTTTGAGTCTTTCACTTTTTTTGTTTGTTTTTGTTTTTCAAGACAGGGTTTCTCTGTATAACAGCCCTAGCTGCCCTAGAACTTGCTTCATAGACCAGGCTGACCTCAAACTCACAGAGATCTGCCTGCCTCTGTCTCCCGAGTGCTGGGATTTAAAGGCTTACACCACCACTGCCTAGCCCCTGTTTTACATTCTTAATTTTAGTGTCTCCCCTTTTGATGGAGGAGGGTCATCTATGTGTTACTTTCATTGGTTAATAAAGAAACTGCCTTGGCCCTTTGATAGGACAGAAAATTAGATAGGCAGAGTAAGACAGAACAGAATGCTGGGAGGAAGAAGGCAGTGAGGCAGTTGCCATGCCTCTCCTCTCTGAGACAGACGCAGGTTAAGATCTCTCCTGGTAAGCTACCACCTCATGGTGCTACACACATTAATAGAAATGGGTTAAGCAAGATAGGAGAATTAGCCAATAAGAGGCTGAAACTAATGGGCCAGCCAGTGTTTAAATGAATAGTTTCCATGTAATTATTTCGGGTGTAAAGCTAGCCAGGTGGCGGGACGCAGACCCACCATTCGTTCAATACCCTTTAATTTCAAGATAATCTTTCTTGGATTTGAATTTGAAAATTTCTAAAGATTTCTTTTCCTCTTAATTTTGTACTGAGGAAATGAAGGTTAGTACAGCTTTAAATATGTAAGACTTTAAATTCCATTTACAGTAGAGCATGATAAATGGAGAACAGACAAGAAGAAGTCGGGATTCAGATTTATTGTAGTTGCAGATCAGGTAAATTCAGCTTTCATGTGTAATGTGCTTTTGCTAATCTGAAGAACTTGGATTTGCTGTGCAAAGGCTGTAAACAATTCATTCAAGTAAAGTAAGCATTTGTCATGTTGTCTGTTAGATAATGAGTGACAAGTAGAACATAACTTTAGACACTACTTCATACTCTGTAAGTTAGAAAAGCACAAATAACCAGTCTTAGAAAGGTCTTGGCAAAAATTGGTGACATTATAAATGGTCTTTGTTTGTTTGTTTGTTGGATCTTTTGTTCTTTGCTTTTGTTTTTGGTTTGGCTTGGTATGGTTTGGTTATAGTGTAGCCCTGGCTGTCCTGGAATTAGCTCTATGGACCAGGCTGACTTGAACTCAGAGAGATCTGCCTGCTTCTGCCTCCTGCTAAGTGCTGGGATTAAAAACATGTGCCACCACTACCCCACATAAGTGGTCCTAAAATTTTTGGGGGGGGTGCCAACTACAGTGACGTATACCTAGAATCGTGGCTATTTGGAAGGCTGACATAGGAGGATCCCTTGAATCTTAGACCACTGTGGATCGCACAGTAAGAACCTATCTAAAGAGGAAAAGATTGTCTTAGCAAATTATCCTAAAATCATCAACAAATAGAATGTATGGAAATATGTCTGTCTCTGCTTGTTTTAAATAGTGTTAGATTAGATTAAATTTAAATATCTAACATTAGTTAACATGTCAAATATTATTTAGTTATTAAGGCAAAAAGACAAAGGTAGCTTATTTAATATAGTATATAGTTTATGTATTCTGTATATATTTACATATTAATATATATTTTTATTTATGTATTATATAATTTAGTACATAGAGTGAAAAGAAAATGCAAAACTTCAAATTATTAATGTTAGTGTACGGGGATTATACTTTTAAATTTTATTCTTAAATTTAAGAAATGCAATTTCTGCTTGTGTTCTATGTTTTTCTGTCTGTCATCTTACAAAACAAATTTACAGTGTTTCTTCCCTCATATTAGAAACACTCTGTCAAATATCCAACTAAATTGTATCTTTCTTTAAAAAATATGTGTATGGGTGTGTATGAGAGAGAGATAGAAGAGAGCTCATATCCAACACTTGAGCATGCATGTGCAAATAACAATTTGCAGGACTTCATTCTTGCCTTCTACCTTTTTGAAGTGCAAGGTCAGTTGCTCTTGCTTCTTACAGACTAGTTCAGGAGATTCTCCTGTCTCCATGTCTTTACATTACACTGGGACTGCAGACACCTGCCACTCTCTTTTTACCTGGGTTCTGGGCATTGAATTCAGGTAGCTAGGCTTAAGAGGGCTAGTGTTTTACCTACTACTGAGCGATTTCCTTGGCTCCTTCTTTCTTTTTCTACCCATGTAAGATAATGTTATATGTATTTCAGCATTAACATTTAGAAATTTAACATCATTTAGCATTGTTATCATCATTTGTCTTGTTTTGAGATTAGAAAGCATCCAGCTAAGTCATTAATATTTTTAATATATCTAATCATAATTCACATTCAGAAAACTGTATTAGATGTAAATTTAGAGCTTAAGAAAATACTATACATGCTGGCAGTGGTTTTGCAGGCCTTTAATCCCAGCACTTGGGAGGCAGAGGCAGGCAGATCTTGTGAGTCCGGCCTGGTCCACAGAGCTAGTTCCAGAACAGCCAGGGCTATACAGAGAAACCCTGTCTCAAACAATGAAAAAGTACTGTACTAGGGGCTAGGGAAATGGTTTAGTTTCTAAAGCACAATCATGAGGAACTGAGATCAGATCTCCAGCTCCCGTGAAAAGGACATAGTAGTATGTGCCTGTTTTCATTGTGTTGAGGTGGAAACAGGAAGGATCCCTGGAGCTTACTCTTAAAGCATAAATCAATATCAATTCTTTTTCATTATTAGAATCAGAATTGTTTTCTGTTTTAAATCTTTTTAATTAAAATTAGATTTATTTATTTTTGTTTTTCAAGTGTAGAGGATTTTGCCCACATGTATATTTGTGTACCACATGTATGCCTGATGTCTTTGGCAGTCAGAAGAGGGGATTGGATCCCCTGAAAATGGAATTACAGTTGAGCCACCATGTTAAGAATAGAACCTGGGCCCTCTGGAAGAGCAGCAAGGCATCTCTGCAGCCCTTCTGTGTAACAGCTTTCTTGGACTGCCAACCAGCTCCCAAATCTAGACACGGAGACTATCAATTATGAAAGCTCAGCCTTATCTTATGCTTGTCCTACTAGCTCTTATAACTTAATTTAACCTATTTCTCTTCATCTACATTTTGTCTCAGGGCTTTTTACCTTTTATTTTGTCCTAATTTTCTTGCTTCCTCTGAGGCTGACTGGCTGGCCCAGGGCATAACCCTTTCCTGCCTATTGACCATCAGCTTTTTATTAAACCAATCAGGGGCTTAGGCAGGCAAGGTGAAACAAATGCAGCACATCTTTACATAGTTACACAGTGCAGCATAAGCACATGTAACACCTTTACATAGTAGTATTCCACAACTCTCTCTTAATTCTTTAAAGGTGTGTTTCTTTTCACTGTGAACTTCCTTGGGATGTGTCCATGAACAGACTGAATTATTTGCTTTCTAAGCAAATAATATTTAATAATTTTTAAACAGATGTAGTAGCGGGCTGAAATAGAAGGCCAGTTTAATTGTTTTACAGATATTTGTTGCCATGCAACCCATACAACCCAAGTTCCTCCCACAAGTTTCATCCTTTCAGCTCACATAAAAGATGGAAGAGAGAACTGACTTTTTCAGCTTGTCCTCTGACCCCTCACCTACCCCCATTACATATGCAGACAGTAATAATAATAATAATAATAATAATAATAATAATAATAATAAAGACAGGGTTTCTCTGTTTATCTCTGGCTGTCCTGGAACTCACCTTGTAGACCAGGCTGGCCTCGAACTCACAAAGATTCCCCTGCCTCTGCCTCGAGTGCTGAGATTAAAGGTGTGTGCTGCCACCACCCAGCTCCAGTCAAATATTTTTAAAAATTGAATCTTGTTATAGACAAAGGTGGATGAAACTGAGCATGAAAGCAATTGAAACTTCTTTTTTAAACTCATTCTCTACTATGACAAGTGAAATTGAATTTTGTTTTAGAATTTTTTAACCAAATATTTTAAGTTTTAAAATCATAAATGTTATTTTTACTTTTTGGGTGTGTTTGCTTGTGTGTGTACTGTATTCAGTGCCCTTGGAGGCCAGAAGACTGTGTTGATCCTCTGGAACTGGAGTTAGAGATGGTTGTGAGCCTCCACGGGTATAATGGGAGCTGAAACCTGGGTCCTCCAGAAGAACAACTGCTCTTAATTACTGAGTCATCTCTTGAGCCCTGTTCCACATCTTAAATATTGTTTATATTTCATACTGTTTTGTAATTTTTTTCATGGATATAGTTTCAGTTGCCTCTCTGTGTTAGATAGTAGGGCTAATTGCAAGTAGTGTAACTTAGTGCCACAGAGTGCACACTCATAATTTATTAACATTGTATTTTGTATATTTTATCACAGTGAAAATGTGATATTCTTAATCTGAAGGTTAGAAAATAAGAGAACGTGCAGTCAGACTCACCTAAGTGTAGACATGTATGATTTTTTGTTGTTGTTAGTTTGTTTTTGTTTTTAGAGACAGGACTTCTCTGTGTATCAGTCCTTGCTGTTTTTAATATGTATACTAAATGCTTTTTCCCCCCTTTTTAATTTCAGTAAAAAGTCCCAGAAGTGGGATGAAATGAACATCCTGGCAACATATCATCCAGCTGACAAAGACTATGGTTTGATGAAAATAGATGAGCCAAACACTCCTTACCACAGGTAATATAACGTAGACATACTATCTTTTGTGGCTTGTTTCCATTTGCATTGATATAATTCCTAAATAACAGAAACTTTAAATCTGTTTTATATTTCTCTGTGTGTGTTTGGAGAAATATTTTTTTCATGATCCATTTTTTTTATTTTACATACTAACTACAGTTTTCCCTCCCTCCTCTCCTTTCGTTCCCTCTCGTACCTCCCTTCTACCTCCCCACCCACCGACTCCTCCTCCATCTCCATTCAGAAGGGGTTTTATATTTCATGCCAGAGTGCTAGCTAATGGTCTACCTGAGTACATTTTTGTTAATACTGTGCAACTTCACATTATTGTTGTTGTAGTGAATAAATATTGCACCTGGATGGTGGCTAGCTGCTGATACACACAAATAAGTGAGCTTTGTCTTCTTTCTCATTGCTGTGATTTTTTTTGTGTGTATGTATATATGATGTGTAGAAGTGCTGAGGAGACCACAAGCTGAAGGTAGGGCTCATGGAGTTGGAGTGGAGGCCGTGTGAGCTACTTGATGTGCGCGCTGAGACTCCATCTCCTGTCCTGGCAGTAGCAAGTGCTTTCGACTGCTGAACCATCTTTCCAGCTCCAAATTTTGAAAGGAAGATGAGATTTGAGGGGTTTTTTTTGTTCCCCAAGTAGAAATCGGAGGCTTTCTTTGCAAAAAAAGAAAAAAGAAAGAAAGAAAACTACATGGAAGACAGATAGTTTTGTATTCTTTTGTATGGTGTTGTAGTTTTGATAGTATGGATTTGGCAATTATAAATCTCAGGATTTTTATTTATTTAAGGTATGATCATACATTGTATTTCAGGCTGGTTAGAATTTACCATATAGCTCAAGCTGGCCTTGAAGCCAGAGTAGTCCTCCTGCATCAGCCTCCTGAGTGCTGAGATTACAGGGTATGAGCCATTAGGTCCAGCTAAAATTTTAAAATATAGGGCTGGAGAGATGGCTCAGCAGTTAAGAGCACTGCTCCTTCCTGAGGTCCTGAGTTCAATTCCCAGCAACCACATGGTGGCTCACAACCATCTGTAATGAAATCTGGTGTCCTTCTCTGGCCTGCAGGCAGACATATAGGCAGAACGTTGTATACATAATAAATAAATAAATCTTTAAAAAAACAAAATTTTAAAAAAAAATTAAAATATAATTGTGAAGTGATATTATAAACAGTATTTAAAAAGAGACAAAAATAATTCAATAGTAACAGATTCTAAATGAGTAGAACACTTAAGATTAGGACTTAATCTGTATTGAAAAATATTTTCAGTAATAAGATTTTTTTTAATCAAAGTAAGACCAGATAAATCTGTAAGTCATGTGCTTTTTTTTTTTCGACTGCCTCTACCTTCCAAGTGCTGCGATTAAAGGTATGCACCACCACCATGCAGCCAAGTCATGCAGGGTTTCATGAAACCCAGGCTAGACTTCAACTTACTATGTAGCTGAGGAAGATTTTGATTTTTCTGATCCTCCTGCCTATATTCTTAGTACTGGAATTACAGGACTATGCCCTGTTTATGTGTTCATGGATTAAACTCAGAGCTTTGTGAATGTCAGATGTGAGTTACATCAACGAAAATGCTATCTTTTAAATGAACAGGACTTAGGGAGATAATGTGATGCTAACAGAAACAGCTCAAATACACATGAAAATGTTAAAATCTGTGACAGAAAGAAATAGTGAAACAGAAGATACAGATAATAAAACTAAATAGTAATGAATTTAAGGAAGTTCATACCCCACTTCCTCTTAATTACAGGATACACTTTATATATCAAACCCTTTATTAAACCAAATCCAAAGTCGGGATTTTGTTCCTTCTCAATAAAGCGGGTAGCCACCCCTCACCGAGGATAGCTGTCCTAAAATAACTCATATCAGACATGACTTGGGAGGAATAGGTAGCTTTTTGTTATTGTTTTTGTTTTTTCCTAATAACATTTAAAATGTAGTAAAATCTGAATGGTAGACATTTGGTGTTTCATTTTATTTTGTTCTTCCATACCCATATATCCTTATTGTAGAGCTGCAAAAATGTAGCTTGGTCACTAACAGGCTTGTGTATGCATAGAATAGTTAGCTTTTATCAATTCAGCACTCAGTGCTCCCATTACTTCCATGAGATTGGTTTTGTTTTGTTTTGTTTTGTTTTGTTTAACAACAATAGCAAATTTTTTTTTTTAAAAAAAAGATCATTTTAAACTAAAAAATCTCATTGGTGGTTTATATTCTTTTATATATACACACAATTCATTTGTAACCCATAATTTTCTGTTGAACATTGCTACAAGTCAACAAATTATATTTCTTATATTCTACTCTACTTATATCCTAAATGTTTGTGGGTTTATTTCACGTTTCCTTGGATGAATGTATAACCAGCAGGTTTTTATTCATTAGGTCTCTAGGGTCTCTAGGGTCAGTATTAGTTTGCTTTCTTGTTGCTTTGACCAAGTATCTGGCAGAAGAGAACTCCAGAGGAGGAATTTCCATTTTTGTTGACTCAGGGCTCCAAAGGATCCTGGTGTCTGTCTGTGGTAGCTTGACCCTATGCACTCAGAGTAGAACGTCATCAGAGGGAATGTGTAGTAGAGAATTTAAAAATTGTTTTTATATTTTTTGAGAATTCTATATATTTTGATCATATTCTTTCTCCTCCTTAATTTCTTCCAGGTCCTCCCACCTCCCTACTCACCAACTTTATGTTCTTTCTTTAAAAAAAAAAAATCAATGAAATCAGTGACTTTTTTCCCTGCAACTAGGTCCTACCTCCTGCCTTGCACAAATTTCTACTAATGCCATCCTGAATCCTTCAGAGGCCTTATCTGCCATTTGATCAGAGCCTTCATGGTCTGATATTGTCTGAGAATGTAATCACAAACTCTCTAGAGCTGAGCTTTACTAATTTTCTGGGCACTTTTGTTGTTTTAATTTTTCTTTGTCTCTCATAAATTTGTTCACGTGTTGTCTGTTCAGTGAGATAGTTGGAGGGATACGAAAGAGCTACTACAGATGGCCCCTCCGCAAATCTCAAGAGTAGAGGAGAAGCTTGTGTGCAGTGGGCACTCCTGATTCTGTCCTGAATCCTGCTTGGGAAGCTCTTTGGAGGGTTCCCACATAGGAGAGGACACTTGGCTCTGTTTCTGTGCATTTCTTAATCCAGCGAAGTAGACAGCCAGGATTCCCCGCCATAGGATCTGTTTATTTTTCCTAGTCGTATGTCTGCGACCATTTCTTCCTTAATGGTGATATATAAGCACAAATTCTAAACCAGCTCAGCATCCTCACTGCCTAATTGTAATTCCAGTAGTCACAAATTTGGGGCCAGCTGGGCTGCACAGCAGGACTCTTCCCTCAAAATACTAAACCAACAAGTGGGTTATTTTGCATTATTTGTCCATCTGCCTCATTGGATTGAAAATTGACATTTTTAGTTTTTTCCCCCAGATAATTTGAGTTTTCAGTATTGTATGGTTGCTTTTTTTTCTTGTTAAGCTTATATATATAAGTTTATATATATATCATTCTTTATGCCTGAGGCTTGAACTCTGGGACCTTAAGCATGTCTGGCAAAGACTCCACTGAGTTACATTCCCAGCCCAGTGGCATGTGTAATAGAAAGTAATTTAAAGTTAAATTTCAAAGATGACACAAAGTTCTAAATAAATTGTTACTTTAATTAATAAAATTTTGTTTTCAGTCTTGGTTTTCTAGCTGTACAATTTTATTTCATGTATCAGTTTTAATAACCTGCTTGTTAATAGACACATGCTTGTCATCCTAGTATGATAGGTGATGATGAAGACGCCTACAGTGACTCGGAAGGCAACGACGTCATGACTCCAGATATCTTAGCTAAGAAGTAAGTACTAAAGCATTTCTGTAGAGTAGTTTAATTGTGCAAAGTCAAAGACATTTGCTGTGTTCTGCTTGTACATTTATAAACAAAAGACTAAACTTACCTAGGTTTGGGTTTTTACTGACAATTGAACCCAGGGCTATGTAGTAAATACTTGCTTCACCACTGAGTAAGATTCCTGGCCCCTAACTAGATTTTTATAGCAATTATTGCAATCTTGTTTCTTGATTAATATCAATCTAAACGGGAGGTGGCAAGGTTAAAGTGCCTGACCCTGCGGATACTTCAGTCTGTTTATCTCTCGCCATCTACATGGTAAAGATGTGAGAAAAACAAACATAAGTTCCTGTTGTTCATTAATTTCTAGCACCTGCCCTGCCGTCCTTGTTGCTTATATCCATCCCTACTTTTCCTTTTGCTTTCTTCATCACTTGTAGCTAGAATAGTTGTTTATAATTTTGGAGTTGAATGAGACATTTAAATAGTACAAGTCACAGTTACTAATTTCTTCATAAATATTTTATAGATTAGCTGCTGCTGAAGGCTCTGAGCCAAAGTATCGGACTCGGGAACAAGAAAGCAGTGGAGAGGAAGATAATGACCTCTCCCCTGAAGAGCGAGGTAGGTAATTCCTGCAGCTGCTTTCAGTGTGATGCTAATAATTTTTGTGAAGAATAAATGTATTTGAAGATTGGAAAATTACATTCATAGTTGGGAAGTGGTGGACAGGAAACAAAAAGCAATAAAAATAGAACCTGTAATTCAGATTCTACATATGTGAATTTTTCATGTAATAGTATTGCCCCCTTGATTAAAAGAAGGTGAAAGAAATACTACTGTCGTCCAAGTATTTGCAGATATTCCTTTCTTTGTATTTTTTTAGTGCCTGATAAAAAGAAACTCAGTAACTACTTATGAAATTAATTCTTTTAGTGTCATTGAGTATTTGAATGATCTTCAAGTGGATAGATTGCCTCATTTGTGCCTTTTCTGTTTTAAGATAGTAGTGATGCAGGACTGGGGATGTGGTTGAGTTTGGAGAGTGCTTAAATAGCATGCACAGAGCCCTCAGTTTGAGCTTTGGCACAAATGAACTGTTTGTGTTGTCTCTAATAACAAAACTAGAGAGGTAAAGGCAGAAGTTCAGAACCTCATTCTGTAGTAGATGTGTGGTCATCCGGAGCTACCTGAGATCCTGTGTCGAAGAAAAAAAAGACAGTGAAATTTATCCAGAGAACCAAGATGATAAAGTATAGAATGAAAATTGTATAGGTCTCGTGGAGCACAGAGTAGTGATGTCTGAGGAGAAGCTGGAGAAGCCTCATTGCAGGATGGAAGAGGCTCTTGTGCCCAAGACAGCACATGTGTAGTTAAGGTACTGCTGCCTTCGTGTGTTTTCGTTTGCATGGAACACTGGTCTGATAGGAATATGTTTTATCTTACTGGTTTTTAAACTTTTTGAACCATGTGAATGTATTATCTTTTCAAGATAAAATTTGGCTGGAGAGATGGTTCGGTGGTAAAGTATGTGTACCAGAGTTGAGCAACTATGTCAGATGGGTCACAACTGCTGTTAACTTTAGCCTTGGGCACACAAACACAATTTAAAAAATAAATATTTTTAGTTTATGTAAAAGAATATAAAATACCCTGTTGGCCATTGGTATCTGCAGGTTCAACACCTGCACATTTAACCAACAATGATTCAGAAACATTTGAGGGAAGAAAAATAAACCCATACTGAACAAGGATAAACATGGTTTTCTTGTCATTATTCCCTAACAGTATAGCACAGCATTATTTATTTGCATAGCATTAAACCTAGAAATGACTGAACATGTAGTGTGTGAAGGTGATATGCAAAAACTACAC
Source organism: Arvicola amphibius (assembly GCF_903992535.2). Classification (NCBI taxonomy): domain Eukaryota; kingdom Metazoa; phylum Chordata; class Mammalia; order Rodentia; family Cricetidae; genus Arvicola; species Arvicola amphibius. The sequence continues at coordinate 62,676,962 of NC_052056.1, forward strand.
CACTGTACATGAAGGATTTGAACATCTATAGATTCTGATGTCCTTAGAAGTCCAGGATCCAATCCCTCAGGTGAACATAGTTGTCCCATTCTCTCTTTTTCTTAGGGTGGGGTAGAGGGACTTGAGACAGGGTTTCTCTGTGTAGCCTTGACTATCCTGGAACTCACTCTGTAGACCAGGCTGGTCTGGTGTGTCACCATCGCCCTGTGTTTCTCATTCTCTTCGCAGAAAGTAATCAAAGCTCAGGATGTAGCTCGGTGGTAGAACGCTTGGGTAGCCCTAGTAAAGCTGTTCAGCAGACTGTCAGCCCAAGCTCATTATCAGCATTAGAGAGACTCTGACAATAAATAGCACCAGGGGCTATTGAGGAGGGTTTCAAATAAAAATTGTTACTAGGTTTTTCCGTATTATCCTCCCAAAACATTTATCTATTAACTGTTGGGTTTTTTTAACCTACATTATCAGTTCTCATTAAGGATAATTATCCATTAGTTTGTAGTTCCATGAGTTGAACTGCAAGGCATACCATTTGACCTATTAAAATAATTTTATTAAGTGATTTCCTACTAATAGAGTTACTAAATTATATAGGTGTTTTTCCCCTTAAATATTTACATGTCTAGAAAACATTTTGAATTTACAGGTGACCTTTTTGTTTGTTTTTTTGAGACAAGGTCTTAAACAATAGCCTAGTCTTGCCTTGAATTTATAGTAATCCTCTGCCTGGGCTCTCCAGTACTAGGCTTATAGCTGTCAATAAGTACTACTTTTTAAACATATATTTGTTATTTTATGTGCATGTATGGGCACTTGAGCCGATACATGATACAGTCAGGTGACAGCTAATAAGGAGTCAGTTCCTTGTGTGGGGTCTGGGGTTTGAACTCAGGTTATTAGTCATGGCAGCAAGCACCTTCCACCTGCTGAGCCATTTTAACAGTGCAGATACTCTCTTTTTATTGTTTTGATTTTTTTTCCAAGACAGGGTCTCACTAGGCAGCACTGGCTGTCCTGGAACTCAGCAGGTAGACCAGGCTGGCCTCAAACTCGCAGATCTGCCTGCCTCTGCCTCTGCCTCCTGAGTGCACCACTACACTTGCCTAGCACAGATATTGTTAAAATAAATCTAATGTATATTACAATAATTAAAATTATTAGTTGTGGAGTCTGAGAAATATGGTATTATGCTCCAAGTCTGATGCTTTTTTAAGTTGGCTAATTTAAAAAAAAATAGTTCTGTGTTTGACAGTACATATCTGTGGTACTAGAGTCACGAGGCTGGGGCATAATGATCTATTGAGCCCTCAAGTTCAGGACCAACCTGGGAAGTTTAGTGGGACCCCCCCCCATCTCAAACAAACAGACTAAGCTGTTGGTGATTATTAAATGAAATGAAGTATTTAATGCACTTAGCACTGGTCATTTTGTATTCTAATTGATCAGTAAATGCACTAGGGATAATTCTAGCACTTGGGAGGCAAAAGCAGACTGATCACTATGAGTTCAAAGCCAGACTGGTCCAAATAGAGAATTCCATGCCTGCCAGGACCACACAGTGGGACCTTTTCTCAAAAAAAAAAAAAAAAAAAAGCTAATCAAAATAGCATTATGGAACTCTCTCTTACTGGTCGCTCACTGTCTAATAGACTTGAGCCCAGGATTCAGTCCCCAGTACTACAAGGTGGGGAAGGACAGTTTTATTTTTAGTGTGAATATGGGAAAGGAGGCTTCTCATATTCTATGGATGAATATGAGAATTGTTTCAGGCATTTAAAAATATTATCAGTGCCCACATACATACATACATATATATATATATATGACGAAAGTAAAAATAACACAAGACATTACTTATGTTTAATCGTTTAATGTTTTGTGATCATTACAATCTAAACTATATATTTCATTTTTAAAAATATTTTGTGACTTACAAAGAGTAATGTGCATTTATATTTATGTTGAAAATAATAGAATACATAAAAACTATGTATAAGTTATATTATAAAAAGCATTGCTAATATAGTGAGAAACCAGAAAGCTTTGACTTGGAGTAGATAATTATATCTCACTACCTTGAAACTTTTTACAAAGTCGAAATGACATTGAGTCTGTCTTGGATAAATTTGGATATGTGATTGTGTTAACAACATAGTAAGTGCAGAAACAAACTGTGCCTTCAAATGTGATTCAGTTTTGTAGTTGTATGTGTGTATGTATGTAAATATATATATATATGTTTGTTTGTTTTGGTTTTCCGAGATGGGTTTCTCTGTGTAGCATCTTTAGCTGTCCCAGAGCTAGCTCTTGTAGACAAGGCTAGCCCTGAACTCCCAGAGATCCGCCTGCCTCTGCCTCCCAAGTGCTGGGATTAAAGGCGTGCACCACCACTACCCGGCTGTAAAAACATATTTTTATATAAAAAAAAAAAAGCTAGCTAAAAAAATGTTAGTAATCTCTGGGTGTCTAGCTTTGTTTTGTTGTAGTCTGAATATTAGATTCATGAATACTAGGCAAGGAATCTGGCCATCTCTATCTCCATTTTTGAGTGAGGTTATTGGAAGTAATTTCCTTTTACAATTCTGAGTAGGTGTTACTTTGGTGAGTTAAAATGTGGGTGGATATTTGCTTTGCCTTCACATCATCTGAATATTTAAAGATACCAAATTGCTCTGGTACATGCCTGTGAACCTAGCTACTGAGAAGGCTGAGATAGGAGGACTGATGGGCCCACGATTTCAAGACCAATATTAGCAATATGGTGAGATGACCCTTTCCCCATCTCCAATGTGGTTTTTTGCTTTTGTTTTTGTATGCTGTTTTTTGAGACAAGGGTTTCTCTGTGTAGTCCTGGTTATCCTGGAACTCACTCTATAGACCAGGCTAGCCTCGAACTCAGAGATCTATCTGCCTTCCTCTGTCTCCCGAGTCCTGGGATTAAAGGTGTGCTCCAGCCTTCTGGCTCAGAAGTATTTTATAAAAGCAGAGAAAATAATGACTGACAAGATCTTAATAATAGAATACTTGGTAATAATATAACACTTGAAGGGAATTAGATCTTAGGAACTTTGAATATCCTTATTTTGGTGATGGCTGTGCTATTTTGAGATTAAGATCATCAATAAAGCAAGGATGATGGAATTTTAATTCATTTCATCGACATCTTTATTTTACTAATAAATTCATTTTAAAGTTACTTTTATTTTGTGTGTATGAGTGTTTACCTACATTGTATGGAGGTGTACTCCATATGTGCCTGGTGCTCAGAGAGGCCAGAAGAGGGCACTAGATCCCTGTGGCACTGAAGTTACTGGTGGTTATGCGCGCACGGGGTTGGGGGAGAGGGTGGTTAAGGCAGCAGGTTTATTTTTTGTATTTGTGTTTCAGTGTAAGTTTATGCATGTGCCTGCTACAGGATGTTTGGCTTTTTATATGGGTGCTTGGGTTCAATCTTAGAATTCTTTATTTCTTCATGAACAGTTCAGTGAATAAAATGGCAGGTGTGTTGAGTTGCCACTAATTATGTTTCTAAAGTCATAGGAGTTTTTTAAACTGATAAGGATTTTTAAGAGGATTATTTTTCTTAGTGAAAGTAGAAGTCATAATCAGGTGTGGTGTGTGCCTATTTTGTTTTTATTAGTTTGTTTGCACATTTTATTTATGCTGTGTTCGAGTGTGTGCATGCTCAGGTGCAGAGCAAAGGACAACTCCAGGAAATGATCTTTCCCTTCACCATGTGAGCCAAGTGTGCTGTCTTGCTAGCCCTGGTGCATGCCTATAATGTTTGCATTTAGGAGGCAGAGGAATTAGGAGATGTAGGTCATCTTGGGCTGCTTACAGAAACATTGGAGTTTGTGCAGTCTTCATACATCTGATTGTACTATTGCTACAGAGTTTTCTTGTATCTTTAAATTTTCTTTACAGAGTTTCTAAAAGCTTTGTCCATTCCTATTCATTGATTGAAGTGTATGTTTGAATTATAAATTAAATACTTGAGATTTTGTGGGCTGTATAGTCTTATTACAAACTACCTGACTTTGCCATTGAGCACAAAAATAGTCTTCAACTGACAACAAAAACTTTCAAGTAAATTTAAGTGAATATAACTGTATTATACACAGTGGACTCTGACAGAACAGGCTTGGACCAGTCCCCAAGTAGAGACCTAAGCTCACAATCCTCTTTCAAATCTTTTACAGAAAAGAAGCGACTGTTTGAAATGAAAAGGAAGCTTCACTACAACGAAGGACTGAATATTAAATTAGCTAGACAGTTAATTTCAAAAGACCTGAATGATGATGACGACGACGAAGAAATGTCAGAGACTGCAGATGGGAACAGCATGAATACTGAAGAGTCAGATCAAGGTCAGTGCCTTAGCAGTGTCACTAGGCCTGAGAGAGAGCTTCCTTCGCAGGGGCTTCTGGAGCCTTCAGAGACGTGTCAGTGTTTCTACAGTTTAATCCTGGGCTCAGTTTCAAAATAAATTTATGCCTAAAATTAATTTGATAAAACCATATTTTTTTATTTACTTGGCTTTAAAGATACTTTGCTTGACTGTATGAAGTCATGTTTTATTTAACAAGAAAATCTAAATTAAAGTTTAAAACGTTTTACTTGTTTTTATTGTTTTGTTTTGTAGTGTTGCAAATTGAACCCAGAGCCTCATTCATACTATTAGAACTCATTTAAAGAAAGCAGTTTTTGTTTTTTGAGGGGGACTATTGTTTGTGGGTATTTTATGTGGGGTTTTGGTTTTGGTGGGATGGTCTGTCATGTGACACTGCTGGCCTTGAAATCACAGCAGTCTTCCTGTCTCAATCTGTACTCTTCCAAGTACTGGGATGACAAACATGGAACTGCCATATTTTGCTCAAAAAACATGTTTTTTTGTATGGAAGATTTGTTTTGACTTTCCTGTAGATACAAAAAGTACGTCATCTTTGCAGCGTTGCTGCTATATTTTTTGTGTTTTGAGTCTTAGACCACTTTCTGCAGCCTAGCAGTTATAGTCTTAGGGAATATATTTTATTTCATTTGTTTTTGAAGTACAGGATCAAACCCAGGGCCTTATATATATCTACCATTGAAGTATATATCCCAGCCCCTAGTTCTTATCATTTATTATTCTGTGTTTAACAAAGGTGAGCCAGGTATGGTAGCACTACCTGTAATCCAGCACTAGTGTTGACTCCAGGATTGCGGTGAGTTCAGGCCAGCCTGGATTAGAGAGCATGGCCTGTCTCAAAATGCAGTGACTGTTCTGTCCATCTTTATCTATGATTGAAGATGGTGTATATATTCACGACCTTTTCTTGTGCTCGTTTCTTTGTTTCTTTTTTTTTTTTTTTTTTTTTTTTGTGGCAGTGTAATTTATCCGTGGTGCCTAAACTGGTTCAAGTAAAAGTTGTTCTATTTTAATGCTTACTATGGAATAGTAATTCTGTGGTATGAAATAGTAAGTCATTGTCTCGTTATAGTGTCAGGATTGCAGTATTTAACTTGAACAGACTTCATCCTAGTAGTCATTAACTCTTTCTCTTCATATTATCTATTTTTAATTGATCAAACACTAGGAACTGAGGTGTACTTCAGTGGTAGAGCGCTCGCAAACATATAATGTCTCCTAATTGCCCTGACATCTTTGTTTCCCACTCCAGCCCCTCAAGTAACTTGTCAGCTTCCTTCAGACTTTCACTTCTGCTGCCAGCTCTTCTGTGCTGTAACAAGTTAGGAACATTCCTCATTTGCTGCTGAAATTCTTCCCCCAACTCAACACAGGGACTAAAGAATAAAGAAACATCATTCTTAATCTCTCTTTTCTCCCATTCTCTCTCTCCATAGCTTTTTTTTTTCCAGAAACATTTTTAATTTATTTTTTGAGAATTTTACATGTACTTTGGTTATATCTGCTCCCCAGGTCTTTGAACTCCTCCCATACTACCTCCAGCCACACCCATTCCCAACTTGATGTCCTCTCAACCCACAAAATCCAGGTCATGCTGCCTGCATGTGCATAAGTGTAGGGTCATCCACTGGAACGTGGGCAACATCTGAAGAAAGCTGACTCCCCGAGCAGCCATCAACTGCTAATGTGGGGAGTTTGTGACCCCCTCCACCATGCACACTGGAATGTTGACTGGCTTGATGTTAGCACGCAACCAGAGCTGCTCTGAGTTCCTGGATATGATGATGGCCTTGTCATGTCCAGAAGACACTGTTCACAGCAGTCTCCCTAGCTTATGGTTCTCACCAGTCTGCTTCTGTGTTCCCTGAGCCTTGAGGGAGTGACAAAGATGTCACTTTTAGGGCTAGGCTCTGGTCAGTTGTGGGTGTCTGTACTAAGCTCTGCTACATAAGGAAGTTTCTCTGATGATGATTAGGGTGCGCTAATCTGTATCTAATGGTTCTTGAAAATTAACTTATACTAGAATATAAAGTTTTTTATTAGTTCCTGAGTTTTCTGAAGTAGAAACTAAAGCACCCTCACATAGGAGTATAACTCTCATGGCATCATAAGAGTGCACAAGGATGGTTGAAAACAAGTTTCTCATCTACTCTTCGGGTCTTAACCCTTCTTAACCAACCTTTAAAGCTTACTGCTTTTTAAACATGTGCAGTTTCTTCATCTACTCTTTTGCTTCATGCCTCCGCTTATTTCTAAAGTTGGTATTGTATAATTGTCGGGTAATGTGAATTTTTTAGTATCAAATAGTTGGAGCTGTAAAACAGCTTTCCTCCTGCGATTACTCACACCAGCATCCATTCTGAAACCCATTTGTCCTATCTCCACATACATTCCTGCTTTTATAACATTTAATGGTATGTTTAGGGTCTTTCAAATCCGTCTAATATAGCCTACATGAAGCACACCTTACTGATTTATTAAAGTTTTTGTATTTGCTTATTAGCCATGCCAGGGAAAGGGTGTTTAAAATCAGGTAATTTCAGAGTTGGTCATAGTTTTTCTTTGCTTTAATAAGTATCTGAGGAAACCACCTAAGAGGATTGGAAGAAGGGTTCACAGTGTCTGAGTTTTCAGTCCACGTGTACTAGGCTCTGTCACTGTGGGCCTGTGGTGAGGCAGAGTGCATTCTGGTGATCAGGAAGCAAGGAGGGCCAGAGTACAGTGTAGCCACTGGGACAGTGTCCCATTCCTCTAGCTTAAGCTCTACCTCCTTTCTAGTACCTCTCAAAGTAGAATTGATCCCTCAGCACATGAGCCTGTAGACAATTCATATTCAAACCGTAATAGCAAATTATACTGATTTTTTTTTCTCCTTTTATCTTTGCAGGATCTACTGCAAGTGGCCATCTGCAAAACAAATCACAAAGTTCATAAAAGAAATGTGTTCAGCAATGCAGTCATTTGTCAAATACAAACCTTGTTACTATACTACACTGCTTCTTGTTCTCTACAATTCGTGACTTACGTACCAAAATACACACCAGTTATATATTGCCAAGAATTAAGTGATAACCATAGAGACTGGTTAGATGGACAATGCCTAATTAATGCATATATTCTTGTGCCTCATATTTCACCAGAAATACAGTGTAATGTCATTAGTCCAAAACTGCTTTACTTTTGTAAGAACACTGGTTAATTTGTATATGATATTATATAGCTTTTTATGCTTTAGATATTAAATAATGTCATGGGGGAAACTAATTTATTTTTGTCACTTCTAGATGATGGTACCTCTTATAAAATGTTTGGAGAGTAGTTTGATGCTTTTTCTTCTTTTAATCAAAAGCCTATTGGTACAGTGGGATATATAGGTGGATAAATATTTAGACAGAAAGATATTTTTTAACATTTATCTTTAGCTTGTTTTGGCTAATTGAGAAAGTGTTACTGTTCATTTTCTGATTGATGACCTTTAAAATTCCTGATTTTCTCTGTTCTCAGAAGGAAAGGAATGAAATCTTTTCCATCCAAACTGGTTTCCCCCACTCCCAACCACACTCAAATAAATTACCAGGTTAAAGTTGCACTGACATCTGCTCTGCTTGTTTTTGTAGGCTGGGCAGACTTCAGATCAGGTTCTGAATAGTGTGTGCTAGCTCAGCGTTCCCTTTATTTATATACCTGTCTGAACCTGCTCTGTTTCCTACTCCCTTCTGCTTATATACATATAATTGTAAAGATTGTTATAGGACGGCAAAGGCTGTTGGACGTGAGAAGCTCTTCTCTCACTCTGTCATTTGCTGCAGTAATGAATTCTCACTTAGACATCTGCTAGTTTTAAACATGAAGGAAATAAATGAAGTATCCATGCCACAGCAGGACAGCTAAGCACCTGATCTCTGTACGTCTGATTGACAACTTGGTCAGGAAATTGCTAATAGTTCATTTGACTTTAGACCTTAGAAAACTATTAACTTAGGCTTTTTTGCACGATGAAAACTTTTTATGTAATCAGAATATGATTGTTCCTGAATGTACAGACAGAATTATGCCTGAACATTTTTAAATTGAAAGGTTCGGAGGAGTTCCTGCTTTAAAAGAATATGATAATGCACACTATAACAGATGGACTTGATTCCTTGAACATGGTAGAAATTATTTGGATTTTTTTTTCCCCTGAAAAGAATAGTTCCTGTGTGTCTTCGTTTAGTGATGATTCCCTTTGTAGTCATTTATTTGTATCGTAAGTTTTTGGTAGCACCAAATGAATCTGTTATATGACAGACTTTTAAAATAACTTCTGTATATTATATATATGAAATGGTTTTTATTGAGCAGCTATCCACTTTCAATTTATGGAAATATGATGTCAAAATAAAAAAGGTGGGAAGAGTCTTTGCTGTTAGAAGAATATGCTTATTTGGAATGTCTTTTTTTCTTTTTTTTAAATGGGATCAAACCAGAGTACTTCTGAAATGTTAGTACAATATTCTAACTTAACGTTTTAACTAGTGAACCACTGATGTACACACTAAGAAATGTATACCTCATCTTTGTAAATTAAGCCTGTTTGTGGGGTGTGGAAATTCAGTCTGTATATATGTGTGTGAATATGTTCATGTACCCAGACCTCTGCTTTTAGTTTCTATCTTTTTGTGTTCCTTTCAAATTATTGTTTTATTATTGTGTGTCGGGGGGGGCACTACTATGTAAGTTTGTGCACCACTTGAGTGCAGTACCTATGGGAGCCAAAGAAAGGTGTCTGTCAGATCCCCGAACTGGAGTTATAGAAAGTTATGATTTCCCATGCGGGTGTAGGGAATTGAACCCAGGTCCTGGAAGAGCATCCAGTGAGTGCTCTTAATTACTGAGCCATCTCTCCAGCCTCTCCCTCCTATTGTGTACTCTATTTCTGTGAAAGTAGCCTATTGTACAGTGAAGAAAAGGTAAGACTTAAACATCTGATTCTTAGTGTTTTCTATAAACTTTCCTAAAACTTAAAAGTCACAAGTAAGATTTCTGGTTTCACAAAGAAGATCCTACTCAGAGGAGTATGATAGGCCTACTATAGTATATAGTAGCATGTCCGTAGGATTTCAGGTCGTCAAGTACAACTAAGTAAGTGTCCCCCAGGGCATTAGAGAGATGGCCCACTTACTAGAGCGCTAGCTGTGCACTCAAAGGCTACATGTGGCCATCCATGTCTGATTCTGGAGCATAGCTGGAGCATAGCTGAAGCAGTGAGCTCCGGGTCAGTGAAGACCCTGTCTCAGAAAATAGGGTTGAGGGTGACTGAAGAGGACACCTACTGTCTGTCTGTGGACTCCACGAGACACAGAGTACTTCATCAGATCTTTAGTTCTAACTGACATCGTGGGGGACTGTTGAAAAGAGTGAGTTTTTATAGGCTAAAGAAGGTGCTGAAGGGGGGGGAGTGTCTGCCTAGTGTGTTTAAAGTCCTGGGTTTGCTTCCCCATCGCCAATGGAATGGTGGTTGGGACTGGGCCCACACGATGACTTCAGTAGGTCAAAAAATTTGTCACGTAAACCTGAGTTTGATATCCAGAACCATGGTCAGAGGAGAAAACCAACTTCCAAAAATTACCTTCTGACCTCCACACACGCCTTGGCGTGCAGCCTGCCTGCTGGGGTGTGTGTGTGTGTGTCACATGTATGCACACACCATGGCGTGCAGCCTGCTTGCTGGGGTGTGTGGGGGTGTGTGTGTGTGTGTCACATGTATGCACACACCATGGCGTGCAGCCTGCTTGCTGGGGTGTGTGGGGGTGTGTGTGTGCGTGTCACATGTACGCACACGCTTGTGCTCCTTGCTACTACTGGATGTGTAGTTTTGTAATTTTTTAGACTTTATTTTTGCTTTCTCTACTTAACACTTCTGTATCACCTCAAGTAATCAACTCATCACAAAGTCAGTGGGGACAGTAGTTTAAAACATGAGCCATGGGGAGGGGGGAGGAGGAGGGAAGGAGATGGAAATTTTTAAATATAAAAAAAAAACCATGAGAAAATAAAAAAATAAAAAAATAAAACATGAGCCATGGTAGTATAAATGATTATTAATTTAAGAACTTAAGTTCAAGGGTAGAACAAAATGCTATCCCCCCCCCCAAACTTTCACTTTTAAATATTTCTCTTATTGGAATGCACTATACATATTTTAATGGATATATGAAACTGGACTGTGTGCAGATTTTTTGTTTCTTTTTGATACAGGGTTTCTGTGTAGCCCTAGCTGTCCAGAAACTTACTCTGGAGGCCAGGCTAGCCTCTGACTTGGAGATCCATCTGCCTGTGCCTCCCAAGTACTGAGGTTTAAAGGCATGCACCACTACCACCAGCACCCACCGTGGCTAGATTTTATTTTCTTTTTAACCAGCTGTCTCCATTAACCAAGTATTGTAGATACCAGGGTAGATCTTGGGAGTTTGTTCAGTTTAGAAATGATACCAGGAGCTGGGCATGCTGTACTCCCAGCTACTTGAGAGGCTGAGGTGGAGGATTCCAAGTTCAAGGCTAACCTGGGCAACAGAGTGAGACTGTTATTGAGAACCTGTTTACTCTTGACCAGCATTGTATTAGGCCCTTGTTTCTACTTTGAAACCACAGGAAATGGGCATTCTACCTTTCACAAGTGAGGAAAATGCTCTCACTAAAGCTGTTCAGTTTCAGACTCTTGGACCTGCAAAATGGCAGGTTTCAGATCCAGGGCTAACCATATTTTATGATCTTTGGTCTACGCATTTTAGATACAGACAATGCATTTTTAGCATTTGTGCCTTACAAATAACCTTAGGTTACTGGTGCATACTGTCTCCTTTGGGGGGAATGTTTCTCAAGTAGTTTTTTAAAAACATTTATTTATTTATTATGTATACAATATTCTGTCTGTGTGTATGCCTGCAGGCCAGAAGAGGGCACCAGATCTCATTACAGATGGTTGTGAGCCACCATGTGGTTGCTGGGAATTGAACTCAGGACCTTTGGAAGAGCAGGCAATGCTCTTAACCGCTGAGCCATCTTTCCAGCCCCTCAAGTAGTTTTGAGTTTCTGTTTTGTTTGTGTGGGTGGGCGTGTGTGCATATGAGTTCAGATGCTCATTCACATAGGCATGTGTGCATGTAGAGACCAGAGGTCAGTTGTGAGTGTTAGTCTTCAGGAGCCGTCTGGGTCACTGATCTGAATCTCACAGAGTAGGTTTCCTGGCCAGTGAATACCAGGAGATTTGCCTGTCTCTGCTAGTGCTGGGCTTAAAGTGTATGCCTATTTAAATAACGCCATCCCTCCTCTCCTCAGCATGGGTTCTATGGCTCAAACTCAGGTGGGTGTGGTTGCAAGTCAAGTATTTCACCCACTGGAGATGGTTAATCCTGATTTTTTAAATCTGGATTTAAAAATTATAATAATCTCCCTGATTTTTTTTTAAATCTGGAAAACAAAATTAATAGGCTTGTATATGGGAATAGTTAGGAAAATTGGAAGCATGTATGCTTGGTGGCTGCACATGTCTGCGTGCACTTACTGTTGGTTGTATTCCACATACTTTTTAATTTTAAATCACTCAACCGTGCACACCCCCTGCCCCATAGAATCAGTATTTTAAATTCAGGTTCCATGCTGGTTTATAGAAACTAACGTGGGCTGGAGAGGTGGCTCAGCGGTTAAGAGTACTTGCTGTTCTTGCAGATACCCAGGTTAAATTTGCAACACTCGTGATGGATGGCTCACAACCATCTGTAACTCCAGTTCTGTGAACGTTGACACTCTCTTCTGGAAAGCTACCCAGACACGGGGTACACAGACAAAATACCCATATGTGTAAAATTTTTTAAAAAAGATGTTAACCAGCAGTTCCCAGTGTGTTCCATCAAATTTTCATCCCGTAAGGTGTCCCATAAAAAGGGCTCCATGAGCAGATAAACTTTCTCCTATAGCCCCTTGTTAAATTATATATTACCATATTGTAGGGACTGGGATAGAGCTTAATGGTAGGACTCCTCTTTAACTTGTTAAAGCTCCAAGTTCATTCTCTAGAACCAAAAAGAAAGCAAAGAAAGGTGCATAAGACTTATCTTGTGATTCTGGTATGGGAAGCCGAGGCCGAATTTCAAAACCAGCCTGGGTTCCATACTGGGAACCTTTGGTGAGTCTTGGCTAAAGGAATTTCTTTAAAAATTAATGCTACACTTTTCAAATGCATTTTACAAAAGCCACTCTACCTTGTCTATCAGATAACATCCCAAGCAAAGGTCTGGGCTCTTACTGGGCTTTATAGAAGATGAAACTTTAGAGAAAAGAGTTGGCTTATATGTAGTTTGCCAAATATAAGACTAACTTTCTGTAACTTAGGCAAGAAAACTGTAAAGTGAGTTTGTAGGAAGGAAGGTGGTCACTGGCTGGCCATAGTAGTTTAGTGCAGTGTAGTTTACTGGGTGACTGTGTGCTACTCACTGGGAAAGCATGGAACGGTCAGCGTCTGCGGCTGATGCTCCTAAGCCCAGTTAGTAGGACTTTTAGCTTCTGTATTTGAAATTTGTGTTTGACTCATCTTGGTTTTTATTTGAGGCATTATTGGGGGAGGTAATGATAAGACTAGGTAAGTGAGGGTGGATTTGGCAACTGTTTAGTCATGATTTTGTCCCAGCTGCCCAATCTGAAATTATTTTCAGTGAGTCTGCCAAGTATTTCAGTTGTTAGCAATGGGCGTTACTGAAATTGGAAGAGAAGGAACTTCTGTAAGTTTTTATCCCATTTAATTTTCTTAATCTGTGACAGTGTTGACTATAAATAGATTGTGCAGGCTGATTTTTTTTGGTATCTATATCATTTAACTTCACTTTAAGCAAAAAAAATTATTGAAAGCTTTACAGTATGTTTTGTATAAATAAAATAGTTCAATGAGAAAATGTTTCTAGTAAAGAGCTAACTAACATCAGAGAAACTGTAGCTGTCTTCATTGCACCGAAGGATTCCTCGCATAAGCAGTAACAAAGTATTCTCTTCTCCCTATGTAGAAGAGACACTCAATTGAAAGTTAGGCACTTTTCCTATTGTAGAGTGATGTGTCAAGCTAAGAGGCGAAATACGGTTTAAGATTCTTTCTCATGTGTAAAAATCTTCAAGCTTATGTGTGCATTCCTAGCAAAGGGAGCACTGCCATGAGAACAAGGGAGGGGTGAGCATTTGCTCACTCTTCCCAGACACCTGAGGCTGCTGTCTTTTGGCTTTGATAGCATTGTTTTTGTTTTGTTTTTAAGACATTATGTAGCCTTGGCTGCCCTAGAGCTTGCTGTGTAGAACAAGCTGGTCTCACTCATTGAGATCCCCCTGCCTCTGCCTTCTGGTGCTAGGATTAAAGGACTGTTATCACAGCCCAGCAAGATGGGTATTTTATAATTAGCAAGACTGCTACTTAGCATATTTTCATAAAACTAAATTAAGATATCTTTAGTTACCTACCACAAAATTGTTACTAAGCAAAAGAGAAATTACCATAAAAATCAAAAATTGCAAGTCATTTGCTAATACCACTGCCTAATACAGAATTTTAGATTTCAGCAGTTAAAGTACATTTTGGTTTGTTGCCCTAAATTTTCTGTCTCTCTAGTCTCTAAGTTGGGTTATTGAGGGTTAGGAGGTTAAGGAAGGGGGTCTTGGTCAGGGCCAGAACATGGAAGTCCCACTCTAGTTTCAAATGGACATTTCTAAGATAATCCGGAAAAGCAAGTAGGTGCTACCCCCCAATGAGTGTCTGTATATTTCCTGGCAAATTGTAAAGCCAGTAATCAAATAAACAGAAGTTTTCATCATGCTTTTTTAGTCTTCTTTCTCCCCTGAGACAGGGTTTCTCTGTGTAGCCCTGGCTGTCCTGGAACTAACTCTGTAGACCAGGATGGCCTCAAACTTAGAGGTCCTCCTGCCTCTGCCTCCTGTGTGTGACCTGGCTTGTCATCCTGTTTTTAATCTAAAAGTATCCAGGGGTGGTGGGGTTGGCAGGTGATGAATCTAAAGTAGTACTTCGAGGTTTTATTTGTAATTATGTGTATCTGTGTAAGCGAGTGAGAGCAGGTGCCCTTGGCAGGTGGAGGCTGTTGCCAGTCTGCTGGAGCTGGAGTTATCAGGCAGCTATGAGCAGCCCGCCAGTGCCGGGAACTGAACTGGGGTCCTCTGCAAGAGCAATACAACTAACCACTGAGCTGTCTCTCAAGTCTCATTTTTATTCTATACTTCAAACTTATAGCTAAACTAGAGTTATGTAGAATTTTGTGTTTTTGAAGTAAGGACACAGGCATAACACTCTGAGGAGAAAGAATTTTAGTTTGGCTTTTTCTTTTGCCACGTTTGGGGGCAGACATTGGTTCTTGTGTAAAGATCAGGGAGCAATTTGGTTCTCTCCACCATATGGGTCCTGGGTATCAAACTCAGGTAAGCAGATTTGGGGGTTAGAGTTGGGGTCAGGGTTAGGGTTTTGTTTTGTCATGTTTTTTACCTGCTGAGTCATTGTACCCAACCCCCATTTGTTTATTTTTGAAACAGTCTCACTGTGTATAAATGGTCAGGCTGGCTTAGAACTTGGTATGTAGTCCAGGCTGGCCTCAGACTCATTCTCCTACCTCAGCACCCTAACATAATAAATGTGAGCCACCGTGCCCAACTAAGAAGTTTATTTTTGAGGATATCTTAAAATGCTTATTCAAGTACAGAATGTGTACTGAGAATTTTGCTAGGCTGTGTGCATACAGTGGTTTAAAAAATATTGGTTCTTAGAAAAACATATACACACATACATGAACACGTAATTATTGTGAGCAGAGACAAAATCCATCCTAGCACTATGGAATGGAGGGCTAGGATATCTGCTGTGTCCATAAGGTATCTACTCCCATCACTGGCACCATGTCTCAAAATGAGATTTTTCTTTCAAATTATTAACTGCCTTGTCCTTCTGCACCATTGTCCCCAAATTAGTAACTTG
Organism: Arvicola amphibius; assembly: GCF_903992535.2. Classification (NCBI taxonomy): domain Eukaryota; kingdom Metazoa; phylum Chordata; class Mammalia; order Rodentia; family Cricetidae; genus Arvicola; species Arvicola amphibius. Next base: position 62,692,363 of record NC_052056.1, read on the forward strand.
GCACTACATTAATTCTCAGCCTTGATTCATTGTTCCCTCACATACGCAGTGTAATTCGTGAGTGAGCATTAGTGACTCCGCTGCCCCTCCCATCTGCCCCGGAGCTCTCAGTCTCCACTCCCATGCCAGCTCCCTGATGTCCCCACTTCCTGTTTCTCTAGTCCACATAGAGCTGCTGCCAGCCTACAGCACAAAGCCCTGTGGAGACAAGAGTACTGTTAGAGTACCACCCCACCCTCTTGCCTCTTCAAGACTGCGTGCTTCTACTTAGCAATGGTTTCTGCCTTTGTCTTTTAGTGTCTCCAGTTCCCCAAGTTCCCCTGCCTGAAACAGTCTCTATTTTCCCCCTAACACTTACCTTCCTGAGGTTTAAAATATAAGTCCCCAAGAGGGGGACATGCCCTACTAGCCACTTCCCATCTAAAGCATGTTTCCTGCTGTTTTGCTTGATTGTTGCCCCCAGAATCAAATATCTCTCTGTACTTAGCTCATTCACAGTCATAAAGTTCAAAGAAAACGATATACATAATCCAGACTCTCTGTGTATATTTTATCTTTATGCGGCTTATATTTTTTTACTCTATTACTTTTCCCACAAGTTTAATACTTATTTCATTATCTTTACTCCTTTAATCTATGACTGACTGGACTCTTATAACTGTCTATACTCTTTTTCCTCTCTCTCAATCCTACGTATATTATTTATCTAACACTGTGACCCATTCAGAGGTCTTTTTTTATCTGAATCTGTCTTTATTGTGTGTGTATCTGTAATTATTTTCTGACCAGGAGTGCTTATTCTTTTTTGTTTGTTTGTTTTGTTTTTTTTTTGTTTTGTTTTTTGAGACAGGGTTTCTCTGCAACTTTTTTAGAGCCTGGCCTGGAACTAGCTCTTGTAGACCAGGCTGGCCTAGAACTCACAGAGATCCGCCTGCCTCTGCCTCCCGAGTGCTGGGATTAAAGGCGTGCGCCACCACGGCCCGGCTAGGAGTGCTTATTCTTTTAAATGCTAAGTGGGTGTAGCTAGGATCATTCCACCGCCCTGCCTGTTGGCTCTGCCCAGTCCAACCTGGTGGAGGCATGTTCACTGTCTCTGAGAGCTATGCATGCTGCCCCAGCTCCAGAGTTGCAGTGGGTCTAAGTCACCATTAAGCAATTTGTAACACACTGCTCACAGACCCCATTTAAGTGCTCGGCCTCCTGAAAGAGCCAGAGCTGTTTGTGCAACTAGCTCTAGAAGCCTTCCCCTAAAGAAGCCATGCAGCCTTTTCTACCAATGCTGTGTCAGGAAGACCTCTCTCAAAGGAACTGTGCCACCTCGCCATCAGCACACAGAGCCTATCTGGGAAAAAAAAATGCAGCTTTTAAGAAGCTGTGCTACACTCTGTTTTGTGTCTAGAATTTTTTTTAAAACTCTTAGGTTTTATGTGGATGTAATCAGTCCCACATTGGGCACAAATTTGTTGATGGAGGCTGCTTGTTCGTTTCCCAGCTGCCAAGACCTGAAATAATCACACAGATGATGGAGGACTCTCATTGGTTAATAAAGAAACTGACTTGGCTTTTTGATAGGGCAGGATTTAGATAAGTGGAGTAGACAGAACAGAATGCTGGGAAGAAGGGAAGTTAGTCAATCGCCATGCCTCTCCTCTCTGAGACAGACGCCATGGAGCCAGCTGCCAGGTCATACATGCTGAATCTTTCCCGGTAAGACACCACCTCGTGGTGCTACACACATTACTAAATATGGGTTAAAGCAAGATGTGAGAATTAGCTAATAAGAGGTTGAAACTAATGAGCCAGGCAGTGTTTAAATGAATACAGTTTGTGTGTTGTTATTTCTGGGGCTAAGCTAGCTATGCGGGAGCTGGGCTGAAAAGCAGGCCAGCCCGCAGCTCCTTCTACACACAAAAACTATGTTAATTACAACATTGCTTGACCAATAGCTTGGGCTTCTTATGAACTAACACATCTTAAATTAACCCATTTCTATTAATCTGTGTATCACTATGTAGCTATGGCCTACCCATAAGGTTCCGTCCTGAGTCTGTCTCCTTCAGTGACTACATGGTGTCTCTTCAACTCCGCCTACTCTCTCTCTCCATCTCTGTTTGGATTTTTCACCTGGCATTACTCTGTTAAGCCTTTGGCCAAAAGCAGCTTCTTTATTAGCCAATGGCAGTAAAACATATTCACAGCATACAGAGGGGAGTCCCACATCAAAGAGGTAATACGTGCTGGTGGTGATGTAAAGAAAGGAGACCATGTATAAAGTGTTGATGGGAATGCAAATTAGCATAGCCATTATGGAAAACAATAGTTTCTTCCAAAATTAAGAGCGGAACTACCGTGCAATTCAATGGTTCCTCCTCTATATAGCCAACAAGAATTGAATCAGTGTGGTGGGAAAAAAATGTGTCGTTGGACCAGTGAGAGGGCTCAGCAGGTAAAAGTGCTTGCTGACAGGCCTGACAACCTGAGTTTGAGCCCCTCTGACCTCCACAGGTTCCCCTGGAAGTGCATGCCTATATGTACACAAAATGAATAAGTGTAAATTTAAAAGGAAAAACAAAACTCGTCCTCTAGTGTTCATGATAGCATTTTTTCACAAGTCAAGATATGGAGTCCACCTATGTGTCCATGAACAGAAGAATAGCTAAAAAGTGGTGTGTGATTAAGTGGAATACTAATCATTCAGCCCTTTAAAAAGGGAGTGAGACATGAGGTCCTGAGCTCTGTCTCCACTGCTGGGGTTGGGCCACACCATGAAGAAACCTCAAGTATGCTAAGTGAAATAAGTCAAAAATTGACAAATTGTGAATGGTCTCACATCTGTAAAGATGTCAACAGAAACAGGATGAGTAGAACGGTGGTTACAAGGACCTGGCACGTGAAAACAGGGAAATGTTCATCGAAGGATACACCATCATCTTCACCTCCCTTTTTCCTTTCCCTCTCTAAAGATTTTTTTGATACCTTTATTCTGCGTGTGTGCATTTTTGTATACCACAGCACATGTGTGGAGGTCAGAGGACAACTTAAGGCCATTGGTTCTCTCTGTCCATTGTATGGTCCTTGGGGATTGAACTCAGGTCATCAGGCTGGTCATGAGCACTTTTACCTGCTAAGCCACCTTGCCACTCCTATCCCACCCCTTTTAGAACAGATTCTGGCTGTTTGCCAGGGTTCCTAGAACAGCCTCGGCTCCTCAGTAGCTGGGACTGCAGATGCATCCACTACACCTGGCTTCCATACAGACTTTAATTGCATTAAAGAATACATTCAGGGGATCTATTATACAACATGACTAACATTAACAATATTTTGCGTGCCTGAAATTGCCGAAAGATAGTAGCACACACACACACACACACACACACACACACACAAAGACAGATGAAGTAATGGCTATATTGGTTAGCTTGATTTCATTCCACAATGTATACATATATCAAAATCATGTACATCATAAATAGACATGGTTTTGTTAAAGAACGTTCTACCTCATTCTTTTAGATTGCCTTCATTATGTAACAGCAAAGGAATAAAAACATGTTGACTTTGCAATTACATAAATGATAAGAAGGTTCTTTGTTGGATTTCTAGCCAGAAGATGTACTTAGGTCAATGAAAGATGTAAAAGGGGAACAGCTCAGGCATTCAGAGGTTTTCCTGAGGATTAGGTGAAGCTGCTTAATAGCCATAACAATGGGGGTACCACCAGTCCTCAGCACACTAAGGGTGACCCATAGGCATTGGAAGAGTTTTTTAAAAAAGGGGGCCAAACTGCAGGACAAGAGGAAGTGTTGAGAATGTGAACAAGAAGACTGCAAGTGTAGGCAGCTTTTCCAGAATTCAGTTATGAAGGCAAAGCTGGGGATAGGATGGAGTAGACGGGGGTGGGGTGGACTTGTACATTTGTAATCCTATTTTAGAACAGCCTTGGGAAGTGGCTCTCTTTTTTGTGTATAGCTGTAGTGTTTAAATATTAATCACCAGCAATAGCGTTTGAAAGGAGACCTATGGAAGTGCCTAATCAATAATCCAGCCCCCTCCCCCATCCTTTGAAGCAGCTACTTACTATCTCACGGGAGCATCAGCTAAGCTTACTCTTTCATCTAAATGCAGTGCCTAAAACACATCATTGCTTTCTACGGAGTGGACTTGTGAGGTTTATATTAATATTTTCCATTATTTTCATGTTATTCACCTTCAAAATTTCATCTATTTTTAACCCTTTAATTAGTCTCCAGGCAGATGGCACAAGGGTTAGGACATCTTTCTCAGTCTCGGGCCTTGGCGTGTATTCTGTTCTTTGTTCACATGTCTTAGCAAGTTCCTGCATTCTAATTTTAGCTGCAATACAAATTAAAATGTCTACTGTTGTCAAAAAAAGGCTATTTAGAAAAACATTTAAAATTACCACCGCCTTTTGGTTGTTAAGTTTTGCCCAGTAAGATGGCAAGGCTCATAGAGAGTGGATCTCCCAGAACATTTGAGCGCAGAACTAGACAGCTCAGGCCTAATTTTGGAACTCAGCAGTCAAAGCAAACTCGTTCCAAGGCTGACTGAGAAAAAGCAGGTCTGAAGTTCACATTCTTCTGTTTACCAATGTGTCCAAAACTCCAGCTTCCCCCACCAAACAGCACCACAGGCGTCCTGTGGAAGGCTGACTCCCTGCCAACAAACTGTAAACAAATCCCTGATGCCCTCCCTCCCTTGACCCCACTACTTAGAACCCCTGGTAAACTGTCAGTTCCCTTCAAAGTCTCACCCAAGAGCCCAGCAAAATGTCCTGTCAAGTAGGGATGCCTGCTGCTGAGCTAGTGACCCTCTCACCCCTATATGTGCACTGTGGTGCATGTACACACACACACACACACACACACACACACACACACGCAGGTTTATTTTAGAGTCTCCTGAATCTTCTTGTTGTCTGGCTTCTCTGTAGCTACCCGCCCTCCAAGCTTTCCAGCTTCTGTTACTCTATCCCTCATTTCTCCTTTGCTAATCTATACCCTGGATCTATTCCTGGACGGTAATGACCCTGTTAGTTTGGCTACCATCATACATTCAAACATTCCCAGGTTAAAAGCTCCTGACTCTTAGCAAGCACGGTACAATAGAAGTCCTTATGCCTTGGCTCTAGTCCATCTTCCTAGTCCTTTTTTCCTACTCGCAGTGTGCCCCCCTGAGCTGGGGAAAGCTCATCTGTTCTTTTCTCTAGCACAGCCTAAGCCTTCTGTGTCTGAACGTCAACCCCCTAGCACGCTGGTCTTGTAAGTCGGGTTCCACCTCCTCCATTCAGCCTTTCCATATGTGATTTCTGGTTCCTTTGAGTTGCTGCCGCATTATGCTTCTTTCTCCTATTTCATGTTGTTCTGCGCTGTTTGTGTTCCTGCCGTCTCTTTCCTGAACTAACCACACCTTTCTCATACTCTCTAACACATGGAAAGCTATACAGGGAATGCTGATATTCTCATGTTGAGGTATACTCATGATTAAAGCATTAATACATGGCTCTGATCTGTAATGTTGGAGCTTGTGAGTTTACAACCGGATGTAGGTGGAGGGATCAAAACAGTATTATTTTTTTTAAAAAGATTCTTGTGCCTTAGACCTATTTCTGGACTACGTATAAGAAGGCATTCTAGGGGCTGGAAAGATGGCCCAGTGGTTAAGGCCCTGGCTGCTCTTACAAAAGGACCTAGGGTGCAGAGTACCGAGCACCCATCTATCAGCTCACAACCTTCGTAACTCCAGTTCCAGATCTGACACCCCTCATCTGGCCTCTGTAGGCATTAGGCATGCATACACATGATGCACATACGTGTGTTCAGGCAAAATAGCCACACACCTAAAAGTAGTTGAGGAAAAAGAAAAGACGGTATCGTTCTTCTCTTGTCTCTAGATCTGGGCACCAGGCGAAACTGCTGGATTGCCAAGCTATGCAAAGCTGCCTCGGATCCAACAGAAACATCTATTCAGTTCTATTCCAGCTGAGCTGCTCCTCCCTGGGCAAGGCCTTACAGTACTCAGAGGGCAGGGCTTAGTGCTACATGGTTCTTTGCTCAAGGAGGACTGGAGTAGGTTTGGCTTGAAGAGCTGGCTGCTTCCGAATGCAGGTCAGCACAAAGCCCAATGGTGTTTTCTGTTGCTCAGTGACATGTGGGCCCGTGGAGATAAAAATGTTCATTTCAGTAGATGTGTGGAGTTTTCAGAAGGAAAGGTGTCAGAACACTGTCTTCACCAAAAATAGCTTTCTGGAGGCACTGGGTGCCTGAATTTAGAAAGGTTAAAATTAAAACAAAACATTTTTACATTTTTTTCAAACAGTGGTTAAAATGGACTACACACAGGGGCTCGGCACAGTAGCTCATGTGTGTAATCTCAGGATTGGGGAGGCAGAGGCGAGAGACCACCTGTAAGTTCCAGACCAGCCAGGGATGCCGAGGGAGGCCCTGTCAAAGAGGGAGAGACTGCTGGGCTCTAGGACGTCACACACTGCGCTGGATGGTTTCTTTCTACCCCAGCCGTCAGTGTGTTCTCCAGTTTTATAAACTCCTGGGGACTTCTCACCTCCCTTTCCAGTTATTGATTAACATTGGAAGGCCCGTTTAGCAGTACTTTGTTATTCACGTGCATCTTGAACTGGTTCTGAAGAGAATTTGGTTTTGGGCTGCTCTTCAATTCAAAGAGAAAGGGCTGGGAGCTGAGGAATGAGCCTTTGAAACCCTGCACTTGGGAGGCAGATGGGGAATGGAGTGGATGCAGAAACGGATTCACCTGTGAAGGCAGCAATTGCAGAAAGTGCACCACGTTAGCATGTGCAACAGGCTTCAGGGAGGAAACCATCGTCCTGGAAATGAGCACAATAAAGGTGTGACGTGCATAGGCCATTTCTAGGGAGCCAATAGGCAGTGGGACCCCACCTTCCGTTTTTACCCAAACTCCATGAATTAAGAATGAGAGGGGAGGCACTTCATCCCCAGGGAAGAGAAGAGGGGCAGTGTGCTCAATGGGATCTTTCAGGGAGACCTTATTTACTAATTGTTTGACTTCCATGACAAGATATAAAACTATGTGCTAGCCTTTCCATCTAAAGAGCATCGTTTTGGGGCCAGGCATGGTGGCCCACACCTTTCCCAGTACTCTAGAGGCAAAGGTAGGTGAATTTCTTAAGTTTGAGGCCAGCCTCGGCTACATAGTGAATTCCAGGCCAGGCAAAGCTACAAAGGAGAAACTAAGGGGGTGGGAGAGGCTGGAGAGATATTTCAAATATTTATTTATTATGTATACAATTTTCTGTCTGTGTGTATGCCTGCAGGCCAGAAGAGGGCACCAGACCCCATTACAGATGGCTGTGAGCCACCATGTGGTTGCTGGGAATTGAACTCAGGACCTTTGGAAGAGCAGGCAATGCTCTTAACCTCTGAGCCATCTCTCCAGCCCCTGGAGAGATATTTCAATGTTCCTAAAAGCTCTCACTCTTGCAACATGCCTTGGCTCAATTCCCACCACCCTCATAGCAGCTCATAAATGTCCATCCAGTTCCAGGGGATCTGATGTCCCTCTTCTGACCTCCATGGGCATCAGGCACACACGTGGTGCACAGACATACATCCTAGCAAAACACTCATATACATAAAGTAAATATAAACAAGTAAGGACCTGGAGAGAGGGTTCAGTCTGTAAGAGCACTGACTGCTCTTCCAGGGGTCCTGGGTTCAGTTTCCAGCCCCTACATGGCAGCTGAAATAGATAAATAAAAACATTGATCTTTTTTTAAAAAAATATTGATATGTAAATTGTACTTTAAAAATTCATTGCTTGATTGGAAATATGCCCACATTAATGAATTCAGTTCACTGAACATCTCAATTACCAACAGTAAATGGCTAATACTGAGCACTTTTCTTCCAGAATTTGTCCTAAAGGAGAACACACACACACACACACACACACACACACACACACACACACACACATATTTCTCATTTACTCTCAGAAACAGCTGGTGTCATAATTTTAAAAAATGGCAGGAGAGAGAGATACCATCATAGGAGTGATGAGATGGGTTTTTATTGAGGGAAAGGAAACGGGAAACGAGGGGACAGGGGAAGCAGAGGAAGGTCAGCCTCTGGAGACAGGAGCCATGGAAGAGAAAGAGGCTGGAGGGAGGGAGGGAGGGAGGGAGAGAGGGAGGAAGGAGAGAGGAGGGGCCTGAGCAGGCCAGAGTACTGCCTGAGTGTATCCTGCCAGGTCCCCAAGGGGCAGGCTAGCATAATGCCCGAATGCTAACAAACATTCCTCCCTTTTGTTTATTATAACAACTGAGTTAGGGATAACAAGTGGGGACGGGAAATGAGGGCTCTGGGTTCTTGAAGCTGTTTCCCGCTGACCTGGGATGGTGTATTTCGGGGAACCTGAGAAAGCTGGGGTGCTGGCCAAGTCCAGGAATATCTGGCTGTTGTATTTCACTGTCTAGGTTCTGTGGGGCCATCTGGTGCCTCACGGACCTGACAAGATGTTGGAGCAGAGAACAAAGTTAAGTTTAGGGGAAATTTTTTCTCAGGTTCTGATAATTGAGTGGGGGCAGTCCCAAGACCAGGGAAAGGTGGGGAGGCTTAGGCTGTTGATTGACAGTTCTTAATTGAGGGGTATATCTGACCTTAGAGGAGAATCCTAGTCGACTCCCTGGAGCTTACAAGGATTCTTTGAGTTTGTGAAAAGGTAAAGTCTAAGACTCATTAACAACTGGAAGGTAGTTCGTGGGTAGGTTCTGTTATTACCACTATTTTACCAACAGGGAGCCGTAAAGTGTGCAGAGAACCCGCCAAAGCCACACACTCTAAGTGGCCTGTCCGATACTCCAATCCCGATAGTGTCCAGGGCTTGCGATCCCGGCACGGGTGTACCATATCGCGACCCGAGTCACCGCTACAGCCATCCACTCTACACAGCGGTTTGTTCCCACTGTGTTCTCACAGCGAGCATCCCCAGCCCTCTGCTCGACGTGCCCACCAGCAGCATCTGCCATCAGCGCTGTCACCCACCATGCTTCCTCTTGCTCACTTCCTCCTCCTCCTCCTCTTCAGACATCCCAAGCTCACTCTCCTCAGCACTGAAAACACCCCATCTGGGCTGCCCTTTTCTCCAGTCGCTGTCTCGTTTGCTCTTCCTTCTGTTCCTGTCAACCTCCTTGCCACTTCAGTCTCCTGCCTCCTTCCAGGCGCACATTTTGTTTTTGAGGCGGGGCTTCGCGTAGCCTAGGTTGGCCTTGAATTCATCAGGTAGCCAAGTTCTAGCAGTGGAGGCATGCCCAGTTTCCACAGGGCTGAGGGGCGAAAGCAAGCGCTCTACCAACCGAGCTGGGTTCTCTGCTTGAAATGATTTACTGTTTGTTTCTGTCACCTTCTGCTAGAAGGCAAACCAGGCTGCAGCGCGCCGGGATGGGGGGTGTGTTTTCCTCACGTGACTAGGGTAGAGCTAGGCAGCTCACGGATGTCAGTCAAGTGAATAAACTTTGCTTTTTTAAATGAATGTAGAATTAGATAAAAGAGTGTCATAGACTTTTTATAGTTGAGCTAGTCTCTGAAAGATGAAAATCAATACCTCAAATGTATTGGTTAATAGATGGTTGGGACTAAAAGGGAAACACAAATCCTTCCCCCTCAACCTCAGGTCTGGCGGGGTTTGCCTGACGTCATCTGTTTATTTCTTCTTTGCCTTTGGGGCGGTTCCAGAATCTTTCTGAAATTGCTCTCCACTTCAGTCATTATAGTAACCAAACCACGGTGACGAGGAACCTTATAGTTTGGATTTATTTTAATTAGTAGTGGCTCTAACTTTTGTTGTTTCAGAGCCCAACATGTTTTTATCTATGGCTAAAACCTTGAAATATTTACAAAACCGTCCTTTTTCACGTTCCCTATGTGACTAGAATATTTCGCCAAACCCAATTGTTTACTTCATCTGAATGGATTCGTTTTTTTCAATGTGGGATGAAGCTCTGATCTTCTGTTATGAGCTATTTCATCTTTCTGGGCCCTTGCTTCCTGATTTTGTGAGGGTAATGATAGTCACCACTTCAGAAGGCCATTCTGATGGGTAAATGAGATTGTGGGAAGACCCTGATGCGTAAGACTCAACACGGTAGCTCTCCAAGGCTGTTATCACCCCTTCAAGGCCTTGACCAACTCCCACCCGGGCTACCCTTGCCTCTAAACTGGTCTCTCCATGACCACCCTCGTCTCCTACTGCTTATTCCCCCCAAAGGAGCAATAGGAGACCCCTTAAAACTTCAGTCAGGGAGTAGTGGTCTCAGGTACTGGTAAGTCAGGATGCTGAGGTAGGAGGATCAAAAGTTTCAGGCTAGCCTTGGCTACATAGCTTTTAGCTCAGAAATAAAGATCATTTCTCCTAGCTACAGGCAAAGTAATCAAACCCCACTCACAAAGGTGCCACGCCCCAATCTCTGGAAACTACAAATGTATCAGTGCCTGCTAGGTGTCACCTGACCCCCGAGTGTTATCCCCGCCCCTGGGAGTATATCCCCTTATATAACTGAAGTACTTTACAGCTATGGCTGAGTCGTGGGGCAGGGAGACTAAGCTTCCCAGAGGATGAGGCTTCCTGACTGTGGTTAGGAGACCCATGACAAAGCCACACGGTGACCACATCTAAAGATGGGGGGAAGGGACCTCTGGAAGCTGAAAAGGCAAGAGGGCAGATCTTCTCCTTGCGAGTCCAGAAGAAGCACGGCCCCATCAACATGTTGTTTATATCTTAGTCTGTTAACTTCCGACCTCTAGAATTGGAGAATAAGTCCATGCTGTTTTAATTCACTAAATCAGTGCTAACAGCAGGAACAAAATACCAATGTACTAGTCTCCTCTCAGAACCCTCCAGTGGCTTGCCAAATGATATCAGCTTTTAAAACTGTGACCTGCAGTGTCTCCGAGTCCCTGGGTGCATCCTTGGGCCCTCTGCTGCAGCCACACTGGCCCCTGGCGGTTTCCATTCAAGCTCTTGCTCCGGCTTCCTCTTCCTGGACTGATTGGGCCCTGGAAATCCACAGGGCTGTCCCAGAGCTTCCCTTGATCCCTGTGCGATGTTATGCCTCTGAGCCTGTCCCCAGTCTAACAACACAAAGCCGTCACTTGTGCCTTGTGCTGTGTCCTGCCCACCTCACCCACCTGCTGTCACTTAGTCATCTTCACCTCCCCCTGTGCAATCTTCGAGCTTCTGGAAGCAGAGATCTTGCTTCCCATGCTCCTCTATTGCCTTTCATCGTAAGTGCTTGGTAAATAATTCATTAAGTGGATTGAACAGGTGGATGGGGAAGAGAGACAGGAAGAAATGAAAGAGCCTTGTGGGAAGACAGGGCAGCTTGAGGGAGGGGTGAGAGACCCAGGAGGGAGACCACAAATGCCCCAGTGGGGCTTAGCAGAGTAAAACGAAGCCAGTGACACTGCAGACGGAGGGACCTGCGTGTCACTCCGGAAGGCTGGAGTACACAGGGCGGTGTGATGAGGCCATGACACTGTTTTAAAAAGCTGGAGTGTGGCTGCAAGAGTGACGTCACGTCCAGCCACGAAGGCAGGCTCTGGATCTAGACTGCTGCTTGGGCTCCGTCCTGTCCCTACCCCTTCCCCGCTGTGGGACCTTCAGGGCTCATCTCTGTCAGGTGGGGATGCTAGTGACCCTAAATGAGTGAGGGACACAGGGGTTAGATGCATTGTAGGGAGAACCCCGTAAGTGTGAGTTTACCCTAAGGGTTTTTGGCAGCAGAGATGTTGATGAGGTTCATGGTTAGGGTGAGTGATATGATAGGACCTAAGGGATTGATTTTGTTTCTTTAGTTTTTTTGTTTGTTTGTTTGTTTTTTCTTGTTTTTTGTTTTTTTTTTTTTTTTTTTTTTGAGACAGGATTTCTTTGTGTAACTCTGGCTGTCCTGGAACTCGCTCTGTAGACCAGGCTGGCTTCGAACTCACAGAGAACTACATGCCTCTGCCTTCCAAATGCTGAGATTAAAGGCATATGCCACCACCTCCTGGTGATTTTTTTTCTTTTTGGTGTGTGTGTGTGTGTGTGTGTGTATGTTTTGTTGATTTTCTTGAGACAGGGTCCTGCCTCACAGCCCAGGCTGGCTCAAACTCACGATCCTACCTCCATATTCAAAGTGCTGAGATTTCCATTTTAAAGTCTCAACAGAAGAGGAGGGGAAATGATTGGCGTCTGAAAAGAGCTTCGCAAGGACTGTGAGTTCATCTCTGAATAAAGAATGATTAGTTCCATTTTCAGAAAGTTACACTACGTAGCTAGAGGTTCGATGGCTCTGTGGGAAAGAGTACAACAAGCCTTTGCAACGTGAATGGTGTCTTAAAAGCCACAGGTTGTGACTCACTAATGGGCCACAGACCAACTCGATGGGTCAAGCTCAGCTTGGCAAGAGCGGTAATAGAAAACAGAGCGTGCGGTTTGGAAAGTCGTGTGTCGGACATTTGTGTCCATGGCATGCCTGTATTTATCCTTGTATATGTGCACACTGCATCTGCTCTCACGGGCCACCAGGATGAGCATCTCTGGCTGGAAGGAGAGATTTCACAAGGGTGAGAAGCACTGCTTGAGGGAACCTGTGCTGCTTCTTGCCCTGCAAGCCGCCCGTGTCACAAGTCTTTTCCCGGATCTCTGACATTCTTGCCATTCTGCGAAGTTACGAAGTTACCAGGGATGTCTTTCCAGGGCCACAGTGAGTCAAGCGACAAAGAGCAGCCACTCCTCAAGGGTGAGCCACAGGGAAGCCTTGGCAGAGCACCAGCGGCTCAGTGCGGCAGCTGAGGGAGGAACTCCAGATTCCAAAGAACTTGGTGTTTCCAGAGCAGGAGTAGGAGGACGGATAGGGAGGTGTGAATCGCTTTATCTCCATAGTGCCGCCCACTGCGCTGCCTTTGAGAGTCACACAGCTGACAAGCTGCCCACTGCTCATTGGCAACGGCCCTGTCTACCTTGCTGCCCCGCCCTTCCCACCCCCCCCCCCCAGATGCCAATCATGGAGTCACCTGGGACAGGAAAACCTAGGAAGGAGTTGCAAGGTCCATCAGTAGGGGAGGTCCCCACATGCCATAGTCACCTCTGCTGAACTTCTCTTCCCGCACCCAGCATGGAGGGAGGGGTGACTCTGGCTAGTCGTTTATAGTTTAGTCCCAGCACCGCCCACACACCTGTTTATTTCAGCAACACGCCACTGGCACTACCTCGCCTATTCACTCTGATACATCTTCTAGTTCCCTGAGGAAGGCGAGAGAGCCAGGCCTCAGGATTATGAAGGACAGGAGCCGATGGTAGCTGAGACCAGAGGAGCCGGTGAATGTGTTATTTGTTGTTGTTTCTGGTCAACTACCTGCCGGAAATGGTTAAGAGAGAAGGGGTTTATTTTGGGCTCGTAGCTTAAAGTGATGTTGTACATTATGGCGGGAAAGACGTGGCAGAGTTCACGGAGGTGGGAACAAGCTGCAGAGGGGGAAATCCAAGAGGACACTTGAACCAGGGCTGGGTCACAACCGTTAAAGCCCTACATTAGTGCCCTGCTTCCAACAGCCAGGCTTCACCTCTTATAGTTCCAAAGCACAGCCACCAGATAGGGACCAAGTTTTCAGAACATGAGCCTGGAGAGGACATTCCAGGTTGAAGCCACAAGAACGCTGATATGACCAGAGACATGGAGGTGGCTAGGGCCTATACTTCCGGCCATGTTTTCTCTAACAGTTTATTCTGTGTGCTTGCTGTTTTTACTAACTGGGAGCATCTCCCTTCCCAGAGCATCCCAGAGCACGCACATCTGCTCTTCCAGATGTGCAGTTTGGGGCTCAAAGTATTTTGGCAAGTATGCATTTTGGTAATGTCAACATTTAAAATGTCAACATTAGAATGTTTTTAACTGAGAACTTTTTAAAGTTCAGGACATATGCAGAATATAAATGGTGAAAATAGATCAACTTAAAACTCTGTGATCCACATTAGTGTAATAGCTGTAAAAACTTTTATCAGTTGAAAAATATTTCTTCTCGTTATAAAAAGTAAGGTATGTCCAAAACCAAACAAAACAAAAGACACGGGACATGCTAGGCACAGTAGCTCATGCCTGTAATCTTGGCATTCTCTAGGAGGAGACACGCAGATAACAAATTGAAGGCCAGCCTGGGCTACATAACAGGATCCTTATTAAATCTTAGCACTGCCCACTAGATGGACAGATAGCATAGAGTAATACTGAGTTGATTTCCTTCCTGTTTCTTTCTTAGAAATAATAATAGACCATGGGCTACTCTATGACTATGCTGTGACTGTCTTTGGGGTTGAATCCAAGGTCTTGTGCCCAGTACTGCACTGGTCCTGCCCTGAGAGACTGGACTAGCCACGGTATTAAATCTAGCATATACCTCTTTTCTCCTTTGTTAGCAACAGGGTGGCATATGCTCACATATGGTCACCTTTCCTTAGGATACATTCAGTAGACATATATACATATTTTGAGGTTTTGACATACATGGTCAATTCGTTTTTAGGGTCCTGTGCTAACAACGCCTCTACGTGCACACCCACACCAGTGTTTGATTTTTTTTCCTACATGTGCTATTTCCTTCTAGAATGTAATCTATCTTCTCAGGCCCCGGAGCTTTCAGGGATGCCTAGGAGCCAGGCTCCTCTTCCCAAGCCACTCCCTTCTTTACTTGTTTGCTTTGTATATTAGGAGGAAATCTGGGTCTTGCGTCTGCCTGCCCTGCTTTGCAATAAGAAAGGCGTGTGGGGGGCAGAGGTGCCAGTTGGTGGCTAAATGTGATGTAATCAAAGCAGAACTGCCTGCCAGGCCCTGTGCCATGTGGTAGGGACAGCGGTGAGTAAAACAGGTCCTGAACTCAGGAATCTTGTATTCTCAGGAATCCCCACATGTCGTTGTTTTAAAAGTGCTTTTCAATTCTAAGTGGGATACATTTTTTAAGAGAACATGATTCTTAGGAGAGCAACAGAATGTTTAGGGGAATGTATAAAAGAATGTCTTTGAAGTTGGGTGTGAGGATACACACTTGTAACCTTGGTACTGAGGAAGCTATGACAGGAGGACCAAGTGTTAGTGGCATATGCCGGAGGCAGAGGCAGGTAGGTTTCTGAGTTCAGGTCAGCCAGGGCTACAAAGAGAAATCTTGTCTCAGAAATAAAAAAACAAGGGGCTGGAGAGATGGCTCAGAGGTTAGGAGCACTGACTGCTCTTCCAAAGGCCCTGAGTTCAATTCCCAGCAACCACATGGTGGCTCACAACCATCTGTAATGAGGACTGGTGCCCTCTTCTGTCCTGCAGGCATACACGTAGACAGAATATTGTATACATAATTAATAAATACATATTTAAAAAAAAAGAAATAAAAAAAACAAAAATTCAGCCACAGGCGCACAAATCATAAAGGAAAAAGATACTTTACTACATCCAAATGAATGACCCCTGCTTAGCAAAAGACACCATAAAATTCTTCACAGCTGGAAGAAGATATTTGTATAATTGACAAGTCAACACCTGGGGCTGGGAATGAGACTTAGTGGTCCAGCACTTGCCTAGCCCTGGGGAAGCCACAACAAGCACTGGCATTTCAAAAGAAACAATGAGACTAAAGCAAATAGAAAAAGGCTGATATTGAGGACCTAGAAATGTCCTACAAATGGAGAGAAACAAAATAACTGTGCCAGGTGTGGTGGCGGACACAGTTAATCCCAGCCCTTGGTGGCAGAGCTATGTGGATCTCTGTGAGACCAAGACCAGCCTGGTCTACATGGTGAGTTCCAGGTCATCCTGGGATGCATAGTGCTACTCTGTCTCAAACGGAACAAAATTTTTAGTTTAAGGAGCTGGAGAGGTGGGACAGCAGTTAAGAACCCTTGGTATTCTTGCAAAGGACCTGGGTTTGGGTCTAAGTACCCACATGGCCACTCAAAACCATCTCTGATTCCAGTTCTAGGGAATCTGTCACCCTTTTCTGGCCTCTGAGGGCACCAGACAGACATATGGTGCACATAAAAACATGCATGAAAACACTCATAATATACATATATATACACACGCATATATTTACACACATATCTACACACATACAAATATATGCCCCCTGCTAGTTTCTTTTTTTAAACAGATAGATATAGAGATAGACAGACAGATAAGATAGATAGATAGATAGATAGATAGATAGATAGATAGATAGATAGATATAGAGAGAACGCACTTCCCTATCACACACGAAGCCCTGGTTTTGATCCCCAGCACCACATAAATGGAGCAGGGTGGCATACACCAGTAATCCTAGCCCTCCAGAGGTGGAGGCAAGAAGACCAGAAGTTCAAGATCATCCTCAGATATGTAGCAAGTTTGAGGCCAAGCTGAAATTTATAAAGATCCTTTCTGGAAAAAAAAAAGAAAGGAAGGAAGGAAGAATGGAAGAAAAAGGGACAGGCCAAATAGCTCAGTCAAGAAAGTGTTGAGCCTGAGACCTGAGTGTGGGTCTCCAGCTCATATTAAAAACAGGGCATGGTAGCATGGTAGCATGCACCTGTCATCCCAGAGCTGGGCGGGCAGAGACAATTGGATCCATGGGACTCCAGAGACAGCACAACCTAACCTTATCTGGGAGCCCCAGGTCCCAGGAAGTTGCCCTGTCTTTAAAAAGTCAATAGAGATGACTCCTTGAGGCAGACCTGTGGCCTCTATGTGCATATATGTGGCACAAACGCACGCACGCACACGCGCGCACACGCGCGTACACACACACACACCCACACACCTGAAAAAGAGAAATAGCTATTTCACAGAAGAAGCAACACCAATAACCAACAGGCACTTGGAAAGGTTTTTAATCTCGTTGCTATTTAAGGAGCATATATTATAAAATCAGTATCTGTGATGTATGTTATAAAATGTGAACTCAACACTATGCTTTTTTCGCGTGAGACGGGCAAGAGCTAAAACACCTGACCGCACCAAGCGCCAGTGAGCATCTGGGATGACGTGGACTCACTAAGTGACACTCAGCAGACAAGCTGCCTGCCTGCGGCCATGACCTGGTGACGCTGTTGTAAATATGCACAGGGGAAGTGGACCAGAATGATGACGGTAGAGTGGTTTCTGAGAGAGAAACTAAAAATAAGATATATTCAAATAGCAGTGGAAGGGAACGCAAAGAACTCATTTAGGAGTGAACCTCAACCAACATGATTTGACAACAAAGCGAAAAGTTATAGGAGAAGACCCAAAGCCCCGGCGTCCCTCACACGAAGTGGAGAAATGGGCAGAAGCGAAAGATACACAGGTATCTTTCATGCCCACAAAAGTGAAAATGTGCTGGAGATGTAGTTCAGTGGAGCATGGGGGTAAGTGAGGGGAGGGAGGAGGAGGAGGAGGAAGAAAGGAGAAAAAGGGAGGTGTCTTCTACTTTTTTGTTGCTCTACTGGGATATTATGACCAAGGAAGCTTATAAAAGAAAGTGTTTATTGGGGCTTCCAGTGTCAGAGGGTGAGTTCATGACCATCACAGCAGGGAACACGGCAGCAGGCGGGCAGGCATGATGCTGGAGTAGAAGCTGAGAGCTCGCATCTCGATCTACAAGCGCAAGGGACACAGACACTGGGCCTGGCATGGGCTTTTGAAACCTCAAAGCTAGCTCCCCCCACCCCCCCCCACAGTGACACACCTCTGTAAACAGACACTGCTTGCTCGTTTCCTGGCCACTCAGACCTGGATAATCACACAGAAACTGTATTATTTTCAACACTGTTTGACCTATTAGCTCAGGCTTTTTATTAACTAACTTACATCTTAGATTAGCCCATTTTTATTGATCTGTGTGTAGGCATGAGGCTGTGGCTTATTGGTAAGGCTCCAGTGTCTCTCTCCTTTGGCAGCTACATGGCGTCTCCTTGACTCTGCCTATTCTCTCTCCATGTCTCTTTTAGTCTGGCTATATTCTGTCCTGCCATAGGTCAAAGCAGCTTTACCTATTAACCAATAAGAGCAACACACATACGAATATCCCACATCACACCTTCTTCAACAAGGCTACACCTCCTCATCCTTCCCAAACAGTTACACCAACTGGGGACCAAATAGTCAAGCCTACGGGCTTCTGTGGGCCATTCTCATTCACAAGACAGTCAGTGAGAGAGCTCAGCAGAAGATGCTAGCTGTTGTGCTTGGTGACCAACATGGTAGAAGGAAAGAACTGACTTCTACAACTTGCCCTCTGACTTTTGCAGCTGCAAATCATGGCACAACTCCCCCAATGAATAAGATGCGATTTTTAAAAATCAAAGGAAGAGAAAAAGAAAAAGAAAAAGAAAAAGAATGAATGGAAGACAATAGTTAGCTCTGAGGGCTTGATACGGGGAGAGGGTTGAGGGGGAAGTCATGGAGCGGTTCAACAGTTGAGAATGTTCTGTCAAAAACGCTGGGCAGTGGGTACAAGGCAAGTACTACATCATTCCTATGTATACATGCAGACACGAAAGCATCAGGGATGACCAGCAGGGGCCAGAAGCTTAAAACAAGCACATATCTGTGAACATCTAGACCAGGGATCCTCAATCTTCCTAATGCTGCAGCCCCTCAACACAGTTCCTCATGTTGTGGTGACCCCAACCATGAAAGTATTTCATCGCTACTTCTTAACTGTAATTTTGCTACTGTTGTAAATTGTAATGTAGCTGGGTGGCAGTGAGGAGCCTGCCTGGCTCCATTTGAAAGGCAGGAGCCATTATGCTGTGTTTTTAAAAATAAGTTTCTATTTACTGTGAGAGTTGAGTTGTTCTGTTTCTTGGAACCTGAACTTTACCAATCTATGACCTTTATTTGTTCTTGAAAAATACCCTGCCCCCTTCCTAGCTTCTCCCTAATCACATGGTGGGTGACCACAAAAAATTTTTTTAAGTTTTTTGTATTTCCTTATTGTCTCTGTTCTGTAAAACTACTTGTGATTTTACTCCTTAAAAGGGGCCCAAGATGAATTTGGGGCTGCTTTTTTTTTTTTTTTTTTTTTTTTTTTGATTTTTCGAGACAGGGTTTCTCTGCAGCTTTAGAGCCTGTCCTGGAGCTAGCTCTTGTAGACCAGGCTGGTCTCGAACTCACAGAGATCTGCCTGCCTCTGCCTCCTGAGTACTGGGATTAAAGGCATGCGCCACCACCGCCCGGCTCTGGGGCTGCTATTTTTAACCCAACTTAGGAGGCAGTCACTGGCAAACTCTTGAGTGTACCCCAATAAAAATCAAGCTTGCTTCAAATTTGGCTCAAATAGTGGAAGTGGTTTTGTTCTCACCATTGAGATTAACAGTAGTACCACATGGCTTTAATCTTAGCACTCAGGAGGCACAGGCAGGTGGATCTTTGTGAGTTCGAGGCTAGCCTGGCCTACAGATTGAGTTCCAGGACAGCCAAGGCTACACAAAGAAACCCTGTCTTGAAAAACAAAATAATAATAATAATAATAATAATAATAAATAACAACAACAACAATAATAAATCAAAAATAAAATCCAAAAAAACAACAAAATGAAATTAATTGCAATGTAGATATCTGATATGGGATATCTGATATGAGACCCCTATGAAAGGGTCATTCAACTCCCAAAGGGGCCACACCCCATAGGTTGAGAGCTGCTGCTCTAGACAATTACTGTTTCCTGATTTAAAAAAAAAAATGGCAAGAAACCCTAATACACATTCCATCTAAGGCACATCTACTGGCAACCAGGCCCTGTCTATACACAGGGCACAAAGACAATCGTTGGCATCTGCCCTTGAATTCGCAATCAAGGCAGAGAACGCGGTCAGAGTCATGGAAGCTTACCAGGGGCATTAGGAGGACAGATCCGATGCCCAACCCCAGCAGGAAGGTCTCCTGGAGAAGACACTGAAACAGACTGAAGTTGAGCAACAGGCATCCTGTTGCAGACCTATGCTGGTAATTCCGGGGAGCAAACCTAGGGCTTCGAACTGTTGTGCAACCACTCCTTGCTGAGTCACGCCCTGCGGTCCAGAGAATTTAGGTTGAATGAGGTCACAGGGTGGTGGTGTCCTAATCCTAAATGGCTGGTGTCCTGCGAAGAGGAAGAAGGGCTGTGCCACAGAGGCGTGCATACAGGAAATATCACTTGAGGATCCAGCAGAGGCCGTCGCAAGCTAGAGAGAGAGGCTCAGGAGAAAACAAGGTTGCCGAAACCTTGAGTTTGAACCTCTGTCCTGCAGGCAGTTCCTGTTGTTGAAGCCCGTGTGTGTTACTGCTAGCCAACAAACGCTCTTTGAATGCCCTGAATACCCAAGGAGTCCTTCAGGTCACAAAACCCAGTTTCCTTGACACTACCAAGGCAGAAGATGGCTGCTGCTCTCCCTCCTACGCTCCTCAGACATAGGGAGAAACTCTCCCTAGTCCGCAGCGGCTGTACAGGACCCCACTGGGGACAGGAGTGGCAGCAGTAGGAGCTGCATATTGGTTCCTGAGGCTGTGGTGGGCAGGTTGTGGCATCTGGAGCAGGTGGCAGAGACATAGCATCTTCAGGAGTAGCTCTGGTCTGTAGTTAGGGGATTGTCCCTGCCTCCGAGGATCTCCAACCCTGATTGCTACCCTACTAAAGATTTAAACATTTACGTGAATCACATGGTTTTTGTTTGTTTTGTTTGTTTCTTTGGTTTTGGTTTTTTGAGACAGGGTTTCTCTGTGTAACTTTGGAGCCTGTCCTGGCACTAGCTCTGTAGACCAGGCTGGCTTTGAACTCATAGAGATCCACCTGCCTCTGCCTCCCAAGGGCTGGGATTAAAGGCGTGCACCACCACCTTATGAATTACATGTTTTACATAAATTAAAATGTACCTATTTGAAGTGTGCAGTCTGATGAGTTCTGACAAATGTCCACGTCTGTATAGTTACCAGCACAGCCAAGATTTAGAACATCTCCATCATCTAAAACTTCTCCTTGTGCCCTCTTATGGCCAGCCTTTGCCCACTCTCTGTCTAGGTAGCTGCTGATACATTTTTAGTTGCTTAGATTAGTTTTGTGCTTTCTAGAATTTCATAGAAATAAGATCCTAAAAGGCATATTCTTGCTTCTGGCTTCTTTCATTCAGCCTAACATTTTGTAATTCATCTACTTTATTGATCCCACTTAATGGCTGGATAACATTCCACCATATAGACGTATCACAATTTGTTCAGTCCTTTGTCTGTGGATGGGGATGTGAGTTGTTGCTAGTTTTTGTCTACGGTGCACAGAGCTCTTATGGATTCCTACCAGCATGCTAGGTAGTTGCTTTCTTATACAAATCATCCAGCTTTTGTTTTGGTTGTGTGTTAAGTCTGTGGGCCATGACTACAAGGTGTGAGACCTGTGGGTCAGAGGTGGTGGTACAAGAACGGAAGTGGGGTAGAGTGTGGGTCAGACACAATTGCTCTGAGCTCTGCCGGGAAAGCAGTGGAATGGTACCATGGTGAGCTTTGGCGTGATGGAGAGATTAGCTTCTAAGATAGCTTTTAGTGGCAGAGCACAGGCTACATTGGAGAGTGTGAGGCTGGCAGTCAGACCAATTAAGATGTTATTTTTGGAACCATCCAAACAAGCAATGAAGCCGCCACCCATGGCGGTGCTCATAGTGGTGCTCCCGATGTCGGAAGGCAGAACTGGTACCTGGAAAGAAGTTACCAGGATCTGAAGACCAGTTAAATGGGAGCAGCTATGGGTGAGGGAGACTTCTAGAAGAACAGCCAGAGAGCAGACTGCAGCCAGATCAAGAGAGGAGGCAGTAGACCAACATGGCTGTCCCCAGCGTCACAAAAGCAAACAAAGAAAGAAATTAGGGAGCAAATCCTTGGAAACTGGACAACTGGGAGCCGTGGAGCTGCAGTGGAGCCGAGAGGGAATTTCCTTCTGATGTACTTACTGCCAGGAAGGCAGTTAGAAAGGAAGTAGGAACAGCCATGTTTGCTAGGTATGGGCTGCTCTGCTCCATATGGGCCCCACAGGAAGAGACCCAGAGTCTGTCAGTGTTCACTCTGGGCCCTGTAACCTGCTTTCCCTCCTCAGTCTCTTGACTTCCATGTCTTAAACATTGAATGTTTCTTTCCGTTCTGACCTCTATAGTGAGCACCTACAATGTCTTGGTCTTCTACGAGGTCTAGAAGGACCCTTAGCTAGCCTTTGGGTTTCACTCAAAGGCTGTTCTTTACAGTACTCTGAGACTCATGCCTAGACTCTGACCCTGGAAACTCTGATTCAGCAGGTGAGGCTCTCACATCTGCCTGAAGACAGAAGCACAGTAGACCCAGTAAACAATACAGATGGTTCTGTTCTACAGCTATGCCCGGCAGATGAATAACGCATTATTTCTTGTATCTTATTTAGTTTTCTCTCTTCCTGGCATCATTAGCTGAGCACATATGTGTGGGTAAACATATACAAGTGCATGAGTAATGGCAGTGATGTGAACGAGGAGGACATCACTGGGGAGGACTCTGAGTATTCAAGTCTTTCGATGTTTACTATGTCCCTGGTAAGTGAAGCCCAAGGACTGGCAATATTCAAGAGCTCAAAGTGAAAAGAATTCAATGACAGCCCCTCCAAATCTTCTTACTTATTGGTACAGGGGTGGGGTGGGGCAAAGGGTTTATTTGGTTTATGTGTCCCAGATCTTAATCCATTGAGGGAAGCCAAAGTGGAACTTAAGGCGGGAACTTGGAGGCAGAAACTGCATCAGAGGCCATGGAGGAGTGCTGCTTACTAACTTGCTTGGTTTGCTTTCTTAGGTACCCCATGATACCCCAGGCATGGCCCCTCCCACAGTGGGCTGGGTCTTCACATCATTCAGGAAAATAACTCATTGTCTATAGGCAATCTGATGGAGATATTTTCTTTTTCTTTTTTAAACTTATTTTTATTTTATATTCATTGATGTTCTGCCTACTTGTATGTTTGCATGAGAGTGTCAGATCCCCTGGAACTGGAGTTACAGACAGTTGTGAGCTGTCATGCGACTGCTGGGAATTGAACCCACGTCCTCTGGGAGAGTAGTCAGTGCTCTGAACCACTGAGCCATCTCTCCAGCCCCAAGGTGGTGTTTATTTATTTATGCAGTATCCTGCCTGTAGGCCAGAAGAGGGCACCAGATCTCATTATAGGTGGTTGTGGACCACCATGTGGTTGCTGGGAATTGAACTCAGAACCTCTGGAAGAGCAGTCAGTGCTCTTAACCGCAGAGCCATCTTTCCAGCCCCAAGGTGGTGTTTTCTTTTTCTTTCTTTTTTTTTTAAATTAATTATTTATTTATGCAGTATCCTGCCTGTAGGCCAGAAGAGGGCACCAGATCTCATTATAGTGGTTGTGAACCACCACGTGGTTGCTGGGAATTGAACTCAGGACCTCTGGAAGAGCAGTCAGTGCTCTTAACCGCAGAGCCATCTCTCCAGCCCCAAGGTGGTATTTTCTTAATTGAGGTTCTTCTTCCCAGATGACTCTTGCTGGTGACTAGTTGACAAAGCAGATGAACGAGCAAACAAGCAACAACAACAGAACCCAGCCAGGACACTAGGTAAGTTTTCTGCCATCAAGGTGCATCTCCAGTCCTTAGTGTTTTGAAATGAGGGTCTCATGATGGAGCTCAGGCTGGCTTGGATTGCCTACATAGCCCAGTTAGCTCTGAGTTCTCAATCTTCTTGCCCCCGACCTCTCAGTACTGGAATTACTGGCATGTGCCATTACATCTGATCTTGACTAAGTTGATGGCTAATACTGCCCCCAGAGAAATTCAGAATTTAGACCAAGAGATAAAACCTGTTTCCTCTGGTTGGCTGGGCAATCTTGGGAGCTGGCTCGGGCAAAGTCAGATGAACTGGACAGGTGAAGCAAATACTGATGTGGAAAAGGTGGACAGAGGGTGGCTCCTAGCACGGCTTTACGAGCCTTGTTTCCCAATTCTGCTCAGGGGCCACACAAAATCTGCCATCCCTGCTCTGAATGGTACCCCAGCTATCATGGAACCTTTGTTTTGGGGTAACTCATAATGAAACAAACCTTTTCAATAGAGATGAAACGCCTTTATGAGGGGTGACTCACAAGGAAACAAAGACTGTCTGATACACATGCCTGATTTAATTTCTCAGGTCTTCAAATAAAAATGGCCAGTTGAAGTGCAGGTTGGAAGATGAAGGGCAAGAGGGGACAACCGACAGCTACCCACAGAGGAGAATGGAGGGTGTGGCGCTCCGAGTTAGGAGCGGCAGGAAGATCTGCGCTCTCCTCCTAGACAGCCGGGCAACAAGTACGGAAGATGGGGATGTAAATAGGCACATGGGCCGGAGAGCCACAGAACGCTCCTCACGATGAGTCACGGGTAGCTCCAGACCATGAGAGGAGTGAGCCACAGTTCACAGGAGGCCTGAGGAGGATGACAAGCTTTGAGAAAAGCAACTTCCCCGGCGCACCACGGATCTAGCCACAGATCAGTGATAGCCAGAGCAGCGGTGGTCACAGCTCCCACAGCCACGGTGCCCTGCCTACCAACTCCTTAAAATATAGTTGATGCAACTGATAAATAGCTGGGGTGTACAGCTCGGTGGTAGAGAGCTTGCCCGGCACGTGCGTGTGTGTGAGAGCACACACACACACACACGCACACACACACACAGCGTCCAGTTCTGTTTTGTTTCCACTGACTAGAAATAGGGAAAGCTGGAGGAAAATGGATTGAGGAAGAGCTGGGTGTGGGAAATGACCCAGAAAACGAGGCAGAGTGGAGGAGAACAAACCTAGAGGGACCTCCAGCTATCTGGTGGGAGGGGATGGGGGCAGGGTGGGAAAGGCTCGGAATGGGTGAAGAACTTGAGACATAGGAGGTTGAGCTTCTGCTCGGAGTGTTTTAGATGCGCCAAGGCTTGAGATGGGGACATTTAAGGCTTATCTGCAGTCCATATTTGGGGACAGAAGGATCTCCTCTTATAAATGGCACCATCCCCCACCTACTCATGCAAACCAGAAACCTGGTGTTATGGTTTGTTTTGGCCTCCTCCCTTGGGCTCAGCTGTCCATTAGACACCTTGGATTGCTTTCCCAGATGAGCTGAACTGTGGTAAGCAATGCTGAGATTTTCAGCCAATACAGTTAGAATCCCCTCAATCCATATTATCGGGATCGGATCGGGATCGGACTAAGTCACTCCTGCTAGTCTCTTCAGTGGCTCTTACCCAGAAGGCAAGGACTTTCCTAATGCGGCTCCTGTTTCCTTCTCCAGCTTCCTTTCTTCTTCCCCAAAGGCAGTGCCCTATTTATAGCTCCTGGAGACCATGCTCAGCCTCTGTGCTTTAGACACAGAGTTCCTGTCCTGCAGGAAGGCCTTGTCCTTCCTTCGTTCTTACTTTTGCAGGATTCCTTACATCTGCAGAAACGTAAGGACCCTTATTCCTTTCCCCAGGAGACATCAGTGTTCATGCATAGATGTCGTGCGCAGATGTCAGTGTTCCTGTACAGGCAGCCCTGTGTATGTAGATGTCAGTGTTCCTGTACAGGCAGCCCTGTGTACACAGGAGATGTCAGTGTTTATATATATATATGTATGTATGTATATCCAGAGCTTAAGATAAAGTTGAAGCGGAGTACATGCCCAGGGAAGTTGTTGAGTGAGAGAAAGAAGGAGTAGATGCTGAAGTCACTAGACTGATGGCAGGAACTGAGGTGGAGCACTGTGAGTCAGGGGCCGAAGTCCTGAACACGAGTGTTTTATAAGACGCAGCTGTCAACATCCCCTTAGAGAAATTGCCCTGCTAACCACTCAGCTGTCCTTCAGCCCTAAATCCTACGCCTATACAAAGGATTATGGTTAGATGACCCCATTCTCCCTCGGCTTGCCAGGAACCGCAACCATTGCAACCTGATACTGAAAGATGAGCTGCCTTGTTGTAATTTTTCTTTAAGATCTGGACATTGAGCAGCAGACTGAAGTGCCAGACACCACTGGGAGCAAGGGTTGAGAGGCCATATCAGGAACCAAAACACACAGAAGTTGCTAAGCGGCCCTGAGACTTATTTTTATGGCCTGTACAATGTCTTCTAATAGTTTAAAGGGGCTGTCAACATTTGAAAACAGGGATTTTTTTTTTAACATTAAAACCTAGCTGTTTGGTATCTCATATAAAATCTGAAGATCTGGTATATTAAACACTGGCCAGATGTCAGGCGGTGGTGGCACACGCCTTTAATCCTGCAGAGGCAGGCAGAGCTTTGTGAGTTCGAGGCTAGTCTAGTCTACAGAGATAGCCAGGGCTACACAAACAAATCCTGTTTCAGAAAACCAAAACCAAAACCAACCAAACAGCAACAACAAAACACTGACCAGAGCTGACCATACCCAGGGCACAGAGCTGACCATACCCAGGGCACAGAGCTGACCATACCCAGGGTGCATGCTTTCTTCTGCTATCCTGACTGCTCTGAAGCCAGCTCCATCCATTTACATCGCCTTCTGGGTGTCTGTTTGACACCCAGACTGTAGAGATAGCCAGTAGCAACGATGTAGTATGTCAAATGTAAGTGCAAGACATGTGCTACATAAACAACAGAAAAGAAGGGTCTATAGACATCGTTCAGTAGTGAAGAAAACTGGCTGCTCTTGAAGAGGACCAGGATTCTGCTCTGAGCACCCACATGGAGCCCAACCGTCACTCCAGTTTCAGGGAATCTGACATCCTTTTCTGGCCTCCAATGGTAGCAGGTTCAAATGTGGTGTACATACATGCAGGTAAACACACACACACACACACACACAGAGAGAGAGAGAGAGAGAGAGAGAGAGAGAGAGAGAGAGAGAGAGAGAGAGAGAGAGAGAGAGAGAGGTGTGGGAAGTTGTATGGAGAGAGAGGATACTGACCCTAGGAAAGGAAAAACAGTCCCCAGAGGTACCTGGAGTCTTGTGATTCCCAGTTCCCATATCTGGCCACAACCCCCCCTCCATCATAACCCCATTTCCTTAGGTAAATCACAATACAAGCAGCTAAGCAAAGGCAGTGAATTACTAGGGTACTGAAGGGTGGCAGCAATGAGGAAGGCAAGACTGGGATATGTTGGGACGACACACCCTCCAATGAGAAATTCTTGATGAAGAGGGGATGTGAACTGTAAGTTGAGAAGTGTCAAGACTCAGCTGGGTGGTGGTGGTGCATGCCTTTAATCCCAGCACTCAGGAGGCAGAGGCAGGTGAATCTCAATGAGTCCAAGACCAGCCTGATCTACAGAGCTAGTTCGAGAACAGCTAGGGCTGTTACTCAGAGAAATCCTGTCTTGAAAAAAAAATCAATCATTAAACAAATAAAAAGTAAAAGAAATCTCAAGACTTGCTGGCCACACATCTGAACCAGGAACACACCAGGGAAGGAGCACTAAATAACCTCTGCTCAAACAGGTGCACAGTCAAAATGCCCTTCAAAGGAAACCAGGAGGCATTCTGGGAAAGGAAGGCTACAGTGTCCAGAGTTCTAGAAGGTTGAAAGAGAAAAAGACTGAAACGTCTAGACGAATAAATTTGGGAAAGGTTTAAAATATTTGACCATTTACATCCTTTTACTGTTGTTATTGCTATTATTATCATATTGATTTTTCTTGAGAGGGACAGGGATCTCATAAATATAACCCAGGCTATCCTGGTACTCTTTATGAAGCCGAGGATAGTCTCAGACTCATGATCCTCCTACCTCAAGATCCCATGTGCTTGTGCTACAATCATGGACCATCATATTTACTAGCTTATATTTTGGCATAGTGTGGATTCATCCTAACTTTAACTGTGTATTGGAAAGAAAAGGAAAAAGATTCCCAAGAAGTGACATTTGAGCCGTGTAATTTTTTTGGTGGTGGTGGTGGTGGTGGTGATGGTATCTTACCAGGTACACGCTAAGCTAATGTAGCACTATTAACCACAGCCTCACCTCTGATACTGCTCAAGCAGACGGCCACAGTGACAAGCAGATTCTCAAGGGAAGGGCGGGAAGTTTGGAGTCAAGAGTTTGGAGCGTGTGCTTGGCCTGAGTCACCTGGAATGCTATTTTTATATCTTGGGGGCCTCATTATTATGAGGATAATGATATTGGATTTCTTCTAGTCTTAGATCTACAGCTCCTACTTTACCCCACTTTTAATATTTCTTAATTTAGGACATTTCTTGCCATTGATACCTCAAAATGCTGTCATGATCACAGTATAGAGAAAAGAATTGTGACAGTGTCCTCAATAACTGGACACATGCAGGTTTAACCACATACAGAAAAAAAGATGTTCAATTGTTAATTAGCTCAATTACTTGTATTTGTGGTATTGTGCAGTTGAACTATCTATCTATCTATCTATCTATCTATCTATCTATCTATCTAGAAATAGGATAAAAGGATAGACTATTGAATCTATTTTAATCCAAAACAGCTATTAATTTCAGGATATTTTACATTGGTATGGATTTTAAATTATTGATACAAATTTAAAGTTAATTTTGTTATACTATATATATATATTACTCTTGTTTAAGGTATTGTGTTTATGCAGCTCAATTTAAAATGTAATGTATAAACTAAGAAATATAGATTAATAATCATTTATGATAGTTAAACTCAGAGTCATGTTAGATATGTTTTCAAGATCATATAGAGATATATTTTAGATAGATAGGTAATCTTCAAACACTTCAAAGACCTACAGAATATAGCACTTAAAATGTTTTAATAACTTAGACTTTTTATGACAGTGAGACACGTTTGCTCCTGGCAGCACCAATCTACTTCAGAGAAGATGATGGGCATCGAAGAAACTCTGTATGGAGTTTGTTTTCTTTATGGCAAAAGCTATCTATGTGGGAAAAGAAACTGCTGTGGCTTCGATTGCTGACAATTCCTGTCCAAACTGGACTGTTAGGAATTTTTCCTAACACAAGCTCTCTGCTGAAGGAAATTCCCAATCAAGCCAAATCAAAACAAGCCAAATTAAGAAATATCCAGGTTTAATAGCATTCCTGCACTCTTCGGTGGCCCCAAGGGGGAACTGGGAGGCCATGAATGTGACCACCAGGAGGAAGGAGAAGAGATCACCTGTTCCTCTTTTGGGAGTTCACTTAAATACTCCATGGGAGTGGTCCTAACCCCCCCCCCCCACCACCACCAGGGAGGGTCAGGACCTGGCATCCTGGAATTTGGAGTCCAGATCAATACAATTTTTAGGCCTGGGAGCTGGGGGCTGGGGACTATGCTCCCAACTTAACACGGACCAGCAGGACGCAAGAAATGTGACTGCTCAACTTTGCCAAGACAAGGTAGGACAGCCCTTCAAAATTACCTGCTTCACAAGAAAGTCTGTCAGATATGCTAGGCCTGTAGGCCAGAGTTGGCTGCTCCAATATTGCAGAGGAACTTTGGGTTACTGTCCAGGCAACCTGATGTCCCTGCCATTAGGTAACATTTCACCCTTCTGGAGACTTTGACACAGTTGAAGACTAAATAGCTATAATTATAGCTTTCCTTAATTATAATAGAAAGTAAATAGATACAGACTCACTAAGATAAGATAGATGATTATGTATTTTCTCTAATTTTGTCAAATGCAAATGGATTAGATATTGTTACTGTAATTCTTACTTAATAACTGTTTTTGTTGTATATAATTTATTACGTTAAGGCATGATTTTTTTCGGAGACAAGGTTTCTTTGTAGCTTTGGTGGCTGTCCTGGAACTAGCTCTTGTAGACCAGGCTGGCCTCGAACTCACAGAGATTCATCTGCTTCTGCTGGGATTAAAGGCATGCGCCACCACTGCCCTGCTTAAGACAGAATTAATTAGATGAAAAGGCAGCAAAACTGTGGAATACTCCTCTTGTTCACTGTAAAGATTTGTCACTTAAATTGGTTTAATAAAACACTGGTTTAGGGCCTCCAAACTGGGGATGATGGGAGGAGAGCTGCAGAGTGAAGAGAGGCCAACCAGTTGCCAAACAAGTAGGTAACAAGCCATGATCCACTTGGCAATGCATAGATAGAAATATGGGTTAATTTAAATGTGAGAGTTAGCTAGTAAGAAGCCTAAGCTATTGGCTGAGCATTTATAATTCATATTCAACCTTTGAGTCCATTATTTGGCAACAGGCTGTCGGGACTCGAAATATCCATTTACATATCTATTTGTATTCAACACACAAAAGTAATAAGTTTCATTGTGATATTTTCATACATATATCATTTGTTCTTATTCACCTATACACCACACCTATTGCCATCCTTCATCTCCCTTCCTTCTCCATGCCCTCTGCCCCAGTTCCTCCTGCTTTTGTGCTACATATCATCCTCATTTGAATCTCTGTGATAAACACTATGAACAAAAAGCAACTTAGAGAGAAAAGCGTTTATTTGGCTTACAGGTACAGGACTACCTGCCTAAGGGTGGCATTGCCCACAGTGGGCTGGGCCCTACCACTTCAGTAAATAATCAGGAATATGTCCCACAGATTTGCCTACAGGCCAGTCTGATGTAGGTGATTCTCCAACTCACATTCTATCTTTCCAGATGACTCTAGTTTGTGTTAACCATCACAACTGGCCTCTTACAAACACATCAGTATTAAACTGTAACATCTTCTTTCTTGTTTATTCCCAAGCTTCCATATTAATATTGATATCATATTAATACAATATAAATATACAGTATAACTTTCAAAGTCCCATCTTTTTTTAGGGCTTGGAAACCCTGTCTCGAAAAACAAAAAACAAAAAAAAATTAAAACGCTACACAAATTTAAAGTCTCTTAAATTTTATTTCTGCAAAATAAAAACAACTTACTTTCTTAGTCCAAGTGGGAAGTACCAAGACACAATTACAATTAGATACAAACAAAACCCAAGTCTAAAAGTGTAAACAGCTCCTTATCTGATGACTGGAACTCAGCCAAGATCCTCTGGACTTCAACGGACTTGGGCAGCTCTACTTCTCTGCCCTGACCACCAACAGCACTTGCATGCGGTTTATCTCGCATGTGTACTCCACACTTGTGGGCATCCTTGGTGGTCATCCCACCATCCTGACATCTCCAAAATGCTTTGAGCATCTACACTGCAACTGAGGTTGCACCTCGACCCATGGCCTCCTGGCCTCAGGGCCAAGCTTCAACTGCTTTCCATGATCCCTTCAATACAGCAGCTCTCATGTTGCCAAAATCAGTACCACAGAGGAGACCCTTACATATCATTAAGTTTGGCTGCCAGCTGGAGACACTGCCTTGCCTTGGGCTTGCCGCCTCTGGACCACAGCTGTATGCTGACCCCGAGGAAATACTTCCCAAAAGATTTTTGCCTCAGGATGTTGGTTCCTTATTAATCACAGCTGACTTTTCAGCCCTACCTAACCAGCATCAGTTGTCCCAACAAAGCAACGTTTCACTTCAGCCGTGCTGGTCTCTTGTTAATCACAGCTGTTTCTTCCGGCTCAGCTGACCAGAAATCAGAGCTTCTTAACTTCAATATATCATCTAAACCGTTCTACCGGAGTCTTTGTTTTCCTCTGAAGTCCACAAGCCAAGCATTTCTCTCACCTGCATCGCTCTCAAAACTATTTATCTTTCAAGGTCCCACAAATGGCTCAGTAAGCTTTGAACACGAATGACTTTTCCAGTCCCAAGTTCCAAACGTTTCCACAGTCCTCAGCAAAACAATCTGGCCATGGCTGTCACATTGAGATCCCGCTGTCTGGAACCAATTTCTGTCTAGTTTGCATTCTGTGGCTGTGATAAAACACGATCAGTAGCAACTTAGGGAGGAAAGGATTTATATGGATTACAGGTTACAGCCGCCATTACTTGATGCCAAGGCAAGAATCTGGAGGCAGGAACTGAAGCAGACAAAACAGAGAAACTTGGCTCACCAGCTTGCTTTCCATGGCTTGCTCAGCTGGCTTCCTTAGACAACCCAGGACCACCTGCCTAGGGGGACACCACCCACAGTGGGCTGGGCCCTCCCACATTGATCACTAGTCAAGAAAGTGCCCCACAGACTCACCCATAGGATTTCTGAAGGAGGCAGCTCCTCCATTGATGGTCCCTCTTGCCAGATGACTTTAGCTTGGGTCAAGTTGACAAAAACAAACAAAACTAACCAGCACGCATGTATTCCATTACCTTCTCGTTTCCCCTTCACCTCTTTGTACCTGTCCTCACCATTTCTACTTTCTTCATATATCGGGTAGGTTTCAGGAAGCACATACATCCAGAAATGACAGTCTTGACTCAGTCACCAGCTGGACTGCAGAAGGATTTCAGGTGCTTAGATAAAAGTCAGCTTTCCTCAGGAACTTGTAAAACAGGTTCCCAATTTGTCCACCAAAAGGAGTCATTTCCCTTGCCTCTGGCAAAAAAAGGGACACATAGTTCCCACTGATATACCTGTGGGGGCTATCGGCATATCTCAAAGTTCACGCTAGCCCCCAGGCTCCTAAGGCTCCTATTCACAAGTACCCGTTAGTCATTTCACACTTCACATTGGCATCCAGGCCCCTCTCATCTCTGCCTCTATCCTGAACTCCCAGGCCTGCTTCACTTCACAGGCTTCTCCCCTCCTAGATACCTTTGAGGTCCCCTCCTTCCTCTGCCGCACCCCCTCTGCTATTCTCCCCTCTCTGGCAGATAGCCCTGGCCATGTCTAGTCTGTTGCTTTCTCTCTGTTCTGGACTCTTCCAGATGCCTCTGGACATCTTTCCTCTCTTATCCACAATAAAAACGTTTTCCCTAATCATGGAGTGAAGATTTTGGTGGTTTCTTTACTGTGCCCTCCTCATATACGATATTTAGGAACAACTACATGAACCTATAAATTCAAATGTAGATTCCGCCTATGAAAGAAAATACTGTGTTTGTCTTTATGAATCTGGATTACCTCTCTTCTATATCCCGGGGTATCTGTGGAGTAGGATGGCGAGTCCTTTGGCCATAAGCCAAGGATGCTACAGCTGGGCATATGGTAGATTTATTTTTAGCTTTTTGAGAATTCTCCACACTGATTTCCAGAGTGGCTTGCGCAGGTTTGCAGTCTCAGCAGCAGTGAGCCAGGGTCCTTCCTTCTCCATAATCTTCCCACGCTTGTTGTTTTGTTGATCTTAGCCATTCTGACTGGGGCAAGATCGAATCTCAAAGTTATCTTGATTTGCATTTCTCTGATTGCTAAGGATGCTGAACATCTTTTGAGCTATTTCATAGCCATTTTTATTTCTTCCTTTGAAAACTCTCTGTTCAGATCCACAGTCTACTTTTTAATTGGGTTGTCTGTTTTCTTAATTCTTTGTTTGCTGAGTCCTTCATCTATTCTGGATATCCTCTGTCAGATGCATAGCTGACAGATGGTAAAGATTTGTTTCTATTCTGTGGATTTCCTCCCTACTTGATTATTTCCTTAGCTGTGCAAATTTTTTTTTTTAAGTTTTGTGAAGTCCCATCTGTAACACATAGGGTACTGGTACTGCCTATGTTTCCTTTAATGGCTTCAGGCTTCCCATTGAGGTCTTTGATTCATTTGGAGTTAGTTATTGTATAAGGTGGTAGATACCATCTAGCTTCATTTTTAATATAATTATCTCAAGTTCCATCCATTTATAGGCAAATATCATAATTTCTTCCTTATCCTCTCTTCATCTGTTGATACACCTGAGGCTAGTTCCATTATCTTGGCTATGCTAAGGAGGATCTCAATAAGTGTGGGTGTGCAGGTACCTCCGTGGGATGCTGACTGAGAATCCTTCATGTGTATATCTAAGAATGGTGTAGGTGTAGGTGATCATATCATCTCATGATCACGATAATCCTAGCTTAGTCTATGCGGTGCCTCCGTCCTGATTTCTATGGTGACTGCATTAGTTTACATTCCCATTAGTGCTGCAGAAGGGCTCCTCTTTCTGTACCTCACTAGCATTTATTGTGGCTGCTTTTCTTTTCTACTTTTAGTTTTTTTTAGACTATCCTGGATCTCTCTCTGTAGACCAGAGATCTACAGAGATCTCTAACTCACGAGATCCACCGGCTGAGTTCTGTGATTAAAGGTGTGTGCTACCGCACCCAGCGTGGTTGGTTTTCTTGATCAGCATTCTGACTCTGGTGAAAATTAATCTCCATGCAGTTTTAATTTGCATTTTCTTGATGACTAAGGATGCTGAGCACTTTTTTCATTTTCTTTCTTCCTTTGAGAAATGTCTATCAACCCATTATCCTATTTACTAAAAGAGTAATTTTTTTT
The DNA here is from genome assembly GCF_903992535.2 of Arvicola amphibius. NCBI lineage: Eukaryota > Metazoa > Chordata > Mammalia > Rodentia > Cricetidae > Arvicola > Arvicola amphibius. The sequence goes on from NC_052056.1 coordinate 62,726,682, forward strand.
ATTTTGGTGTTTAACTTTTGGAGTTTTCCCCCCTTTAATTAAAATTTGTATTTCTCTTTTTAAAAGTGTGTGTGTGTGTGTGTGTGTGTGTGTGTGTGGGTATGTATGTGTGTTGGGGCTGGAGAGATGGCTCAATGCTTAAGAGTACTTGTTCTTTCAGAGGAACCGAGTTCAGTTCAGTTCCCACTACTCACATCAAGTAGTCCACGGCTGCCTGTAACTCCAGTTTCAGTGGCTTTGACACTCTTACCTGGCCATTGCAGATACCAGAACACGGGTGGTATATACTTCCATGGACAAACACACATACTTTAAAAAGTAAATAAAAATACTGTGTATGTAAAGCATATGAGCATGTGCGTATGGACATGAACTTTCGACAGCATGTGTGCAGGTCAGAGCACACACAGACTTGGTGGCTTGTACTTTCTTTCCAGTGTGGGATCCAGGGTTGAGCTCAGGTTTAGTGGCAAGAGTCTTTCCTGCTGAGTCATCATGCTGACCCTGGAGGGTTTTTCATTTATGTTTTTCATTCTTGTTATAGATTCTAGATTTTAATGCCTGTCATGTGTGTAATTGACAAAAACATTTACCATTCTATAGGCTGTCTCTTTGCTTTGGCTGTTTTAATTTTTTTTATTTTTATTTTTTCAAATATTTATTTATTTATGTATACAATGTTCTGTCTGTGTGTGTGCCTGAAGGCCAGAAGAGGGCACCAGACCTCATTACAGATGGTTGTGAGCCACCTTGTGGTTGCTGGGAATTGAACTCAGGACCTTTGGAAGAGCAGGCAATGCTCTTAACCGCTGAGCCATCTCTCCAGCCCCGTTTTTATTTTTTTTTTTTTTAAAAAAATGCCATGTGGAAGTTTTTTTGGGGTATGTGCGTGGCACATGCATGTGTCTGTGCTCATGTGTGTGCACATGCCTGTGTGTTAGAGGGAGATATTGGATGTCTTCCTAGCCGCTCTTGACCTTATATTTGGAGATAAGTTCTCACTGAGCCCGGAGCTCCTCAGCTCAGCCTCTCTCCATCTCCCAGCCATGGGACCACAGCACATGCCACCATATTTAGCTTTTTACATGGGTGCTGAGGATCCAAATACAGGTCTTGTAATTGTGTGTGATAAGCCGCTTATGGACATTGCTCCAGACCCTACTGTCATTATCTTACAAGCAGATGTCCAGGTTCTTCAGCACCATTTGTGATGGATGTGAGCACCATATCCCAGTTACGTTTTGACATCGCTGTTTAAAGATTTGGTAGTGTAGGTGTGTGGTTTTCATTCTGGGTTCTCGGTGCTATCCCATTGCTCTGCCTCTCTGGGTTTCTGCTAGTACCACAGGGTTTTGGTTACTATGTCTGTGTTTTTGAGGCAGGATGTCACTATGTAGCCCAGGCTGGCCTCATATTAAGATCTTGTGCAGCTGAATTTTTAATTTGCCCCCTCCCGTGCCACTTTTAAGGGTCTTGCAACAGAATGATGAAACCTTGGCACAATAACTGCATATGCTGACTGCATGTCACAAATCAATGCAATTAAACGCAGTATAAGTGGCTAATTCTCTTGGTAGAGTTACATTCCTCGAAAGGATTAGCCTAACCAGTTGATATACTTGAGGACACTGAGCGTTTGACAGTCGATAGTTTGTAGCTATCAAGAGAACCTTTGTAGATCATAGAGATGTAGAATTCAATTAAAAAAAGTGAAACAGTTTCTAACGAAAAATGAAACATATACAATGTGTGTTCTTTGAAAAGTCTAAGCATTATGCTGGAACGTTCTAAATGTGCAGAAGAGATCAAGGTTTAACTGGAGGTTATGAAAACTAGCTAGCGTGCAACCACTCTCTAACATATGCAAATGGCCAAAGGTTACAGACTTTAGATAGTAAAAGTGAGCAGGCTGAGGCTTGACCTTTGACTAACCTGCAAAGAAGACTGTAGTGCAATTCCAAACAACACTTGTTGGAGTGTGACACCGTGTCAACTGGACAGTTCTATCAGATGAGCGCCCTGTGAAGTGGGAAAGCTAGGAGAGAACGCTAGAAGTTGCCTCCAGGTGTTCACAACCACTGGGTTCAAACATCCCACCTATGCATTTTTACAGATACACTCATACTTTTATGGGTGCTTTTAATATCGTTTAGCCATTGTACTTTCTTTCAGGGAACGGTCCCCGATTGTATGAAAAGATGTATGTAGAAGTAATTTCCAAATCATTAAGCGCTGGAACCAATATGCGAAAGGTTATCAAAGGTGCCCTCACGCCTCTCCCGGCCTCATTTTCTCTAAACTGAAAGGCTTAGTCTAATCCTTTCCTTGTCATTAATTTCTGCTCCCAGATCTCTACAGATTGCTGCCAAAGCTGCTTTAAAGAGCACATCTTCCTTTCATACCCGAGGGAGGGGTGAAGGACTGGGGTAGGGGGTGGAGGGGGCTGAGCGGCGCAGACCACGTGACTTCCTTCCTTCTCAGGGCGCCTGCGTGGCCAGCCTCCTAGTAACCCGTGCATCCCGCCTAACGACACCAGCGCATCGCGGTTGGCTGTCGCAGCGGCCGTGCACCTCCCGCGGGCGGTGCTGCCGGAAGCCCCTCCCGTGGCCGCGGCTCGGTGGCTGGCTGGCCGCGGCTGTCACTCCGGAGCGTTTTCCCCCGGCCGGCGCTCAGCTGGGGCGGAGGAAGAGGCGGCCTGGGCCTGCCGAGCTGTTGCAGTCTTCGCGGCTGCTATGTCCAGGGTGCACGGTGCCCTCCGCAGCTCCGTGCAGCGCTAGAGGCGGCCGAGCGCCCGCCGACGCCGCCCAGATCCCTGGTGCCACCGCTCCTCCGCTCCTCCACTCCCGCAGCTCCCGCTGCTCCTCCGGCGTCGCCTGCGAGGCCAGGCGGAGGCAAGATGAAGATGACGGTGGATTTCGAGGAGTGCCTGAAGGACTCGCCCCGCTTCAGGTAACCCTGCCCTGTCGCCCGGTGCCTCCCGGAGCCGCCTCTCCCGGCGGCGGGGCGAGAGAGCCGGTCTTGGGGAGCGGCCACTGAACCCCGGATCACTCTTCAACCCGGGGAGCATTCGCTGGTCCCGGCAGTGCCCGCCGGCTGCGGGAGCATCGACTGACCCGGGAACACCCGCCAGCCCCCGGCAGCACCACAGACCCTGGGTGCATCGTTGGCTCTCGGGTACACCCGCAGATCCTGGGTATACCGCCGACCCCGGGCATTCCAGCCAGGTCCGGGAGCACCGCGGGCCCTCAGTCCGCGCCTTCCAACGGGGCGGGCCGCAGCCTTTCGCCCGCAGTCCGAGGCGTGGCCGAGAGGGGACGTCGTCTCTTCTGCCCTGGCTCACCGCCGCCTCTCCCGGAGCCCGGGCACCGTCGCATCACTAAAGTCGCGTCCCTCTCTGGCGCTCTTCCTCTCCCTTTCCTTCCGCTGCGCGTCGGCGCCCACCTCCCCCCCCCCTCCCCTGCACGCCAGCTTTCTGGGCATCCTTGCGGGTCACTTAGTTCCTCTTCCCGCTTCTCAGCGGCCCTCGGCCGGGGAGGAGGGAGCAGGGGCCCCCGGGAAGCGTCGGCGTTGGATTCGACAGAGTCAGGGCTGCAGGGGCTGTTGAACCACCTATTCTAGCCACTCTTGACCGCCACGGTCTGCTCTGCTTTCCGTCGAAGCTTTTGGAAGAGGTGCAGGGTTGAGGCTAGACAACACAGCGTTTCTGCTTTGAGAACGGAAGTAGGAGGGCCCCGAAGATTGCATTTGTGTTCCTCTTCCCGCGGCCCGGAGGGCCCTGGATCACAGTTGGATGCTCCCAGTGGATCTGTCACAAAACTGATGTGGTGGCATTTGGATTCACATGGGCTGGCCTGCCTTCCACGTGAGAGGCGGCAGTACTGAAGGGGTCCAGAATCCGTGCTCTTTCCCTTTCGAGCATTATCGGAAACTCTGGGTTTGGAGAATGGAGCTTTTCTAGGCTGTGGTTTACAGTGTACTGGATAGGGCTGGCCTTAGGCCTAAATAAGACCTTAAAACTTCTGTTACATAGTGACATTTTAATGAAAGCTTCCTCTGAGCATTGGTGTGTGTGTGTGTGTGTGTGTGTGTGTGTGTGTGCCCACCCAGCTCCCTGCCAAGCGTGCATTGTAAATTCTTGCACCCTCTGGGAACTAGCTGTTCTCAGCCTTCTGACTGTTAATTTGGCATCCCATTCTCCTCTCCAAGAAGAGGAAAGAGACGTGTAGAATGAGGGAACTTAGAGGAAACTTAAGGACACGTTGTCTTTGCTCTTTTCTAGACGCAAGTTTTATTTGACGTTAGTGCTTGCAAGCAAACACAGCTCTGCACTTGGTTTCTTTACTGTTGTTGCCATTAGATTTTGACAGTTTTATGTTCTGGGTGAATTGAAGGACCCTGGAGACCCAAACAAATTGTTTAGGACGCTTTGGAGGTTAGCTTTCCTGACTGGGCAGCAAATGAAGTAATTTTAAAATAATACCTTGGGAAGTTTTGCTTATTTTGAAAGTTTTGCTTAGATGATTCAGCTGTTTGCGTTTGTGTGTGTTATATGTTTGTGTGTGTGTGTGTGTGTGTGTGTGTGTGTGTGTGTGTGTGTGCAGGAGTGTGTGTGAAGGCCAGAGGTAGTCACTGGGTGTCTGCCTTAGTTACTTCCCACCTTGTCTTTTGAGACAGCTCTCACTGAACCCCAGGCTTGCTGATTTGGCTAGACTGGCTGGCCAGCAGTACCTAGGGATCCTCCCATCTCTGTCTCCCTAGTGCTGGGATTATAGGTAGAGTGAGGTACCTTTTTTTTAAACATATGTTTTGGGGAATCAAGCTCAGTTCCTTTGGCTTGTGTGGCAAGCGCTTTTACCCACTGAGCAGCATCAGCTGTTTATCTTCACAGGAAGTAACAGCAGTTTTTTTTTCTTTTAAGAGACTGTAAGCTTGGTGCTTCCCTAGTTTCAGATAAATTTGATTTGGAAAAAAAAAAAGCAAGTTAAGGGAAGTGCTTTGGGTAGGCGTCTGGCCTTTGATGTTGGTTACATGTCACATGACACTTTCTTTTTTTAAAGTAACCGTTGAATATAAAAGAAGAATTAGAGATGCCAGGTTGTTTTGGCATGACGTGGTGAACTTTTTTGTTCAACTTGATTGTAATATTTGCCCTATTTTATGTAGATAGAGACTTCTAGCATATCTAGCCTCTGGCATTCCAGTTATTGTCGGCTGCAAACTGGGAACAGATACCAAGGTTCCAAGAGCTCCAGCGTCTTGTATTCATTTTGGGGCCTCGGTTGGATTTACAATAGAGAACAGTGCCAAGAAGTTGACAGCCCCGTGTTCACATAATAATTGTAGTTTTCTGGGTCTCTACTATTGTATAGATTTGTGTTATATCTGAATAGGATATTTCATTAATATTAGTTCACGTCACGTGTATACTGGATAAAATTGATTTAAGAGTGTATGTAAATTTATTGGAACTCATGTCAAAATAGAGAATCTGCGAGCTGTGAGGGTGGGTGACTGATGCCTATATGCCCATCTACCTCAGACAGTGAGGCAGGAGGATTGTGAATTGGTGGCTAGTCTAATCATCTTAGCAAAAGCCCTGTCACTTGGACCGAGGGGACGGCTCAGTGGGTAGAACACTGACGGTGTGATCCTGGGCCGAGGGGATGGCTCAGTGGGTAGAGCACAGATGGTGTGATCCTGGGCCGAGGGCATGGCACAGTGGGTAGAGCACAGATGGTGTGATCCTGGGCTGAGGGGACGGCTCAGTGGGTAGAGCACTGATGGTGTGATCCTGGGCTGAGGGGACAGCACAGTGGGTAGAGCACTGATGGTGTGATCCTGGGCCAAGGGCACGGCACAGTGGGTAGAGCACAGATGGTGTGATCCTGGGCTGAGGGGACGGCTCAGTGGGTAGAGCACTGATGGTGTGATCCTGGGCCGAGGGCACGGCTCAGTGGGTAGAGCACTGACAGCGCAGTCATTGAGGACCATTGTGTGGATCCCCAGCACACTTGTCAATGCTGAGCTGGCAATCTCAGCGCTTTGGAGGCAGAGATGGAGGCTCTGGAACACGTTGGCCAGCTAGACTAACAAGCTGCCTAGCTAGAGGAGCTGAATCAGAGCTCTGGGATCAAGTGAGAGACCCTGCCTAAATACATAAGGTGGAGAATGATGGAGGAACACCCACAGCTGGCCTTTATGTGTACCTACACGTATGTGTGTGTGCGCTTAGACATAGATACACCAACCTACGTAAATATGGACACATGCGCACCACTTCCATATACACATGCTCTGCTATTCACTACTACCAAGGAAAGCAAGAGAAATCGTGAGGGCTGGTCTCTGACTTTAATCCCTTAAAACCATCTCCCCTTTACTCACACTGGGGCTGGAGAGACAGCTCTGCTGTTAAGAGCACCAACTGCTCTCCAGGGAACCTGGGCTTTGGGCTCGATTCCTGGCTCCTACGTGTTGGCTCAGAGCTGTCTGTAACTATAGCTCCAGGAATCAGTGCCCTATTCTGGGCATGAGGCATACATGTGGTGCACAGACATACATGCAGGTCAAACATCTATACACAGAAAATAATAAGGGAACAAATTAAGGCCTGGTGGTAGTGGCGCACGCCTTTATTCCCAGCACTCAGGAGGCAGAGATCTCTGATTTTGAGACCAGCCTGGTCTACAAAGCTAGTTCTAGGACAGGACAGCCAGGGCTACATACACAGAGGAGTCCTCTCTCGAAAAACCAGGGTTGGGGGAATCAGAAGCTGTGGAGCCTCACATTAAATTTTATATTTTCAGTATTGAAGATAATTTATGTACTTATCTGCCACCAAAACCAAAAGCTTATGTTCCAAAATGTGAATTTTAACTGTATAAAAGTTCATTGAGTTTTGTAGATTTTGGGTCCTGTTAATTTTAGTGTGTGATGCTTTTATTTATTTGCAAGTTTTTAAATAATAAAGCTTATAAAATAATTCTTTCACAAAATGAATCTTTTTGGGGGGGATTTATTTTTGAGACAGGGCTTCTCTGTGTAGCCCTGGCTGTCCTGAAACTTGTTCTGTAGATGAGGCTCGCCTCAAACTCACAGAGATCCACTTCTCTCTGCCTTCCAAGTACTGGGACCAAAGGTGTGCGCCACCACTGCATGGCTCACGAAATGAATCTTACGGCATTTAAGTATGGCATTTGCGTGTAACTGCCTTGGATGCTGTAGACTTAGTGCAAAAGTCAGATCTTGTTGAGGAAAAGATTCACCACTACTCAAGGCTAAAACCTTCATTTCCCTGCTAAACTTCTGGGAAAACATGAGGGGATATGGCTGAAGTAGGGGAAAAGGATGCTGTTGCTGTGAACTTCATAATTTGAATAAACACGGTGCTTTCTCTTTCATTCCAATGCTGGGTGCTTTGATTTTTGCTGAATAGATTGGAGGGCACATTTCATTGTATAATTTTGGGTTCTATTTTTAGCTATTAAAATACCAGTCTAAACGCTTAAAGGTCAAAATCTTGTTATAAAAATCTGCAAGAATGTAAATGTATCTAAGTGTACCTTTTTTTTTTTTTAAAAGAAGGAATATTTGGGAGGCAGACTTTTAATTAATATTTACTGAAGTTTGAATTTGTGCCTGAGATTGTAATTTCTTGTTTGAATTTTCAGAACTTGTAATCCAAATTGTTTCTAGGCTTGGCATGTTGGTGGTACCACTACAATTCCCAGTACTCAGGGTGCCAGAGGCAAAAGGAGTGTGAGTTTGAGGCCAGCTAGGGCTGTGTAGTGAGACTTTGAAAAAAGAAAAGATTTTTATTTTATGTGTGTGTTTGGCCCAAATGTATGTCTGTGCATCAAATGTACCCAGTGCCTATGGCAGTCAGAAGAGGGCACTGGATTCCCTGGAACTGAGTTACAGACAGTTGTGAGCTGCCGTGTGGGTGTCGGAAATTGGACCCAGTTCTCTGGAAGAGCAGACAGCTGAGCCATTTGACTTCTTGTGCAGTACGTTTCCACTCTGATTAGTGTTCGTATACAAACATAATTACTAAGCTTTTAGACATTAGTCTTTGTCATCTTTTAGCTTTTAACCTTTAACAATATCTATTGTGCATTATTCTGAAAGTTTTGTTTTAGAGATTATAGTTCTGATTTGATCCTTGTTCAGTAAACTAGAGTAAAATCTTTTTGATTTTTTTTTTTTTTTGAGACAGGGTTTCTCCATGTATCCCTGGCTGACCTGGAGCTCACTCTGTAGACCAGACTGTAGTGCAGGTGACAGAGATCTACCTGCCTCTGTCTCCCAAGTGCTGGGTGGCAGGTGTGCACCACCGCCTGGCATAGAACAAAACATTAGACATTAATGTTAAAATGTATTAAATATTAAAAGCTAGCTGCATACTTTGACTTTGGTAATGATGTAGACTTTTAAAATGATGACTTTTTTTTGGTTTTTCGAGACAGGGTTTCTCTGTAGCTTTGGAGCCTACCCTGGAACTAGCTCTTGTAGACCAGACTGGCCTAGAACTCACAGAAATCCACCTGCCTCTGCCTCCTGAGTGCTGGGATTAAAGGCATGTGCCACCACCCACCCGGCTTAAAATGATGACTTTATAATAAAAATAATAAAAAAAAAATTGATCCAAGGGTTGTTATCTGGATGAATCTTGGTCTGGGAAACACTAAATGGGGTCATGTTGATAGCCTGGTGGTAAAGGGCGCACGTCTGATGACCTGAGTTGGCTCCTTGGAGCCCGTGTGAAGGTGGGAGGAGAGAAGGGAGTGGCTCAAAGTTGTCTTCTGACCTCCACATGTGTGCGACGGCATGCAACCCCCATTGTGTAAAGACAGAAATAAGTAGAAAATACTACATGGAAATTCTAGAAAATATGAACTAGAACATTTATGCTGTATATTGATTATTTTTTGTGTGTTTGCATGTTGTGTATGTGTTCACAGAGGTATGGGTATATGTTTATGCATTTAAGGCCATGGGCTTGGAATCTTCCTGTATTGCTCTCTACCTTATAATTTTTTATTAGTATATATTAATTATATATAACCACGGGTTAGTGGTTTCATTACTGTCTTACATGTACATAGTTGTCTTGGCCCTTCATCCGTTGCTACCCTTCCGTATCCCTCTTCCACTCCCTTTCTTGTCACAGCTGGCTCCTCTCTACCTTTGTGTCTTCTTTCGGCGACCCTTAGGGGTGCCCAAAGGCACACAGGCACCTTACCCTAGACTCCACGGCTGAAGAGAATGTCTCTCCTCCCCCAGCAACCACTAACTAACTGTAAGTCCTCAGCGAGTGCTGAGGTCTTGTGAGCCCCTCTGTTCTCGGTGACAGTCCCTGGCTTGTGCAGGTCATTCCAGTTGCTCTGCACTGAAGAGTGTAACAGCCATACCGTGCCCGAAGTCAACTATCCATATTGCTCACTCCTTCCTCTGGCTCTTAACAATCTTTCTGTTTCTTCCTTGAGCCTTAGTGGGGATGATATAGAAGGCCTCATTTCCGCCATGGTTACTTGAATTTTCATCACTGACCAATTATGAATCTCTACAGTTACCGCTGACTGCTGCAAAACAAGTTGCAGCGCTCTCTGCAGGCATCAACGTAGTTATTTTGATTGACACTTTGATGGCCACATTGTGTCCATTTAGCAGACAACAGTAGCAGTGGCCCCATCTTGGCTCTCGGGCATCTCCAGCCATAGGCTTTCCACAGTACCAGATGTGAATTTTCTCCTGTTTCCTGGGCTTCAAGTCTAATCAGCAGCTGGTTGGTTGCTCCATGACAGTGCACCGTGGGCACAGTTTGCACGGCTGGCTCGTAGGTTTGGAGGCTGGTTTACAGCTGAGCAGGACCGTTGATGGAATTTCTCCTCAGCTTTCTTCTTGTGGGCCAGCATTCTCTGGTCTTCTTAGAGTTTGATTTCTGTTTTGTGATGGGGTGTGTTTCACCTTATTTTTTTGAGGCGACTCTCTCACTGAACCTGGAGCTCATGGAGTTGGTTAAACTGGCCGACTGGCTAATGAACCCCAGGCATTCACCTGTCTCTGTACTTCCAGTACTGGTTATAGATGCTTGTTGGCATGCACGCCTTTGCTTTAGTGTTTAAGACCTGAACTCAGGTTCTCAACGCTTATGCAGCAGGTATTTTACCAACTGAGCCATGTCCCCAGGCCTGAAAAGTCATGTTTTAAAATTCGCCCTTCCAAGTAGTGTGGTGAAAAGTCATTCGTTGTCCTGCTTCATCCAGCTGGGATGTGCTGCTTCCTTTCCCAGTGGTTCACCGTATAAGCTGCCCGCCCATCAGCCACTCAACAGTCTTAGCCGGCAGATGGACTGGGTGGGATTGTAGTGTTGCGTTCAAGCAGTCTTTGTCTTTTTTATTAGTGGGCTGGAAGTGTGAGAGCCTGGTGCTGGAAGATCTAGACAAAGGAAACTGTAAAGTGCTTCATTTATGGGAAAAGGCAAAATTCTCCATGAGAAAAGGAAAAACTGGCCTTACACTGAGATTGCTAAGGTCTGCAGTATTACTGTATGACTGTGAACCATCCTCCTGAAGCTCATTTGTGTGTGGAATGTTCTGTCCCTGGCAAGCAGGGCTGTTTTGGAGGTTATGACACATTAGGAATTGGGACTGGATGGAAGTAGGTTCCTCAGGTTGTCCTTATGAAAGACCTGGTTCCCCCTTAGGGCTTTGCTTCCCGTCTACCTGTCACAAGGTGAATAGCTTCCACTGTGTCTTCTGTCACTCTGATGTTCTTGCCCATGGAGACGGGGCTGAGCAGCCATGGATGGCTCCTTGGAAATCATGAACACAAACAAACCCCTCCTCTCTTCCGGTGTTTATATCAGCGATTTTAGTCACTGCGACCTGAAACTGACTGATGCCGAATGTTGGTACCAGAGAAACAGGGCTATTTCCACGACTACCTCCTGATAGGTGCAGAAGCCTTTGGGAGCTGGTCTGAGGGAGCAATGTGGAAAAGTTTGGTGAAGTGGGCTAGCGGGACTCTTGAGTGCTTTGAACAGGTTAGTGGACATTGTGCTGGTAGCTCAGAGGACCAGACAGCTGAGAAGAATGCAGGCTCCGGGCTGAAGGGAGGCTTCTTTGGGGAACTGGAGTAAAGGCCATTGAGAATCCGATCTATATTTTGTTCATGGCTGGAGAATGAGGGAGACTGAATTAAAGGTGATGGACTAGTTATATGGCGAGAGGATTTTTAAAGCAGTTTAGGGTTCAGGGGTGGCCTAGCATTGCTGGCTGCTTTTAGCCGGGTTAAGCTGACTTCACTCACGATAAAGTGCTTCATTTAGGTGAAAAGGCAGTGAGGGCTGAGAATGAAGAGAACAGAATGACTTAAGAAACGTGCAGTGTGGTAGGAAGGCTGCAGTGGTGATGGGGCTGAAGAAGGGTCGTTCCGGAAGAGGTTAGGACAACTGAGAAACCACCAACTACAGTTAGCCCTAAGGGCTTCCTGGGAATTGGCCAGGACTCCAGCCATAGCAGGCTCAAGGGCATAAACACATAAACTCATTAAGAAACTTTCACTTGGGATGAGAGCTTTGCCCCGGCATACGGCTTGAAAAGTGCAGCCTGGGAAAGTGTTTTCCCATGATTCATTTCACTGTACTCTGCTGCTCAGGAACTCAGAGGCCAGCGCAGCCATGGTCCAAGATGGCACCACTCCAGCTGGTACAGAACTGGTCATTATCCATGTGACCTTGGTTGTAGGGTCATAGATACTTCTAACCAGATCTCAAAGAGAAGGCTGGGAGGCTGGGTAGACAACATGGGGCAGGGTGGGAGTCCACGCAGGCAGATCGTGTGGCGTTCTGAGGGTAAACACCAAGCTGCAGTGTAGACTCCAGGATGCTGGAGATAACAGCATTTTGCATTTGTTCTTTTGAGCAGTGTTGGAACTATGACTCTCGGAGCTAAGTGAGTTTGTTTGGCACCATAAAATTGTCATGAACTCTTGGAAACCAGGGGCGAGATGAGATGCCCTCCAGAAGCTTATGTGTTACATGCTTGATCCCTAAGTGGTGGCAATATTTTGGGAGGTTGTGGCAACTTTATGAACCTAGGTAGAGGAAGTAGGTACGAGGGTGTAACTTGGAAGGTCATACTTAGTTCCCGGTTCCTTCCTCTCTGCTTTGCTTCCTGCCACGTCACGTGATGAGCTGCTTTGGTGTACTCTTCCTGCTGCGGTGGGTGGATCTTGGATCTTAAATAAATCCATTCTCCTTTAAGTGGTTTCACTTAGCTCTTTGGTTACCGCAACAGGAACCATATGAATGAGTCTTCCAGCCCTAACTTTACTCACTATAGAGCGTTTCATTTAAGTGACAAAGAAAGCAGTGAGAACTGCCTGAAACTGCCTGAATATAGCCACAGGACCGTGCCCTTCTTACAGAGTGCCTTTACTCTGCGTGTGTGCATACATATACACGTATGTGAGTGTGTGTGTGCACGCGCTTGTGCGTGCGTGTGTGTGTGCGCGTATACATACGTATGTGAGTGAATGTGTGTGTGTGTGTGTGTGTGTGTGTGTGTGTGTGCATGTCTGTAGGGTCACACATACCCTGGTGCATGTATGATGGTCAGAACACAACTTGTGGGAGTCAGTTCTCTCCTGTCCTGTGGGTTCCAGGGATTGCATTCAGGTTTTTTGGTTTACTGTCAAGCTGCTAATTTACCCAATGAGAAATCTTGCTGGCACTTAATTTGTTTTTTGTTAGAGTCTCACTCTGTAGTTTATTCTGGCCTAGGACCATAGTAATCCTCCTGCCTCAGCCTTTCATGCTGGGATTCCAGGTGTGAGCTGCTACATCTGGTTAGAAAAAGACATTTTTTTTTTTGTGAGTTTTTCTTTCACCTCTCAACCAGCAGGAGTTGCAGACACTGGGCCAGTGAGAAGGCTCAGTGGGTGAAGGCACTTGCCACCAAGGCTGACAACCTGAGTTTGGCTCTCCTGAGTTGGCCTTTGCCCTCCATATGCGTACACACACATAAACAAATAAATGTAATAAAACCAAAGTCACAGATAATAACATGTAATAAGCACCTGTTACAATGGGAGAAGGCTTGTGGGTGGGACTTGAACTGGGTACAAAGTGCCAGGGCAGACAGTGTTTAACATATACGAAGACTTCAGTGGTAATCCCCTGAAACAAATCACACCAAGCCATGTGACGGCAGCTAAGAGACAGGCACACAGATTTAGGTTTGTGTTGGGGCTGAGAGTGTGCATCTGTTGATGAAGAGACTGTGGACACATTTGCAGTCGTGTTGAAGAAATTGGATTAAGGTCCCATCCAAAGCAAGTCCTCAGTGGCAAAACTAGGCTGTTCTGGAAGAAACCCAATAGAAGCGAGTGTTGAGGATCCTAAATTCTGGACGTTTGTTTCCCGTAGTCACTACCAGCACCGCTGTGCCATCCGTCTTGTCTGCCTTGGCATGCAGACATTGAACTCTCTGACACATCCCAGGAAGCAGCATGACTTTGGGAGGGCGCTCTGAGAGCGCATTCATGTTAACTTTGTTCAAAGATTTGTTTTTATTTTATGTTTGTGAGCATTTGCCTGCATGTGTGTGCATGCCCTGTGCTTGCCTGGTGCCTGAGGAGACCGGGGAGGACACGGGATGGATCATCTGGAACTGGAGTTACAGGTGGTTGTGAGCTGCCAAGTGGGTCCTCTGCAAGCCTAGCAAGTGCTTTTAACTGCCTAGCCGCCACATGACTTTAATATAGTGTATTGTTATGATAATTCTATTTTTTATTCACTATTAAAAATGATGTATTTATTTATTATGTATAATGTTCTCTCTGCATGCATGCCTGCCTGCCAGAAGAGAGCATGAGATCTCATGGCTGTAAACTGCCATGTAGTTTCTGGGAGCTGAAATCACGACCTCTGGAAGATCAGCTAATGCTCTTAACCTCTGAGCTATCTCTCTAGCTATCTCTCTAGCCCTAATACTACTTTATTATGGTTACGCTTCTATGCCTAATTTATAAATTAAACATGCAAGTAGGCATGTATCATAGGAAAAGATAGAGTATTTATAGGATTTGGTACTAGCTGCTGTTTTAGAACTCTGCTGGGGATTTGTTTTTCCTCTTTCTTTCAGTGTTAGAGGTTGGGTCTAGGACCTCACGCAAGCCGGCAAGTGCTCTGCCATTGAGCTGTACCTCAGCCCTAGCACCCAGCTGCAATAGCCATTCGGATAACAGAACAAAGTAGATCGATAAAATTCCCCTTTAAGTTGCAGGAGATCAGTAAAGGGCATTTTTAAAAAAGGGTTTTGTAAATTGGGCACATACCGTATGCCTATAGGTCCAGCTACGAGGAGGGCCAGGCAGGAGGAGGTGTCAGAAATGACGTCACAGGGAAGGGGGAGTAACTGACAGGCAGACCTGTTTGAAAGCTGGTGATGGTGAGAACACTAGGAGGAATAAATAACAATTTAATTGCGCATCTTACAAATTATGACCAGAGTATGCACTGGTTTATTTGCTCATAGGAAACTGAACCTGACAGGACTAACCATTTTGGTTTTTGTGGCATTAGCCAGAAATATGTGTAAATAAACGAAACTTTTCCTGTTGACATTTCTTCTTTTTAAAACGGTTTTTAGCTTACAGGTGTTTTGGGTTTAGCTTGTTTGAGCGTTCTGTTCCATGAGAAGCTTTAATAGTGAACTGAAAGTCCCTTTGAGTTTTTCTTTAAAGTGTTGAAAATGCAAGGAGACGGTGCTTTGGAGGTTATGTTTGTGTAGGGGTTGTGTGTGTGTGTGTGTGTGTGTGTGTGTGTGTGAGAGTGTGTGTGAAAATACCGTACCTTCATGCACTACTCTTTGCATCAGGGTCTTGTCATGGCTGTGATGAGGTCATGTGCCACCATGCCTGGCAAAGTAAAAGCACTTTCTTTTGGCAGCGCTCTGTAAATGCACCGCATCTTTAGTTCTTCTCCCTCCGTTTTTTTTTGAGCTAGGGTCTCACCATGGGGCCCAGGAGAGCCTTGAGCTTAAGATCCTCCTGCCTTTCCCACCCCTAACACCGGGATATCTAGGCATGTGCCACCGTTCTTGGTGCCTTTTTCTTTTAAAAGAAAAATTCAAATAGTCTAGGCATGATGGTGGACGCCTTAAATCTCAGCACGCAGGAGGCAGAGGCCGGTGGGTGTCTGTGAGTTTGAGGCCAGTCGGGTTTACTAGGGAGTTCCAGGCCAGCTGGGGCTACCTGGTAAGACCCTGTCTCAAACAAGAAACAAAATAAAACTACAACAACAAAAGGAAAGAAATAGTAGGAAAAGATACTAAATATCGTTTAGCCCTCTCTGCCACATCCCCACTTATGTCTACTGATATTTCTAGGTGGTAGCTGTGTTCACAATGTCTAAGCTTAGGTAATATGGTGGTTATCACTATCCTTCTATTTTTCAATGTTAAAATGTTTTATTTGGCTAATTAATAAAATTTCCCTTATATTGTTTATCGTATATATAGTGTTATCTAAAAATTGACAAGTAATAATTGTGTTTTGAGGACACAGTCTACACACACTTGTACGGACACACTAAAATTTGATCAGATCAGAGTAATTGGCATACACAATACCTCAGATATTTATCATTTCTTTGTGTTGGGAACAGTTAAAATCTTCCCTTAAATGTCATTAAACTTCACATTGTTTAATGTTGCTAACTATGGTTACCCTAAAGAGCTGTAGGACATCCGTTACTCTGCCAACTCAACTGCACCTGTGCGGGTTAACCATCCTTCCTTCATCCTGATGCAGTCTTGTGTTTTACCTAACTGTTTAGGAAATCAGATAGCTTTTCAGCTATTGTCCCTGAGCCACCTGAACCAGAATGAGATATCTGGAGGAAAAAAAATTCAAGGACTCATGCTTGTAATCTCTGACCTTGAGAGGCTGAGGCAGGGGTATTGTCTTAAGCTTGAGGTCAGCTTTGGTTATATAGTGAGTACAGAAGAGGTCAACCTGGACTGCAGAGTGAGTTCTAAGCCAGCCTGGGCTATCTAGCAGGACCCTGTCTTAAAAAGAACTAACTCACCCCTACTCCAAACACCCCCAACAACCTCACAAACAAACAGCTAATGAAATGTAGGTTTGTAAGTGGTTTTTAAAGACTGGCTGGTCTCATAATCATTTTGTAATCATAAATTATAGCACTGGAGAGGTGGAGGCAAGATCAGGATTAAAGTCTATCCTGAGCTACATAGTAAGTGCCTGGCTAGCCTTGTGCCCTGGTTTTTCTGTTCCCGAGGTGCCGCTCTAGGCCGTCCCAAGGCAGTGTGGTAGTGCTGCCACAGGTCCTCTTGTGAGGCACATTGTTGATTTGGAGACACACTTTAAATCACATCTGATTATCTGATGCTGTGTGTAACAAATCAACTGAAAGTGAGTCAAAACAACCCTTTTATTTTACTTATGATTCAGGAGTCAGAGGTTTGGAAAAGAGCCTGGCTGGCTGGCTCATCTCTGACTCATCCTCCCTAGAATCTCCTGAGATGGCCCAGGCTGGAAAATCCACTTCAGTCCATGTGTCTGTCTTGGCATCCTTGGATCCCTCTGTCTTTCCCACCCGGAATCTCATTTGTCTCTCTCTCCATGTAACATGGGCTTCTTATTGCATGTTATTGCTAGTGTAGTTGTATGTTCAAAGTAGTTTGCTTCTAAGGAATGAGAAAATTAAACGGTTGAGAGTTGCGCCTGGATTAGCAATGTTAATGTTATCATGTTCTTTTAAGGTGCTGCCCAGCTCAAGGGGGCAGAGAAATAGAGTTGCTCCATGTATGTGTGTGAACAGTCACTCCGTGTATGTGTATGTGTGAACAGTCGCTCTGTGTGTGTATGTGTGAACAGTCGCTCCGTGTGTGTATGTGTGAATAGTCACTCTGTGTATGTGTATGTGTGAACAGTCGCTCCGTGTATGTATGTGTGAACAGTCGCTCCATGTGTGTATGTGTGAACAGTCACTCTGTGTATGTGTATGTGTGAACAGTCGCTCTGTGTATGTGTGAACAGTCACTCCGTGTGTGTGTGTATGTGTGAACAGTCACTCCGCGTGTGTGTTTGTGTGAACAGCCACTCTGTGTATGTGTATGTGTGAACAGTCACTCTGTGTATGTGTATGTGTGAACAGTCGCTCCGTGTATATGTATGTGTGAACAGTCGCTCTGTGTATGTGTATGTGTGAACAGTCGCTCCGTGTGTGTATGTGTGAACAGTCGCTCTGTGTATGTGTATGTGTGAACAGTCACTACGTGTGTGTGTGTGTATGTGTGAACAGTCACTCCGTGTATGTGTATGTGTGAACAGCCACTCTGTGTATGTGTGTGAACAGTCACTCCGTGTATGTGTATGTGTGAACAGTCACTCTGTGTATGTGTATGTGTGAACAGTCACTCCGTGTATGTGTATGTGTGAACAGTCACTCTGTGTATGTGTGAACAGTCACTCTGTGAATGTGTATGTGTGAACAGTTGCTCTGTGTATATGTATGTGTGAACAGTCGCTCTGTGTGTGTGTATGTGTGAACAGTCACTCCATGTATGTGTATGTGTGAACAGTCATTCTGTGTATATGTGTGTGTGAGACGCTGGAAATGGAGCCTCTTGTCTCGTGCATGCCAGGCAAGTGCTTCACCAGCGACTTCTATCTCTAGACTTTTGTTTCGATTTTTTATCTTGACATAGGGTCTCATTTGTACAGACTGGTCTTGAGTTTACACTGTAGCTCAACAGGCCTTGAACTGTCTTCTGAATAGCTGCGATTACAGACCTATGCTCCTGCCATATTCTTCATCTTAACTGGGGGTGGCAAAGTCATGTTGGGAGCGATTGATACTGTTTTTTTGTTGCCACAGCAGAATACCTTAAAAGACAACTTGAGGAAAGAAAGAGGGGTTTCTTTTGACTCAGGTTTGAGAGGACGCAGTCCATCACAGGGGGAAGGCTTGGCAGGGGTTGTAGTGATGAGCAGTGGGCTGTGTTCCTGCCGCCCAGCTCCCGGCCGCCTGGCTAGCTTATGCCTCGAAATAACAACACACAAATTGTATTCATTTAAACACTTCCTGGCCCATTAGTTTCAGCCTCTTATTGGATAATTCTCACATCTTGCTTTAACCCATATTTAATAATCTGTGTAATACCACGAGTGGTGTCTTACTGGGAAAGATTCAGCATGTCTGACCTGGCGGCTGGCTCCATCGCGTCTGACCCAGAGAGGAGAGGCATGGCTATTGCCTGAGGCATCTGCCTCATTCCCAGCATCCTGTTCTGTCTACTCCACCCACCTAAGGGCTGGCCTATCAAATGGGCCAAGGCAGTTTCTTTATTAACCAATGAAATCAACACAAACAGAAGATTCTCCCACATCAAGGGGTATTAGGCGGCTAGTCAGGAGGAGGCAGAGACCAATGCTGGACCGTCACTCGCTGCCTTCCACCTCCAAGCCATGGGAAGGAAAGTTAAAGTGCAGCGAGGTTGGGTGAGGCCAGGGCAGTGGGTTTGCCACGTGATATCTCCCTCACTAGAAGGGGTCACCATGCCTTTGGAATCGTGAGCCGAACAACTAAAAAACTAAAAATCAAAACCTACCCACACTAAAGGAAGGGATTTTTGCCTATTAAATTGATGACTTCAAGAGTTCCCGGTACTGCCAGGCATGGTGGTGCACACCTTTTATCCCAGCACTTGGGAGGCAGAGGCAAGACCAGCCTGGTCTACATAGTGTGTTCCAGGACAGCTGGAGCTGTGTAGAGAGACCTTGTCAGTCACTGACCCCCCCCCCCCCAAAGCTAAACAAAACCAGCAGGCAAAAGGTACTGGGAAACAATTCTCACGCAGTAGGAGAGAGCGTAGTCAGTGCCTTCATGATGTATGGGGCCGTGTGCCAGGGTGCACATGAGGAGGCAGAGGATGGTGCACATGAGGAATGGCCTCTGGAGGTTGAACTCTGAACTCTGATTGCCAGGCTTGCATGGTGAAGCACCTTTACCTGCTGAGTTATTTGCTGACTCATACATCACAATTTAAAATGCATGTATTTGGGGGCCTGGAAAAATGGCTCAGTGGGTAAAGGTGCTTGCCACCAGGACTGATAGACTTGAGTCTGATCCCTGGGATCCATATGGCGGAATGGGATAGCTACCTCCTATGCAGGTTGTCCTCTGAACACACACAAAAACTACAAATAAATACAAAATGCATATTTTGATTGGTATTTTTTAATATCTGGGACTACCTTCTGAGAAATAATAGGGTGAGTGTGGTATGCACAGTCAGTGTAAACAAGGATATTTATCAGAGCATTATTTATCAAAATTATTATTTATTATTTATCAAAAATAATGCAAAATAGTATAGAACATTGGCAAAGTAGAATTTCTCTAGTTTTTAAGGTAAAATTATAAGGGCTAGGGATGTGTTTGCCTGGCATGTGCAAGGACCCTGTGTGCTGATCCCAGTCCTGCAGCGAGGAGAAGCGAAAGGAGGAGAAAGAAGAAAAGAAAAAAACCTGGCTGATGTCCATGAAAGATTTTGCATATACTAGACTTCTCCTGAATCCACTGTTTATTCCTCCCAAGCCAGCGAGGGTCTGTCAGCCCAGCTACAGAGTGAGACACAGGACAGATAGGACACACAGTTCTAATTAAGTGGTAGAGAGCGATTTTGACTTCAGTTTGGCCCTGATTCTGTGTAGAGTCTTGTCAAGACTTGGCCATCTGTGGCCTCTCAGCCTGATGGCCGTGCAGAAGTCACGCGGGACTTCTTTGTGGAATAGCCTGTGCTCAGCTTAATGCCCTTCTGTCCCGATTTTGAAATTTTGAATAATTTTTAAATAAGAGGTCATACCTGTTTCTGTTTTTGTTTTGTATTATATCTTGAAAATTATGTCACCCTTAATTTCTACCTGTGAGCTCAGCTTTTACATCTTAAAAACCTATAATCTATAAACACTATATATAGAGTTTCAGTGTCCATAAAACTAACTAGTTTCTGTATCTACCTCCCACCCCGCCTTCCCTTTTTCTGTGCCACCCTGTAACAGAGTACAACTAGCTCTCTGTAACTGTGGGTTCTATATCTATAGGCATGTATAGATACCTACCTATATCTATAGGTATGTAGAGATACCTATCTATATCTGTAGGTATGTACAGATACCTATCTATATCTACAGGCGTGTACAGATACCTATCTATATCTATAGGCGTGTACAGATACCTATCTATATCTATAGGCGTGTATAGATACCTATCTATATCTATAGGTATGTATAGATACCTACCTATATCTGTTACCACAGAGGAAAGATATTTAGAAGAGAAAATTGTGTCTGAAATAAATATGAATGAGCATTTTTCTTGTCATTGTTTCCAAATAGTATGGCAACTATTTACATGTTAAGTATTGTAAAATATATGTGTGTGTGTGTATGTGTGTGTGTAAATGTTATATACAAATATGGCATCATTTTATATCAGGGCCTTGAGCATCTGCAGAATTTGGAATTCTGCAGTAGCCAGGATGACCTCGTTTGCTCTCTGGTGCTTTGCATTAACCTTGCTAGCCCCTGCTCTAAGCCATGCATCGTTACAGTCCCATTCATGAAAACGTGAGACTGTGGCCCTCGCTTTACATGGATGATACACACTGGTGTGCATGAAAAACGTGGATCAATAGAATGCATGATATGACGCTCATAGGTTCAAACATACATGTAACAAAAGTCTGAGGTAGGGAGGAGAAAGGTTGCCCCAGGGGCCATGGTGTCACGATGAGGGGTGACATCATTGTACTGTTGTACAGTGGAGTGACTGTGGACAGTCATGTACTTATTTATGGACTTTATGTTTTGAATGTTTTCAGTATAGAGAAATAGCGAAAGTTTGAGTTGGATTTGTTTACTCTGATTTAAACACTAAACTGTATCCATGTATTAAAAGAGTACCTCTTTTGTTCAGTGGTAGTCACAGTTTTTATAGTTATTAGCCTTTGCTTTTGAAACTTGCTTCATCATGTCAGATCAAGTCAGAGCAGAACCGTCCTTCTTGTGGCTTTTGCCAGCTCCAGCATTGGTCTTTGCATGTACCCTCCTCCCCCCCAATTCCATCCTTTTCTTTCACTGTTCCTTGAAGTTTCTTTCTCTCTCCTTCAGACCTGTCTTGCGGGCATGTTTGGGCTTCCTTTTCTATGTATGATCCTAGGAATCATAAGTACGGCAGATTGTCTTACTACCACCAAAGAGTTTTGAATCCCAATCCACAGATGACACCTGGTGTGTCTTGCACAGTTTGGCTAACTTCAATGTTTGTCTTAGTACTGTTGCCAGTGGAGGACACCGGTGACGTCGCTGGTTGGCCACGGACTTCCTGGTCTGGTGATCACTGTGTTGTTGGAGATGGCTGTGATCCTCCAGCGGCCAAGAGACAGCAATGCTGGTTTCTATGTGTTGATCAAAACAGTGCTGGAAGGCTGGTGTGTGACTTTGTGAGTGACCCCTGCCAGCACACAGGAGCCTCTGGTACTCTAGGTTTGATCCCAGCACACCCCATCCCTCAAAGGGGAAACTGTTAACATAGTTTAGTTCTGAGAAATGGGAGCGTGCATTTGGACGTGTTGTGCTTCCTGTCCTGTCCTTATTCTTTTGTTTCTTGGTGGGAATCGAACCCAAGGCTCACACATGCTAGGCAGTCACTCTGCCCATTCCCATTTTATATATAATCTTTACAGAAATCAGTGCAATGAGTAGAAACCAAAACTCTTATTGGGGAAAGGTGCCCTTTCTGTTTTGTGGGTGCTGGGGTCCTGGATTCCGGTTCTCAGGTTTGTGCAGCAAGCACTTACCTGACCCACTGAGCCATTCACCCAGCCACATACTGAGGATTTTGGGCAAATTATTTTAGTGTATTATAGTATGAAACAAAAAGATACAACCTGGAACAAAATGAGCTGCACAAGTACATTCTGAAACAATATGGGGAAGTTAAACATGAAATGGGTATAAGACATTAAATTATTTTTAATATTGTATTTATTTTATAAGTTTGTTTTTTTTATATCAATTTGACATAAACTATAGCTTCAGCTTGGGAGAAGGAGCCTCAATTGGCAAATTGCCTTCATCAGATTGGGCTATGGGTGTGTCTGGGCATTTTCCTGATTGATGATTGATGTGGGAGGGACCAGCCCACTGTGGATGGTGCCCCTTCTGGGCAGGTGGTCCTGGCTTGTTTGAGAAAGCAGGCTGAGCATGGGAAGCTAGCCGCTGAACACGACACCTCTGTGGTCTTTGTTTCAGTTCCCTGGCTTCCCTGGATGATGGGCTGTAACCTGGGAGTCAAGTGAACCCTTTCCTCCCTCAGCTGCTTTTGGTCAATGTGCTTAGCATCACAACAGAGCCACAGGCTAGGGTATTTGGTAGTAGTGAGGAGATTGTGCTACAATTTATTTGTTAAAGCTGAAAGGTAATACGGTGTGGGGGATTTGCTTTAAAGTGTACGACAGTATGGGACCATATGAAACAAGTATAAGAAGTGCCAGGTGGGTGCAAGGGATACATTGTTACTGCTCTGATTTTTGTGCCCTTGACTCATTTTGTAAGGTTACAGAAGACATACTCTGACACTGCATCTTTGACACATAAAAAAAATTCAACCAGAATGTTGAATTGTATATGAAGATTTTCCCAAATGTTTATTACTTTTTCCAGAGGAGTTTTTTTTTTTTTTTTTTTTTTTGTATAAGGTTGTCAAGATGTATATGCCAAAAGTACTTATTCCTAATTATTTGTTATACAAAAAATTCTCAGCAAAAACTGTCTGTGTCTGAATCTTTTGAAAAGAGCCCAACATCTGAAGTTTGAAGTAGTTAATACTCTTTTAGTATTTATTGAACCCTCCCTCCCCGAAACAGCATGCCCCTTTAAGTATGGCAGAAATCTAGATATTACAAAAGAAACGTTCTATATGAGTTACAAACCCATTTCAATCAAAATGCCACTGGGAATTGTAGGACGTCATTGTAGCGATCTCTGGCTTGTCAATCAGCCTTTGTGTTTGCACTGTGTCCTCTCTGTGATTGCAGCACAGATGTGGCGCTGCCACCCCTTGCTGTGATTCTGGCAGGTGGAAACAATGGCCGCTCTTCTGATGGGAGTCCAGCAGCTGTGCTGTGGTCGTAGGGGCTAGAAGTGGTTATTGAAGTAAAGTGTGGCAGTATTGCAGACGTTGATTTGATCCCAAGGAGCATAACACATGAGTTGGTATCTACCCAACCCCCTCCCCCCAGTATTAAGACTGTTTCGTTATTCATTCGTTTGTTTATTTATCTGTTTGTTTCCGGTGTGCTGGGACTAACCCGCATGTGCCGCTGTACTTGTCTCGTATTTTGTTGTTTAATGGGTCACTTGAGAAGTCACCCAGGCAGTCAGATAGGCAGTTCTGAATCAGAAGTGCTTGTCACAGTCATATGGGAAACTTTTTCCAGAACACTTTTGGGTCGATTCAGATCTACTGAGTCAGAGTTTTGGGAGTGAACAAGACTCGGGCACAGATACCTTGAACAAGTTTTGTGGGCTGTTGTAAGGAGCCCTCTGGAAACTTGTTTCCCAGCTGCTCAGCCCTGAAATAACCACACAGAAACCATATTATTTAAATCACTGCTTGGTCCATTAGCTCTAGCTTCTTATCGGCTAACTCTTACATCTTAGTTTAACCCATCTCCATTAATCTGTGTATCGCCACATGGCTGTGGCTTACCAGATAAAGTTCTGGCATCTGTGTCGGGCAGGGCTACGTGTTTTCTCTCTAACTTCTCCATTCTCCCAGCATTCAGTTTAGTTTTCCCTGCCTACCTCTATTCCCTGCGCAGGCCCAAGCCAGTTTCTTTTTTTCTTTTTGTTTT
Source organism: Arvicola amphibius (assembly GCF_903992535.2). Lineage (NCBI taxonomy): Eukaryota > Metazoa > Chordata > Mammalia > Rodentia > Cricetidae > Arvicola > Arvicola amphibius. Next base: position 62,750,633 of record NC_052056.1, read on the forward strand.
TTTGTTTTTGTTTTTGTTTTTTTTTTTTTTTTTGAGACAGGGTTTCTTTGTAGCTTTATTTATTTATTTATTTATTTATTTATTTATTTATTATGTATACAATATTCTGTCTGTGTGTATGCCTGCAGGCCAGAAGAGGGCACCAGACCCCATTACAGATGTTTGTGAGCCACCATGTGGTTGCTGGGAATTGAACTCAGGACCTTTAGGAAGAACAGGCAATGCTCTTAACCTCTGAGCCATCTCTCCAGCCCCTCTTTGTAGCTTTTGAAGCCTGTCCTGGAACTAGCTCTTGTAGACCAGGCTGGCCTCGAACTCACAGAGATCCACCTGCCTCTGCCTCCCAAGTGCTGGGATTAAAGACGTGCGCCGCCACCACCACCCAGCCCCAAGCCAGTTTCTTTATTAACCAATGGTATTCACAGCATACAGAGAGGAATCCCACATCAGTGGGTCATTCTGATGTCAACCCCAAAGCACTTTTCTTTATCTTGTTAGTCTAATATTTACAGACATGGCATAATTTTCTACCTGCTTTCTATAACACTTTTCCTTATTTTGTCACGTAGAACAAATGCTTTCTTTTTTGGGTGTAGGGTTGTTTGAGACAGGGCTTCTCTGTCTGTGTAGCCCTGACTGGCCTCAAACTCACAGAGATCTGCCTGCCTCTGCATCTTGGGTGTTGGGATTAAAGACATGTGCCACCACTGCCCAACTAAACAGTGTTTTAAAGTTGAAAATCAAAATGTTTTTAACAGACAAACAAGTGATGTGTTGGCGTTTGCATTTGGCAAATCTCTCTCTCTCTCTCTCTCTCTCGCTCTCTCTCTCTCTCTCTCTCTCTCTCTCTCTCTCACACACACACACACACACACACACAGAGTCACTGTGTAGCCTAGGCTGGCCTAGAACCCCCACCCCAAGTGTTAGGATGATAGGCAGCTCTGTTGTAGCAGTGACTGTGGTTTTTTGTTTTTCCTTCTTGTTGGGTCCTAGATAGATGAGTATTACTTGTCTTTGAAGTTTGTCCCGCAATTCAACTCATTTACATGGAAATACTTTGACCCTTTAGGGTCATGAATCACTTATGTATTGGTTTTGTCAAGACAAGGTTTCTCTGTGTTACAGCCCTGGCTGTCCTGGAATTTGCTCCATATACTAGGCTGGCCTTGAACAGAATCCACCTGCCTCTACCTCCTCAGTCCTGGGATTAAGGGGAGGGGGTGTCATGAATGATTAATGTTGACTGTCACTACAGATTTTGTAGGTATTAACATAATAAAGTGATATTATTTTATATGTTATTTATACTTGATATAAATATATAATATAATTGTTTACATTCATAATATAAGAATTTTATGCCTTCAAATTTGGCATCTTGGATGAAATTAGAATGTTCCTCCAAGTTGTAACTTGAGAAAGTTTAGTCGTGAAGAAAAATACTTTGTTGATAGTTCTATATCCATTTAAAAATGACATTTATAGTTTAAAAATTAGCAAGCAAGAAAGTAATACCTGGTCAAAATGTGACTTTATGGGTGGCTTTTAACCAAACATTTAATGACGCAGAGATGTCAGTTCTCCACAGGTTAAGAAAGCAGATAAGCAGGGAGCCACTCCCCGCTCTTTCTGTAATGACTGCAACATTCCCCATACTGAGATCAGACAGTTACAAGACAGCAAACAATAGCCCTCACAGCTTGGGAAATTACAACTAATACTATGTAAAAAGGTTACGGTATGTCAAGTGGGGTTTATTACAGGGATGCGAGTTGGGTATAAAGTTCAAAGTCAATTAATGACTACATTAGCAGAGAGCAGAATCAGATGATCATCTCACGTGCTCTGGAAAATGCTTTTGACAAAACCCACTACTCCTGATAGAAGCTCAGGCAACCCTACAACTAACATATATCTGGGCAGAAACTAAATGCTTTATTCTTTAACGAGGAACAAGGTAAGTATGTGTGCTTCCACCACTGAATTCAACATGCTAGAGATTCTAGCTGGTGCCAGTGGGGCTCAGAGGAAGACGGGGGAGCAAGTAAGAGTTTTTGTTAGTAGATAACATGATCTTATATGTAGTAAAGTTGATAGAATCTACCAAAAACTGACAACAAACTCCTAAGAGTTTGTAGTAACCAAAGTTATATATACTGATATTGAATAGTTAGAAATTAAAATGTAAAAATCTCTTTTTATGTTGCTTAGCATTTCAGCATGTTAACAGAATACCTGAGATAAACAAGGAGAGACATTCAGTTTGGCTCATGGCTTTAAAAGTTCTAATCCTGTGGGCTGTGTTGTTCCTGAGTCACCAGGAGGCAGAGCATTGTGTCAGGAAGAGCAGAGTCAGTCACCTCATGGTGCCTGGGATGTGTGTCCTTAGGGACATGCGCCCTCTGACCTGCTTCCATAGTCTAGTCCCTCCTAGTCCACACTTCAGTGATGTCATCAGGTTATGAATCTGCAGTGCACCGATCCATTCTTGATGAGGTCACATCCCTAAAGCACTATTAACTGGGGTCCAGCTTTTAACTCCTCTTAACACCTGTTGGGTAGAAATTTCCTAGCCAAACCAGCACCTTTAGAATGACATTGCAAGCATAAGATGCAAAGAGTAAGACTTGCAAATCCCAATTTATAAGCATTGCTGAGAAAATTCAGGAGAGACACACCATGGTTATGAGTGAAAGATGAAATTTTGTTAATGTATGTTTTTAAAATTTATTGTCTAGAGAGATGACTCAGTAGTTAAGAGCACTGACTGCTCTTCCAGAGGACCTGGGTTCAATTCCCAGCACCCACATGGCAGCTCACAGCTGTCTGTAACTCCAGTTCCAGAGGGCCTGACACCCTCACACAGACAAGCTTGCAAGCTTAGTTGGAAAAGATGCCTGCCATTGAAGCACGAGGACCCAAGTTTGGATTCCCAGTACCCACATAGAAAGCTGGGTGCCGTGCAGTAGCCATGCCTGCGGTCCCATTGCTGGGGAGGCAGAAACTGGCAGATCTCTGGAGCCTATTGGGATGGGTGAGCTCCAGGTTTGTGAGAGATCCTGCCTCAAAATAAGGTGGGAGCGGTAGAGGGAGACACCTGACATGTCTGCATGCCCATGCACAAGTACGCCTCCCTGCAGAAATCATGTATCCATGCAAAGATTTTTGTGGGAATATTCCTAGTAGATTTTTTTTTAAATAAAAGCTAAAAAACTGGAAAGAGTCCACATCTCTGTTGTGTGGTGAATGTATAAACAAACGGGTATCTCCAAGATGGAATATATCACTCAACAGTGGAAGAACATTGTACTGTCTACACCATGGCTGAATCACAGCATAAGTGTGCAGAATGACGGAACCCCAACCACAAAGAGTACATGTTAATTTTATTTCTTGAGCATTGTCAGAAACTTAAATTTATGTGTCCTGGGCAGAGATGGGAGACAAAGAGTCTAACAGGGCCTAAGGAAACTTTTGGAGTGTTCTAGTTAAGTTCATTATTAAATTTTGTGGGTTTGTGAATGTATATTGTTGGGTCCAAGGGGGTCAGGCAAAGATGGGGGGCAGACCACCAAAGTCTAGTAAACCAGAAGCAAACTTTATTCCAGGAAAAATAAAAAATAAAAAAAAAACATCTCCGTGGGGCACAGAAAGCTTACCAGTTAGCCGAGACCACAGCCGGAGATGGACTTGTAAGGCTGTGGCAAAGGATGGTTTCCAAACTCCCCCTTTTTATAGCAAGAAGCAACAAGTATTAGGCATGAACAAAGGAATTTTTACAATTTCGAAGTAAACGCAGATACAAATTGCCCTTCTCTGCAATTTCCATTAATAGAGCTTTTTAGTTAAACTAGTGTTTGTATTTTAGGTCATTGTTTTCTTCTGACACTTTTTGATGGTGTTTAACCAAAGCTCCACACGTGCCTGATACTGCCAGTTTTGTGGAGCAGGGAAGGGTATGGGAAAATGCACAACCAAAAAGTCAGGTACAACCCATCATTTAGAAGTTAACTCAGCTCACATCAATTGCCGGTTATGAGTGGCCAGGGTTATCTAAGAGCAGAGCCTCAGTTTGCAGAGGGCTGCTTCAGCCTTGCAGGCAGAGAAGAGTTATGGGTTGTAAAGCAAAGTAACCTACTGTTAATCCTTAAGCTGCTGAGAAAGCTGCTGACAGCCTGCTCTCATTCTCCTAGGCTTACAACTTTGAATTTATTTCTACATGCTTATTTCTGGAATCTACATTTCTATATTCTTATTCTTGGACTCTTCATATATATATATATATATATATATATATATATATATGCTTACCGATTGTATACTTTAAATATGTTCAGTTTATGTCAGTTAAATCTCCATAAAGCTATTTATTTATTTTTTTCCCATGAGACAGCGTGGGAACGTTCACACACACAGCACACAGACACACACAAACACGGGACACAGAACCGCTCTGTGACAGAATCACACGGACCCGGGGTTCGAACTCGGGACCTCGCATGCGCCAGCGCCGCACACTTAACAGGCTGAGCTATCGTCCAGCTCGCTAAGCTATTTATTAAAAAGATTTCAAAACCTTAAAGAAAGCTAGGCTGCAGCTGCTGTGGCCTTTCAGTGGTGAGTCTCTCAAATGCTTTTCCTTTGTTGTGGGGTATTGGTCATTTGCAGTATTTCTGCCCATTTCTCAGCATCCAGTGTCTCTGTAGAAATAGCTGGCTTCCACAGTACAAACCAGCCTAGGACAGCTGGTTCGCATCTACTGTAGGAAGTGCTCCCCTGAACCTGCATTTGTTACGGTGTGTCCATGTGTGTTTGGAGCCCTCTTTGCTGCTGCATGGACCACTCCAGTCAGACGGTAGTCTAGCTTGCTCATGGAGAGACAGTCAGCCCACAGAGTGATCTCTGGAGGCTGGCGTCAGCCCGTGAGAGTGGATCATGAAAGCCACTCTACTAGCTAACCCAAGGTGAGGGAAGGAGCCTGTCATGTGTTTCAGTTCGGGAATGGACCTGAAAGTCCTGTATAAAGAGACAGCCTCACCCCAACTTCCACCCCATCTTGGAACTTTCCAAACCACCCCTCTTCTCATCCTTGCTGAAAATGGTTTGAGGTGAGAGAGGTCTGCCGTGTCCTGCTGTGCTGGGAGTTTCCTGCCAACTTGACACAGCTGGAGTCCTTCCAGAAGAGGGAACCTCAGCTGAGAAAAGGCCCCTGCTGTACTGGCCTGTGGCGCATTTTCTTGCTTGATGATTGGTGTGGGAGGCCCTGCTCATTGTGGGGGTGTCACCCTGGGCTGGTGGTCCTGGGCGCTATAAGGAAGTTTGCTGAGCAGGCCAGGAGGATCAAGCCAGTTCACAGCACTCTTCCATGGCCTCTGTTTCAGCTCCTGCTTCCAGGTTCCTGCCCCAGCTTCCCTGGTTGATTGTCTTAGGCTGTCAGGGGAAAGGATTTCCCCTTTGTCATGGTCTTTTATTATAGCAATGGAAACCCTAAAACAACCAGGAAGCTTTACTCTGCCCCTCTAATCTTATCATTCCCCGGGGGCCTTGTATGTGTAGTTTAGCTTCTCATTTGGGATTATGGCCATAGTTGGTCGCGATTTCCTTGGAGCCACAGGCTGAGGCTGCGGCAAACATTCGGTAAGGTCTAACGCTAATGGTGTTGATCGGCCCTTCCCGACAGTTGTGAGCCCGACTTTGTTACTATAGTTTTGTACATAGATTCCTTCCTGCACTGCAGGATTGTAGCTGTTCCTAGCTTCCTAGGAGGCAGCTTCCTGGTGCTGTCACTTGGGTTTTTATTACTGTTTGTCCCTGCCCCCTCTTTTTAAGTCAGTGCTGTCTGGTTTGCCTTATGATTCTGTCTTTCCTAAACATCATAGAACTTAGTTCTTTGTAACAGTTGTTTTTTATCGTCAGAGCTAGCTTGCTTTCTTCTTTTTCCCTCCCTCCCTCCCTCCCCCCTCCCTCCCTCCCCCCTCCCTCTCTCCCTCCCTCCCTTTTTCCCTCCCTCCCTCCCTCCCCCCTCCCTCCCTCCCTCCCTCCCTCCCCCTCCCTCTCTCCCTCCCTCCTTCCTTCCATATTTCCTTTAAGTCCTTAGATGGACTACTTTCTCTATTTTTTTTAAATGGAAGAATTAAAATGCTGATTTTTAGGATGCCTCATAGCCCAGAGGTTTTAGGATTCTCAGAACTCCTGGAGAGAAATAGGGTAGATAGCATTTGTAGCTACAGAAGACGAGTCAGTCAGGTGTAAAGTGGGTGGAGCAGTGTGACAGATTCAAGGCAGAATCAGAGCACAGGCTGTGGCAATCCACTCTTGTCTGGGCCCTGAGCATGCAAGATCTGCTTTTCTCCTACGGAATACCATTGCTTATTATCGGGATTATACTGGCAGGTAATACAGGAATGAGGATTATAGTAAGTCATGTATTAGATATTTATATTCTTTCCTTTACATTATTCAGTAGGGAGCTCTCAGTAATACATTAATCAAAAGCAACCATATACCGTATTGCCAGTAAACTTATAAGAAACTCAGGCTAATAGGTTAACTGCGAGCATGCGTGTGTATACTTTTTTTGGGGAAGGGAGAGGAAACACAGGATCTATCTATCCATGTAGTCCCAACTAACTTGGAATTTACTATGTAGACCAGGCTGACCTCAAACTCACAGAGTTCCAACCAGCGTTTGCCTCCAGAGTGATGGAATTTAAGGCGTGCACCACCACACCCAGTGTGTGTGCATTCCTTAAAAAAATATAGGATGCAGAAATCTATCAATTGCATTGAACACTGATGTTTTGAGCGGGAAGCCTGGAGTGGTTGTTCTGCTCTACACTCCTGACAGTTGGAATAGCCTTCACGGTGTAGTCGCCTTCACGGTGTAGTTGCAGGGAAGCCTGTCTAGTGAGCGGCAGCTGAGGTACATTTGCAGGTATTATTCTGATCCCGAGTTCCTGAAAGAGTACCCATATTTCCTTCAAAAAGAGAAACACCACAGATTTACATTGTAACATAGAACTCTTTCCAGATGGTACATTGCCGAAAACGTTCTCATACTATAATTTATTCCAGATTTTGTGTGATTTCTCTTAAACAAGGTTTTATTTTTGATGTACGATGCCTCTTTTTTTGAAATGTAAGTGTTGGGAAGATGTGCATGTTGACCTGTAGGCACATTTAGTGTCTAGATGGTGAGAGGAGTGGAGTCATTTCCTTTTTACACCTCTCTAGAGCTCTTCTCCCCTGGGTCGGTGACTGTGGAAATCAGTCTCCTGTAGTGGGGACATGGGCACTGTGTTCTTGGGACATGTAGCTGTGGAGTATAGACCGACAGAGTCAGGTGTATATTCTGACCCTATTCCTGGGTACCTCTTTCAGTTTGTGGTAGGTCTGATTAAGTATAAGACAGAATGGAAAGTAATGGAGTAATAAAAAAGATCTCTGAATACGTGTGGGTATAAAATGACATTAGCAGATTTCCTGTATGTCATAAGGAAGAAAAGTGGAGGGGGGAGAATCCCACTCAATTAATAACAAAAGATGACAAATAAATAGCAAAATTAGCATACAGTATGTGAGATGTTCCAAAACAGCCCTAGAAGGTTCATTTGTTTCACAAGGGTGAACATGAATCATTCCTGTTACACGTAGACTCATCTTTGTGGAAGCATAAATTCTTCCTAGACTCATTTGTAATAAACGAAACACCAGTGTTTTAGAGTTTAGATGAAAGACTAAATATGTGAGCATAAAGTCCTAAAAATTAATGTCATTGAGCACAGTGTCCCTAAGCAGATTTAAAATAACAGCAGCCGGCAGTGTCCTTGACCAGTTCTTAAACATGGCCCTGAAGTACAGAACTGATCGGAGGACAGACGAAAGAATTAGAAGAAAGTCCAGACTAGACCTAAAATGTCTACGACTTTAGAGAATGGTGAAGATAAATGAAAGGGAAAAGGGTTGTCATTTGGTAAATGTATGAGGGCAGCTGAGTGGGGTGCATGCCCTGTTCCGGCTGGAGTAATGAGTTCCCTGGTAAAACTGAGAACGCTTGGGTCCTTAGAATCAGGGTAGTTCTGTAAAGCATGGTACCAGACGAAGGTAGAGCCTTGGAATAGACTTGGCTATATCAAAATATTACCCGTTTCCTTAGCAAATGAAATATGAGGATTTGGAAACGTAAAAGATTTAAAATTGTGTATTTTAAAAGGATTAAAAAAGAAAGTCTTGAAAACCAGGCATAGTGACACATATCTTTAATCTCAGCAGAGGGAGGCAGAAGCAAGACAGATCTGAGTTCATGGCCAGGCTGGTCCACAAAGTGAGGTCTAAGACAGCCAAGAGCATTTTGATGTCTCAAAAAACAAATACAACAAGTCTTGTAATCCCAGTTAAATATCTAGAAAAGGCTGATTTAGCCAGGTGCCTAGGTCTTGGGGAAGCAGGAAGGGGAAGGGAAGAAATCCCTAATGGAGCTGGGTTATGAGAGTGTTTTAAAATTAGATGTTGCATATACTGAGTTATTGAACTGTACACTTTGCATAGGTGTGGTATTTGAATTATATCTCAATAAAGCATTTCAAATTTTTTTTACCTGGAAAAAAATCTCAGCCGATGGACAGTTGAAAAATACAAATGTGTCTGACTAGCAGACTAAGAAACGCTTCACTTTTTTGCTAATAAACATGCAAATTAAGTCAACAGCGAGAAACCAGTATTTAAAATCTTGCATTTGACAGATGTTGAGAAACTTCTGGGTGTGTGAAGGTTTGTGATTCCAGTTCTTGTTCCCAGCTCACCAGGAGGTGGAGGTGGGAAGTTTTAGGCTAGCTGAAACAGTAGAGCAGGACAGAGATGTAGGTCATTGGTAGGCAGAGCACTTGCCTGGCCTGTGTGGCTCTGGGTTCTCTCCCCAGCACTGAATGAAGAAAGGCTAATCCTAGTGGCGCCTTTAATCCCTGCACTCCCGAGGCAGAGGCACGTGGATCTCTGTGAGTTTGGTCTACAGAGCCAGTTCCAGGACAGCCAGGACTACACAGAGAAATCCTGTCTGGAAAAACCAGCCAGCCAACCAGAGTCCATCCTGAGTGTCAGAAGCATGAGGAAGGAGATCAGTTCTTATGTAGGTGAGCCAAGTGTGAATCGACTCACCTGTGTGGAGAGGCCGGAAGGGAGGGCAGCCCATCCCTGTGTGACAGAGACCTTGTAGCCGTCTGCACTCACAAAACAGCAGTTCCATAGTCAGACTGTCCTCAAGGCTGGTTTCACTCATTCTGCTGCAAGTTCCTTCAGTTTAGTAACTATGGTCTCAATTTCTGTCGGCCTGCACATCAGTCACAGCTGAGGGTCAGCTCACAGTATAAACCACTTTACAGGAATTTATTTATTTATTTATTTTTTTGTTCTGAGGATCAAACCTAGAACCTTGCGATGGTAGGATAGTGCTGTGGAGGTGTAGCCCAGCCGAGGCTGCTTTGTCCCTTTGTTAAGAAGTTGTTTGAAACTGCCCTGAAGGTGTATTTAACCCGTTAATCCGTCCAGCTAGGGTTTAGCCCTCTAGTGGCCAGTGAGGCTAAAAAAAAAAAAATACAACAAAGGACTTGTTGATTGTATTGTGCTGGCAAAGTTATTTTGGGGGCCGGAGAGCCTTCGCGAAGCAGTTGCTGCAGGGCAGTGGGGGAGATGATGGTTAGCACCTGGTAGAAGTCTGTGGCCGTGGAGAAGAAGACACGATGTTGTCGTGCACGGGTGTCAGCACCATGGAGGAGTTCAGGGCGGCCCAGATTCGTGTCTGAGCGTCAGGGTGAGAAGACAGAGAGCAAGCAGGCTCGCTGCAGGAGCTCCCATGCTCTGGGAGGGGTTACTGCTGCTTTTCTTGCAGGTGAGGATAATTTCCTTCTACATTTTAAGATTTGCTTCTACACTTAAGATATTCTAGGGTTATTAGCACATGGTAAATCTTTCCCGAAAAAACTGCTCTTTTGCTGGGTATGTTTTTACTTCCACTGTTAAAATAGTGTGAGGTGACAGAATTGATACGGCTTCTTTTAGTGTGTCTGTTTTCCTAGTGGTTTGGAATCTCTTCTCTGTTTATTTTCCTTTGGGGGTTGCCTTAAAGCCCAGTTGTTACTCAAGTCTCAGTTTTCCTGCCTCTGCCTCCAGCGCCTTTGCCGTCCTGTGGTGTTACACTCCGCTCTGGAAGGCTTTGGTGGGGAGTTCCTAACTAGACTCCGTCCTGGTGCCATTTGGACTATTGACTCCTTTTCTCAGGGAAACGTGGCGTCACCCTCACGGTGTGCTACGCTACAACACGTGCTAGCATGACATCTCTAAAGTGGTATTTTACACTTTACACTTGTCTTCCTAACTGATAGTAAGATTGAACATCTTTTTGCGTTAATTTTTCTTCACGTTCCTTCGTCTTAAGTTGTCTGTTTGATACTGTCATGCTGCGCTTCGCTGGGCCTGCTTGTCCTTTTCTCTGTGACTTACGGACATATTGTTCAAATGTTGTAATGCTTTGTCAAAGAAAATCTCCTCCTAATCTGCATTTTGTACTCATTTTTATAGTGTTTTTAACCAGAAGATTTCCTCTTTCTACTGCTGCATTGAAAACATAAGTTTTGCATGTCTTATTTTTCTAAACAAATTTTTATTTATAAAGAGCCATCAATAGAGTAGTAGTAAATAAAGTTCAACATTTGAAAATATTTAAAAATGGTGTTGATGTTGCAGACGTGAGGGAATGGTTCATCTAGCTGCTCCTTGCTCTTGTCTGCCTTTGCTCACTGAAAGTGGTATTTACTTTTTAAATAATGAATTTATATTCTGACAAATTTTTTTTTGGCTCACTGCAAAAATCAAGCAAACATGTCCTGTACCAGAGGGTATATTTGTTAAAATCGATGTCACCCAAAGTCCATAGTTCAAATCTGGTTCACTCATAGAATTTGGGTCATTTTATAATGGCATGCATCTACCATTGTAGAGTCATACAGATTAGTTTTGGTGTTTTTACTAAGTGAAAAAAAATCCTATTTTTACCTCTTCTTGATCTCCTCCCCCTGCTCTGATCACCTCTGGTCCCTTCACTGTGTCCATGATTTTACTTTTTAAAGGAAGTGTTATTTAGAATCTGAAAGTATGCATCCTGCCCTCTTTCACTTACTAAGGTGTACCACGAGTGTGTTCGCGTCTTTTGGGCGATGGTGTTGCCATGTGGACTGGGGGCCTTGCTTGTGCGAGGCAGGTACACCAAGCCATGTCCCTAGCCCTCTCTTATACTTTGTGTTTTGATAGAGGGTCTCACCGAGTTACTCATTCTGGTCTTGTACTTGCTCTGTAGCCCAAGCAGGATTTGCATTTATGCTCTTGATGCCTCAGCCACTGTGTAGCTGAGAGTACAGGACTGTGCCACAGGCCTAGCTCTCTGTGTGTTTTCATGGCTTGGTAGTTCATTTCTCTTTAGTGTGAATTATAGCCCAGTGCCTGTGTGTTCTACACTTTTCCCACCCACCTAGTGCAAGACGTGACGGCTGCTTCACTGTTTGGCACTTTGAACAAGCTGCATAGGCCTCTGATTATGTGGACATGAGCTTTTAACTCCAGCGTGGAGTTAAAAGCTCATGTCCACATAATCAGAGGCCTTCCTGTTGCTGTGAATGAGCTTGTGTTGCTCCGCGTCCTTGCCAGCACCCGATGCTGTGGTGGTTCTGGTTTCCATCACTCTCTTACGTGTGCTGGCGCTTCTCCTTGGGGTTTACTGGCTGTTGTTTGTCCCAGGCGCTTGCCATTTTAGTTTCGTCAGTGAGCTGCCTCCTCAGAGATTTTGCTCCTTTAAAAATCAGACTTATTTTCTCCTTACTGAGTTTTAACTTCTTTTTGTATTTTGGTTAACTTTCCTTTGTTAATTTTTTTTTCTTTTTCTCTGCTCTAGGGATCGATAGCCCATGGCCTGCTTGCTAGGCAGTTGCTCTACCCTGAACTGTACCCCTTTACCAAAGAAGGTCTTTGTAAATGTTTTCTCTCTGACTATGGTTTGTCTCCCTGTTCTCTTGAGAAATATTTACTTTTAAGTGAACGATGGGTGTATTTATTTGTGACCGTAGTTTGTGATGAATTGGTGAATATTTTTACGTAGGAAATCAAGACTGTGCGGAACATGATAGTCCACCTGCCTGTAAGTTAGTATTTACCATCCAGAAGCCGTGCTTGCAGCGCTGAAGCTGGCCTGTGCTGTAGGTAAGAATGACTCCGGGAAAGTCATTCACCCCTCCCCCGTCCCCCACCTCGCTCCGTCTGGGATTGATTGACCTCTCTCTGTACTGGGATTGACCAGTGAGATTTAGCCCAGCCAAGCGTCTGTGAAGCTTTAAGTAGTAGTTTAGTGTTCCTCTGTGAATTGTGTTAAACGCAAAATATTTAATCTTACGGGTCACAGAAATTCCTGATGCTTCACCAGTACAGTTAATGTGATTGTATGTGGTTGAGAAAAAAAATACATATTTTTTATGTGTAGTCCAGGCTGGCCTCCATCCCAGTCCTCCAGCCGCAGCCCAATTGCTGGGTTTTTACTTCTGTGTCACCACCCCATCCTAGTCTCATTTAGTCTCATGGGCTGCCTGGAATCCAGTCACTTTATTTTATTGGAAACTTTAAAAACACTTACTCTCACCTTAGAAGTACATTGATTCACCAAAATATCAGGGCCAAAGTGTTTTCAATATTGAAAGCTGTTTTGTAATCATCTTAAAACCCACCGTGGCTGGGAGTGGTGCACGCCTTTAATCCCAGTACCCAGGAGGAGAGGCAGGCGGATCTCTGAGTTCTGGACTAGCCTGGTCTACATAGTTCTGGGACAGCTAGGGACACAGAGAAATTCCATCTCAACAAACAAACAACAACAAAAGCCTCAGTTTATCCTTGTGACCGTTTGCCGTCTTGTGCTTGTCTGCTGGGCTCCCTCACTTTGCTCTGCTGTTTTCATTTCGGAACCACACACGCGGCCTCTCTTCCATCTTTGTCAGTTACCTTCACTTCCCGCCCCTTAACTTTTCCTTTCCCCAGCTTTTGACATCTTACTTTTTATGTGGAGTTTTGCTGTAGCGCTCAGGATGACCAGCACCCTGTCTCTCCTGCTCCACCACCTTAATCCACCACGGTCTGTCCACCGTGCCCTTCTCAAAATTCTGACTTTTAACATCAAAGTGTCCCAAAGTTTAGCCCTCTTTTTTTTGATGTGTGGTCTCAAGTCTGTTGGTACTGTCTTTGTATCTATGACTCTTTTTTTCCCCCAAATATAATTTATTTTTATTTTATGTTTACTGGTATTTTGTCTTCAGGTGTGTCTGCAAGGGTGTCGGATCCCCTGGAACTGGAGTTACAGATAGTTGTGAGCTGCCATGTGGGTGCTGGGAACTGAACACAGGTCCTCTCTCTAGAGGAGCAGCCAGTGCTCTTAACCACGGAGCCATCTCTCCAGCCCTGTATTCTTAGCTCGCATCTCCTCTTAAACTTCTTGCCTAAGCTCTGGGCTCTATCTTATCCACCTGTTGCTCTCCCAGTGTATCTACCTAGTAACTATTTCCAGATAAATATACATCTGAATTCTAGATCTTCTCTCCCTAAACTGGTGCTGCTGAGGTTCCTGGTTTCGCTTGATTATAACTCTATCCCTTTAGTGCTTTAGCCAAAGCCTCAGTCTCACCCTTGATTAGACATTACCCGTGCACTTGTGTGCACACGGATGTACTTGCATATTACACACAACTCACCAGGAAATCGCCCTGGCTGAGCTTCCAGGAGATGACTAGAATGTGGGGAGTTTTCACCATGGTGGGTGTTGGTTTGGCCAGTCTCCTCTCTTAAGTGGGTGCTGCGACCTCCAGCTGGCCTTTCTGCTTCCTGTTTTGTCTCTTTGCACTCTGCTACTCAGTAGCCAGACTGCGTCTTGGCAAATTATGCCCTACTGTTACCTCTTCTCTGGTTCAGACTGTCGGCGGTCGGCAGAGGTCTGTGAGGCTCTCAGTGTGATGAGGTTCTCCCTTAGCTCCCTGTAGCCTTTCTTTCTGTTCTAACCATGTTGCCTTCCTGCTCTTTCCTGGACACACCAGGGCTGCTTCACTGGTTGGTTTTACAACAGCCTTTCTTGATGGCTCAGGCCTTTGATCAAATGCCGCGTTCTTGGGGAATACTTCTAGATTACCCTGTTTGAAACTGTAGCCCAGGCCAGCCTCCTTTACTCTGCTCGCCCCTCTCCCGTTTATCATGTCTGTTGTTTACGGTCTGGGTTCCCTTAGGATGGCAGGGGTCATTGTCTCAGAGACCTGCAGTGCTCATGCTCACTCCTTCGTGTTTGTGTCTCTCTGAGAGACATAGTGTCTCATTATATAGTTCATGTTGGCTTTGAACTAACTTGCAGTGTTCTCCTTGGAATCCCAAGTGCTGGGTTACAAGTGTGCATCATCATGCCAATTTTTTTTTTAAACTTTAATTTGTTGAGGCAGTAGGGATTGAGCCCAGGGTCTTACACATGCTAGCAAACATCTGTTATTGATCATATCCCCATCCCAATTATTGTGTGTGTGTGTGTGTGTTGTGTGTGTGCTCCTTTATGTGCAGCTGCATGTATGTGCATGCATGTAGAGGCCACCCACCTTGTATTTTGAAATAGGGTCTCTCACTGGCCTAGAGCTCGCCAAGGCCAGGCTGGCCGGCAAGCTCAGGGGTCTTCCTGTCTCTCTCTGATTACGAGTGTACCTGGTATTTGAGAAGTCATTTGTTTTGAGACAGGGTGACTGTATGTAGCCCTGGCCTCTGACTCTCAGAGATCAGCCTGCCTCTGCCTCTTGCCTTTGTTAACTTTGTATGTGGACACTAGAGCTCAAACCCAGATCCTGTGCCCCCGAGGCAAACTTTGCCGACTGAGATGCTTTCCAGTTCCTCTGCTAGAGTAAGACGTGCTCTTAAACACCGCACTGTCTCTCCAACTTGGAAAGATGTATTCTTTTTATAATTATATGTATGTGTGTGTCCGAGTGTAGATTTGTACTCTAGTGCAGTGCCCATGGAGGCCAGAAGAGGGCATCGCATCTCCTGGAGTTGGAATTACAGTCCCTTAGGGGCATTTAGTGTGAGTACTGGGAACTAAGCTTGGTTCTTCTATAAGAACAGTATGAGTCCTTATCCACTGAGTCTTATCCCCATTAAGGCCTGCTTTTAAGTGCAGAACCGTCCTGTGTACTAGCATTATACACACTTCTCATGCTCAGTCTGAAAAATATCCCGAGTGGCCGGGTGGTGGCCGTGCACGCCTTTAATCCCAGCCTTAAGAGGCAGGCGGATCTCTGTGAGCTTGATGCCTGCCTGGTCTATAAGACCAGGACAGGGGGGGCTGGAGAGATGGTTCAGAGGTTAAGAGCACTGGCTGCTCTTCCAGAGGTCCTGAGTTCAATTCCCAGCAACCACATGGTTGCAGGCAGAACACTGTATACATAATGAATGAATAACTAAATATTAAAAAAATAAAGACCAGGACAGCTAAGGCTGTTGCACAGAGAAACCCTGTTTTGAAAAAACAGACAAACAAAAATCCCATGTGTCATAATGGCCGGATGCAGGCATAAAGATTAATCCTGTGTACTGAAAGGTGACAGACTTCCTTTTTTCTTCTTAGCTCCATGAATGGTTTGTCGTCTTCCTTTTTTCCTTCCTTCCTTCCTTCCTTCCTTCCTTCCTTCCTTCCTTCCTTCCTTCCTTCCTTCCTTTCTTCTTTCCTTCCTCCTTCCTTCTATTTTCTTTATGGCTTTTATGTGGTTGCTGGGGATCCAAATGCCAGTCTTACGCTTGTCAAGTGCTTCAACACTAAGCTGTCTCTCTAGTCCCACAGTTTTAAAATGTTTTATTCACGTAGACATCATCCACCCATCCACGCGTCTTTCCATTTAGTGAACGATACTTGCTTGGTCCCTAACTGAACTAGAATAGACTGGTAAGAGAGCTCCTGTCTGAGGGACCTCTCAGTCTCGATACACTGAGCAATAACCGAGTTACGGTTATACTGTGTCAGGCCCTCCGTCTGAAGTGAGCACGGTTGTTACTTCATTCACTTCTAAATTATGCGTGTGTGTGGAAGTGTGCACGTGCAAGTGCACGCTACCAAGGAGTCCAGAAGAGGACACTGGATCCCTTGAAACTGTAGCTGTAGTTGGCTGTGAGCCTCCTGATGTGGGTGTGAGGAGCTGAGCTCAGGTCTTCTGCCAGAGCAGTTCATGCTTTTGCCCCCACACCATCTCTTCACCCATCACGGTTTACTATCCCAGGTTGTTCATAGTATGAAATAGCCTTTAAACCTTGCCTCTTTATTATGCTCTTTAATGTGTCGTTCTGTGCCCTTCTGAGCTCTGTGAGATTACAGGCTTTTAATGGAGATGCAATACTGAGTGATACGCCTTTGTAAGCATAGGTGTTTTATTTTCATTAAAAGGTTTTATCATTCAGTAATTTGCTAAGGTTTCTTCCAGTTTCTTGATTTGGGGTTGTTGCTCGTTTCCTCTTAATTTTTTCTTTTTGTAGTTCTGTGCTTTTCTCGTGTGATAAATACAACATGATGTACGAAGGTCTAATGCAGACTGTAAAATGCCAGGTGACGGAAGGTAGACTTCTCGTCACTGGGTGTTCCTAGGGGTGTGTTTGCTAATGGAGGAACCTGAAAAGTTGTAGCTGTGGCTGTGGAGTAGGAGTAGCCTCTGCTGGGTCAGGGAGAGAATCTCGAAGGGCTGAGTTTGTTTTTGTCTAACCTGCTGTGATGAGTCCTGGGAGGATCCCGGGCGGTCCCGTGTATCACCAGCCATTAACCTGAAGAGGGCATTTGGGAGCAGCCGTGTCTCTTCTTAGCAGCAGTTTTGTCTCAGCCTGACCTAGGAGCATCTCCCCGCCACCTCCTTGCTTCCTTCCTCCTTTGGAGTTGGGTGTCAGTCACAGCTGCTTTCGGTTGCTCGGTCATCCTGATAGTCCACCAGCCGTGGTATTCCTCCTACATGGGAATACCTTTGCCTTTTCTAAACCGTGATGTCTATAGGGCTCTCTAAAGCTATTGATGAAACCCTCCAGTAATAATGTAAGCACTGAATCTGAGGTCCTTGGGTAAATTTGATTTAATCTCATTATGCAGTGCTCCAAACCTGATAGTTTTCCTGTCAAGCCCCATAGTTCTTGGGAGTAGAGTGACCTTGTAGAGCGTTAACTTAAAAAGTTTCTTCTGAAGGAAGTTTGCCCGTGCAGTGCATGTGTGATGTTAAGACAGAAGACTCTTTTTGCTTTTGTGTCTGGGCTCAATTGCAGGCAGCCGTATATAGCCTGTGTTTGTGTGTTTCCCTTAAACATTCTCTTTCCTCTGTTAGACCACTTCCCTTTATTCCCTTCGTTCTCCTTCAGACCCTGTCAGGTGGAAGGACAGCTCACGGTTGTCACTGCTGACTCATTGATTCCCACATAACAAGTGGGCTTTCTTTTGCCACCTTTTCCTGTGGCATGATGTTAACTCCCACAGTAATTAACCTGGCATCTCACCTGCTTGAATTCACTAACTCCCCGAACAAGAAATACAGGCTCTTAGGGGAGGAAGAAAACGTGCGAATACTTTCCTGAACTAGTTTTGAGTTTTATGAGGAGGGAAAATAAGATAACCTCATACCTGATGGAGCTGACTCTCGTGGCTCTTTAGGTTGGTGCCCTGTCAATAGCGGATATTTGCCATTGTTCACGATAAACCTTACTGGACTGGACGTAGTTACTGTCTGCACGCAGAGGAAATGCCAGGTGTGGCTGAGAAGTCACTTGCCTGTCCTGGGGAGAAGTGGAATCCTGGGGGCAAAGCCCCTGTGTATCTCCTTCTCCTTCCATCCAGCTTGGCTGTGCAGAATAGAATAGTCTAGATAATAAACACAAGCTCAGCCTTTATTTTTTATTTTATTTTATAGTTGTGAGTTGGGATTTACCGAGTGATTGATGCTTGGGTAATGGCTGGAGGATGAGGTCCTCTTCTCCTGAACAGCTGCTGTGTTCCTCTCTGTACGTTGGCTTGCTTGCGGTTTAGACTGTGTTCTTCCCCATCTCCTGAGGTTTCACTGTGGATGATGGTGTCAGGCGAGGACTTGAGAGGCAAAGAACTATGTTTTTTAAGTTACAACCCCTTTCTTTTGAAAAATTATTTTTACTTTGGGAGAGTGGCAGGGTATTTTGTAATCTGTATGAAGCATATAACTGTTCCTCCTAAAATATTGTTCATCAAACAACTGAAAAATCCCACCATTTTGTATTCCTATGTTACATGATGTACACAGAGGCTAGATACTCTGCGGGAGAATGAAGTTGTTAATACAGAAAAGACTTTATATTTTATAAGTTGTTTTTTTCATTCATTCATTCAGTCAGTCAACTAATCCTGTTGAAAGCACAAGCAAGAGCTTGAAGGAAATCTTGCTTTGGAAAAAGAGAATCAATTTAGATTTTGGATTTGTTTTGAATGCTATTGTAACAGAACTTTAGATCTTAGAATAATACTGCAGGCGCACCCAGGCTGATCTGCATCTTTTATGGGTGATGGAGTGGAGACTGAGGAGCTTCACATATTCTGTAGGGGTTCATATTTGTTGACATCGCTTTTACTTCATTTTTTCTTTCTCATTTTAGAGTTTCTCGTGGAGCCTGCAGGTTGGTTGGTTCCAGTTGGAGGAAATAAGGCTTTCCTAAGATAATTGGGGAAGGCAGACCTTTTAATTCCATTCATTGGGACTTAAAAAAAAGTTTCAAGGCAACTCTATGATTTGTAGTGCCTGGGGATTGACCTCGTGTGCCGAGCCCTGGCTCGCTTTTGTTCTGACTTCAGCATGGGTTTTCCTGTGTTTGCTGGGCTCTGAGGGGTTCTGAATGCCAAACCGTCATGCCAGAGTCCTTGGCCTGAGGTTGGGAGACCTTGGCTGTGTCCTCAGCCTGCCGTGTAGGTGTCGTCACCAGCTGCTAAAATTTTCACAAAGTCTTCAAAATGGGACGCATTTTCTACAGTAGACCTTGTGGTCTGTGTTTTATAGATGGAATGGTTTATATAGCTAGTTGGTTACAAATTCTGCGTTTATAAAAGCCCCATTCCGGGTCTCTCAATATAGAGACTTCACAGAGCTCCGCTAGAGCGGATCTGGATAGGAATCATGATAGGAATGCTTTAGTGAGAAATTTCTTTTTAAGAAATGGCTTTCCATGGTTTATGTTCATTGTCATGGGGAGCTGTCTTACTGGGGGGACTTTGTGTCACTCTTTTTTGCCATTAGCCACGGGGCTGCCTTTGGATCAGTGAGCTGTCCTTGATCCGGCCATTGTTCTTTCTTTGCAGAGAATAGTCCAGTATTGCTCAAGTTGGAAAGGACTGTTGCGCTCAAAGAGGAAGTTGGCCTGGAGGGTGATATTTAACCGTAGCACACAGCAATTCTTCAGAGTATAAATACTCATGTATGCCCTTTATTGGAATAGAGCTACTCTACCAAACAAGAGCTACAAATGTTAGTTTCAAAATCCGTACATTATATGCATGCATACACAGACATACATGTGTGAGTGTTTTTGTGGGTGGTGTTGGGATCCTGTCCAGGGCCTTGCTCATGATAGTGAAGTACTTTATTAATGAGCTTCCTCCCAACCCTGTACAGTGTTTTGAGTATTTATCATTACTTTATGTTTGATATCTCCCTAGCAGGTAGTCAAGGCTTGGAGTCTCCAGTCTGCCTTTAATTGTCGGAGGACATTTGTGTGCTTATTAGTGATCTTGAATATCTTGTTCCTGCCCTTTTCATTGCATAATTGTGTGACCTAGTTTGACTAATCCATTGTAAGGATATTGCCAGAGTTGAAGTGAAGGGTGTTGTTGCTTTGCCAAAAAAAAAAAAAAAAAAAAAAAAGAGGTAGCCAGGTTGACCTTGAATTTGAGAGGTCCTCTTGTCTCAGCCTCCTGAATGCTGGGATTATAGGTATGTCACCATAACCAGCTTTAGACACACAGACACACTGAGTAAATAAATATAATAGCAATGTAAGAGCTGTTTGAGCTTCTTGGCTTTATGGAGTGAGCTATGAATGACCCAGACTTACCTGACCTCTGTGATTTTTCTCTCCTTGTCCTTTTCTTTTCCATTTAACAGCTGTAGAGGCTGAGAAATGTAGCTTGGTGGTGAAATGCCTATATGGCATGCACAGGCCCTTAGTTCAATACTTGCCCCGTATTTCTTCCCAAACCCAGCAACTTTAAAACCTAACAATAAAATGAGGGGGGGGGGGGCTTGTTAAAACAAAACAAAACAAAACAAACAAACTGGGATGGAACCCAGAGTCCTTACTTGCACTTTCTAGCAAACAGCACTCTAACCCCGAGCAACAGACCAAGTTTGATTGTTTTAAAAAGTGGGAGAATGTGTGTGTGTATTCATGTGTGTAGGAACATATGCATGCACATGTATTTGCTTGTGCATATATGTGCATGTAGGCTGGAGGGTGATGTTGGGTGTCACCCCCAGGAAAGCTGTCCACCCCCTTGGGAGATAGACTTTCTCTCTGGCTGCCCAGTGAGTCTCCACACCTACCCATGCTGGGGTTACAGTGTGTACCATCACTCCTGGCATTTTTATGTGGGCTCTGAGGATCAATCTCCGGTGTTTAAGCATACAAAGCAACTGCTTTCCCAATGAGTCATCCCCACAACCATCTTGAATTTTTTTTTAACATTAAATTTTAAACTATGGAAGAAATGGAGCCTTTAATTTTGACCATTTTAATGACTTGCACTTAAAAATTTTAATACTTTGTAGTATCTGGGAGAGTTACAAAGGCTGTATAAATTTGCTTATTATTTTTCTTCAAGTACATGATTCAGAATGGTTCTTTTACAATAGTGAAAAGGGAACCAGAACTCAGCTGAAGACATAGGGTGGAGTGAAGAGGAGAAGCTGCCTGTGTTTGTCACACTGTGGCTGATGACTGGGACAATCTCTTACTGAACCGGTCCTTACAGCCCCTCCCCTTCCTCCTCTCCCTCTTTACATGTTTATTTATTTATACTTTATTTTAATGGTCTTGCTCTGTTACCCTGCTGATATGGACCCCTGGGCTCTATTTTCCTGCCTCATTCTCAGTAGCTGGGACTACAGAACACTCAGCCAGCACCAACCTTAACACATCTATGCATTTGATAGAGAAATGTATTATCAGTGAAATGTATTACACAACGAAATAAGATTGAATAATATATAAAATCTTATCAGTCTGTAAGTATATGTTTAGAAGAGACTAGTGATTTAATTAAATCTAATGCTGCTCATTTTAACCAATAATTTGAAAATTTAGTTAAGGTAAAAGGTTCAATTGTAAACGAAGTCCAGAAAGTCAGAGCTAATGCGCTTGCTCCTGGACTTAGCAGATCTCTGAGTGTCTGCGCTGCTGGGGACAGCTCAGACTGCCAGAGAAGTGACAGTGGCAGAGAAGTGCACCGGGTGTGCTGTGGACTCAGGGGCCTTTGTCATGCAGTAGAGCGAGGGAGGGACAAGTCCCAAAGGAAGCCACTTCTTAGGGAGTTGTCTGAATAAATGTAGCACTGTTGAAAATGCTGAGCTTACCCAGAGGTGTACTTAGAATGCAAATCCTTCTCTACAATCCCTGAGTGCTGGGATTCCCAGCATGCCTTGCAGCCTCTTTTAAGAACTTGCCCCCTTCCCTAAAGAGGCTGTCAGTTATCTAGATTTTTCTGGCTGTTGGACATCTTAGTTTTGAGTCAGTTGCAGTCCTCCTCATAGAGATGGGTCTATTTGCGCTCAGGTGTGCAGTGAGTTTAAATGATGGGTAGGTGAGGATTATCTTTCCCAGGCTGAGGGAACGACAACACTTGAAGACCACGGCCAGCGTGTCGGCCAGGAAGAAGCGTCCTGGCTTCTGTGCTGTGTATTTGCCGCCTCCTGTGTTCTTGAAGCATATGCAAGATGATCTCAGTTATAATGGCGCATGTTTACTGAATAACTCACAGGCTTTTTATTTTTTAATATTTATTTATTTATTTATTTATTTATTTATT
The DNA here is from genome assembly GCF_903992535.2 of Arvicola amphibius. Lineage (NCBI taxonomy): Eukaryota > Metazoa > Chordata > Mammalia > Rodentia > Cricetidae > Arvicola > Arvicola amphibius. The sequence continues at coordinate 62,772,747 of NC_052056.1, forward strand.
TATTTATTTATTATGCATACAATATTCTGTCTGTTTGTATGTCTGCAGGCCAGAAGAGGGCACCAGACCTCATTACAGATGGTTGTGAGCCACCATGTGGTTGCTGGGAATTGAACTCAGGACCTTTGGAAGAGCAGGCAATGCTCTTAACCTCTGAGCCATCTCTCCAGCCCCCCTCACAGGTTTTTTTTTAAATCTTGGAGATTTAGAAGCTTTAAAAATGTGTGTCCTTAGATGGAACTGATAAAGTATTTATTCAAAGGTCACCCAGGGTATTTATGGAAATAGGAAATAGGGTTTATATCCTGGTTGTCTTTTGTTTGGTCCATTGCTTGAGAAAAAGGAGGTAGTCTCTCATTACTATCCAATTAAAACAAAATTTGATTAGTTTTTAAAATAACGGTTGGAAAATGGCTAGGACATCAGTAGGTATACGGAACTGGCGTGGGGACTGTGGCTGGAGCTCTGTGTTGGAACGTCGGCATGCCTACGGGTTGGGATCCTGTGGCCAGCACACACAGAGAACACGTGTAACTTGTGTTTATTACACACCATTTTTAGTGTAAAATCTTACCCTTAAAACATTCTAATTGCAGCTGCTTCATTTGGAGTGTGGCCTTGTGGCCTCAGCTGCTTTCTCTTTGTCGTTAAGAGCATCTGGCTCACTGCGTACTTTCTTCTTTTTGTGCGACCTAATCTGTGCTGATTTTCCTATATTAAAATTATATTGACAGGAGAAAAGTGATCTTTCTGAGCTGTTTCTCATAATAAAAGTCCCTTTGACTGTTAGTGCATTGCTCTTTGGTTTCATATACGTCACTATCTATAAATCAGAGTCAGTTAAGGCCCAACTATTAAAATGTTTTACTCTATTTTTCTTTTTGAAAGTAGGCTTTTGGATGATTTTATTTGATTAATGTGTCCTTTCTGTATTTTCTGGTATCTTGCTTACATACTCTTAATTCATTTTTTAAAACACAAACAGTTCAGAATACTGTTATTAATTTGAACCGTAAGTTAGCCTGGGAACAGTAAGATGGCTTGGTATTAAGACCACTTGCTCCTCTTCTGCGGGACCTGGGTTCGGTTCCCTTCATGGCATCAGAAGCCTCAACTGTCCCAACTTCTACTTCAGAGGATCTGATACCGCTGGCCTCTGTGGGCGCTTGTGTGTGTGTGCACAAACCACATTCAGACATACATAATTACATGTAATTAAAAATAAATGTTGAAATAAGTTTGCCTAATGTATTTTCTTGTTGGCTTAACCTAAATTATCTGTGGCATTGCATGATCATTAAATTTATATAAAGGATATTCATATCTATGTCTTCACTTGGAATGGAAAATTATTTTTCAAGAGTAATAAACTAACTGACTTTATGTTCAATTTTCCTAGGGCTGCTTTGGAAGAAGTTGAGGGAGATGTGGCGGAGCTGGAACTAAAACTCGATAAGGTAAACTCTGAAAAACATTCATTCTTATTTTCCCTAGTGAACGGGTAGTGCCTTCAATCGGAGTTGGTTTATGTCACTGGGATCGCTGTGTGAGTAGGTGCTGTCCTCCTGATTGGACACAGAAGGAAATGAAGCCTAGAGACAGAAGGTAGCTTGCCTGTTCAATTGTCAGAACAAGGATTTGTGTCCACATCTGACTTCAGAAGCCACAGAGGTTCCTTTAGTTAGAAGTTTATTCCTGTCCTCTCCATCAAAATATCTCATTTATCACTTCTGATACTTGGTGGGTTTTATATATAAGCTTATGATCCTAGTTGTAAATTTAGTTGTAAATCCTAGATGTAAATCAAATACAAATAAAATTTTAAGTGTTCATTCCCTTTTAAAGCTAATTCTAGCTAATACTTAAAATACTTAACAGTTGTACAGTTATATCTTATATAAGGCAAGTGCACGCTGATTCCCATCTTCTCTTTTGTTACTGACAATGGTTTTTGGATGTATGTCCATGAAGCATTATCTGCTGTGAACCAGGCAGAAACATTTGGATGAGAACTGCATGGCTTTTGACCCATTTCTTCAGACTTCCTTCATTACTGCTGTTTGATGATATCATATCTCTCCAGATTCCTGGAGACAGGCGTGTGCACAGATTAAATTCCTCTCCTGACAGTGATTTCGGTTGGACAATTAAATGGTATTACCGTGTAAAGCAGTCTTTTCAGACCCTATGGTACATAGGCATCACCCGGTCATCTTTTGGCGGAGCAGTGCAGGTCCTGACTCAGTCACACTTAACCCAAAGACCCTGAGAATCTTAAATGATCAAAATACTGGAATCCTAGAGTCTTTCTTAACCAAAGGGGACCCAGAGTGTGAAAACTTAATAGTGTTTAAAATATTGTTCCCCGACCCCTGCCTTTCTTCTCAAAAATCCACAGTTACTTTCTGTGTCTCTCGGGTAAGATCGCGAGTCCCTATAAAATAAGCATACCTGTCCAGATTCTTGAGCTGTTGTCTTTTTGGTGCTGTGGGTCTTAGAGAGCAGAAATTGAGGCTCACAAGGGATGGTGATTAAGGAAGAGTGACAACGTGAGGAACTTTTAGGGGTGGTGCCTTCAGTTCCCAGCTTTCATAACATCGTGCAGGATAAGTTCTGCTTATGATATCATTGTAAATCATACCAGTGACCAAATAAACTTGTTTGGTGACCTAGTGCATGGTTATTTTGCATATGCTGTATGCCATCAGTAGTTGGTTTTGGCTTGTGTAGTCCTCCTGAGTGGTTCTGTTCATGGGTCCAGGTATGCACCTGGAAGGCGTTCTGGTGGTATGCACCTGGAAGGTGTTCTGGTGGTATGCACCTGGAAGGCGTTGTGGTGGTGTGCACCTGGAAGGCGTTGTGGTGGTGTGCACCTGGAAGGCGTTGTAGTGGTGTGCACCTGGAAGGCGTTGTGGTGGTGTGCACCTGGAAGGCGTTGTGGTGGTGTGCACCTGGAAGGCGTTGTGGTGGTGTGCACCTGGAAGGCGTTGTGGTGGTGTGCACCTGGAAGGCGTTGTGGTGGTGTGCACCTGGAAGGTGTAGTGGTGTTCACAGCATCACGGTGTCTCACAGTTGCCATCTAGATCTGATTTCTGGTTCTACTGCATCTTTTCTTTGGTGTGCTTGGTACCTGTCTGTGAAATCTCTCCTCAGTTTCCACCAAACTCCTGGCCTTTTTGCTTGCATTTCTTCAATGCACTTTCACTTAAACTCGACAACATTATGATTTTTAGGTTGTAGCAGAGTCTTGAGCTCGAGCGCACAGAGCCTGGAGCTGCCTAGTTTGGCACTAGGCTCTCATGTAACTATAAGTTACATAGTTTTGGGCAAACTCCTCAGCATTTCTGGGCCTTGGTTTCTTATTTTTCAAACCAAGGGAGTAAGAGTATCCGTCTCTCTCACAGAGATACCCTAAGAATAACATGAGCTGTTTTATCGGGGCAAAGCACTTGGCATGGTTCTTGGGCATGCCTGGCAAATGCTATGTATTTTTATTTTCTTTCTTATGTGTGTGGCTATTTTAGCAGCATGTTTGTGAACCATTTGCGTGCCTAGTGCCCATGGAGGCAAGAAGAGGATGTTGAATTCCCTGGATCTGGAGTTACAGAAGGCTGTGAGCCACCATGTGGGAACTGAACTCATGCTCTCTGGAAGAGCAACCAGTGCTTTTAACTGCCGAGCCATCCCTCCAGCCCCAACGTGGTAAATTCTGAATTAGCAATAACAGCAGCAGACAGCTCCCCGGAGAGGCGGACAGTCTTAAACAGCAGACAAGCAGAAGAGGAGGGGGGGAGGGGAGGAAAGTGGAGGGGAAGGAATGGGAGGGGATGGGAGGAGAGAAATGAGGAGAGGAGAGAGATCACTTACCAGGCAATGAGTTGTTTGTGCTCCTATCAACTGGCAAATGCCTATGACACAGTAATCCTTTAGTGAAAAAGTGCTGGACGAATAGGCTAGGCTACCAGCTGACACTTTAGACCAAGCTGACATTTATACGAAGGTAAAAACTATCTTTTTAGCTTTTTATTATTTAGTTATATTTTTATCCATCACTGCTATTTAATAGGCAAAATCTCTGCCCTTTCTACATCACCAAGCCAGCCTTTCCTCTTGGGCAACTACAGTGAGACTCTGCCTGTTAGCGCCCATTCTCCTGTGATGGTGGCTGTGCTGGTGCTGTCACATATGTCTGTGGCGGCTGTAGTCTCTGAACTCTAGAGTGCTGCTAGCCCACCACTCTCTGACGTTCTCATCTCTTAGTTCTCAGGCTCAGTACCACTCTGTTTTAGGCACCTGTGCCTCTGGCCTTCTGTCCTGCTTGTTTGTGATAGCTTAGATAGATTATTTATTTTTTTTTCTGAGATAAGGTTTCTTTGTGTAGCCCTGGCTGTCCTGGAAGATCAGGCTGACCTTGAACTCACAGAGATCAGCCTGCCTCTGTCCCCTAAGTACTGGGATTAAAGGCATGTACCACCATTGCCTGGCTGACTTAGATTATTTTAAGAAAATGAAATTAATATATGTTTTAAAAAGAAGAGAACTCTTAAGAACCAAACTAAAATGTTGAAGTTGGCATTTTCTACAAGTATATAAATCCTACAATAACTAACTAGTATCTACAGAGTTCACTACTGGCTACAAAATATAATCCAAACAGCTGTTGACATTTCAGTTTATCCCTATGAAAATGGTTAAAAGAACAATTGGGGGGCTAGAGAGTTGTCTCAGAGGTTAAGAGCACTGACTGTTCTTCCAGAGGTCCTGAGTTCAATTCCCAGCAACCACATGGTGGCTCACAACCACCTGTTGTGAGATCTGGTGCCCTCTTCTGGCCTGTAGGCATACATGGAGGCTGAACCCTGTGTACATAATAAATAAATAAATCTTTAAAAAAAAAAAGAAAAAGAACAATTGGTACATCCACACCTGAAACAAAGTTTGTAATTGATTTTTGAACACAAAAGGCAATCAACTTCTATTTAAAACTGTAAACAGCAGTGAAATATAAACGTGGCACGTAAACATTTGGTCCAACAGCCTTGAATTTGGTTAAAAGTCTGTTGCTTGTAGATGAGAGGTGGGTCCAGTGTGCTTCCTGCCCCCAGCAGGGCAGCTGTCTTTCCCCTGGAATCACTAAGACCAGCACTGCTGTTCGTACACTACAGGGCTTTCGCTGGTCTAAGTAAACGTATTGCATCTTCTGTGTGAGTGATTGTATGGCGTGGAGCATCCCCAAAGCTTGCGGTCTGTAAAGCAGGCGCATCTGCCCACACATTTCTGTTTCTTGTCCTATCTTGATCTTAAATACAAACCAATTCTGGCATCAGTAAGATTTTGACATAGAAAATCTTGGACTTTTACACCTGTGAAACCCTTGTATCTGAGACCAAGAGCCCTGCCTTCTCCCGTCTGGTCTACCCCACAAATGCTTGCTGGTGGGGAGTGGCAATACTGTACAAGAGAAGACTCTGAGAACCCAGCCCTAGCCCACCAGCATCCTGGTCCCTCCAACCCTACGGTACAAGCCTGTGAGCCGGGTTCAGGACTGACCACAATGATGAAGAACCATTCCAGCAAAGCAACCATCATTCGTTCTCAGAAACAGTGAAAAACTGATATAAAAAAGACCTTCGCAGAACAAATATAAAACCAGCAGCATCCTGCATCTCCAGCTGTGTGCAGTGTCTTGGTCGTTACCACCAGCTTCTATATGAAATACTCTTACCCGGTTATTAAAATGACAGTAAGTCGCAGACATTGAGAAGATTGGAAAATCATTTTGTTCAGTTACCCTGTGCCATGCGCTCACAAGCCTGGCAAACAGAGGAATTAAGTACAGATGGCACAGAGGTGGCTTGCCCTAAGTTGGACACAGGAGTTTTCATGTAAAAACAGTCAGGCAAAAGGGAGGTGGGCTTACTGGGAGCACTGATCCTGGGCCCTGAAAGGTCCCGAAACTGGTGAGCTCTTAGAAACAGAATTGCCCTGAGAAGTTTTAAGAACACCCAGCCTGAGCACCGCCTTAGGTCCAGCCAGCACAGCGCTCCCTAAGTTGCCACAAAAGCGGTCGCAGGTGTTCACGGCCTGCAGTCTACAACCTCAGTGTCCTGCTGCTCCCCGGACAAGCGGTCCTGACCCATCGCAGCCACAGGTGATGGTCTCCAGCTGCTGCTTTGCTTCAGGGGCCATTGCTACCCCCTGCGACTGCTCCGCTCTCTCTGGATGGCACCATTGGTGGCTGCTTCCTTTCACTGTGCGTGTCTCTCATGCCTTGTGCCAAATGCCTCGGCGCAACAGCCACACACAAAAGGCTCTTCCCTGTGTCTCCTGTCGTGGTCTTTGAGGTGAGACTCGTGTTTGAAGACTTTGTCACACAAGTAGCATGCAAACAAACGGTCTTTCATTGCTGTGAACCTTTTTGGTTTTTTTTAGCCAGGGGCACAGAAGAGTGACTTCCTATGCACCTCACAGCTGTATGACTTTGTCCCTGTGCAGACTTCTTGGTGTTCTTTTAGGTGGGCCTGGGTGTGAAACCTTTTGTATACATTTTACAAGCAAATGACCTGTCCACTCTATGGAATTTTGCAGACTTCTTAGGCTGCCTTTGTTAGAAAAAGTCTTTCCTTGTGCCTGGCGGGCAACTTGCTCCCACTGGTGACCAAAAAGCATACTCACTCAAAAGATGTCCCTGGCGGCCATTGTCTGTCTTGGAGTCCGGCCCTCTTACACCACGCTCACTTCATCATTAAATGTTAAGGCTGGAGGCATCTGGGACCCAGATCTCTGCATTCTGGGGTTTGTGTGGATTCTCCTCACTCCTGAGTAGTTGTGGGTGACTTGCTGTCCTGACTAGGAGAGGGAGAGTTCCTTCTAGTGTGTCTTCTTCTGACTGGCCCATCTCTACCTGGGGCGATTTAGCTGGACCCCATACTGTGTAATCCCAAGTTTCTTCCCCATCATCATCCTGAACCTCTCAAGCAGGTCAATTTAGCCCCATGCTAATAATTCTTTTTTTTGGCCCAGCCTCTGAAGGCTAGGGCTGTAGCCACCACCATGCCAAGTGGAATTCCCCTTTTCAGAAGCTTTATGATGCAATCTGCCCCATACCGAGTCTGTAAAGAAGTCACAGTTTGTTTAGTAAAGCTACAGATTCCTGAAACGCTAGATGCTGTTTCTTCCCTCCAGAACAGAATGCAGGTTTCTTGCTGCCTCCTCAGTGTCCCTGCATGGCTCTGCTGTGGCCCTGTGCAGTGCTCTTCACAGATCACAGGTCTCTGTCTGCCTCCTCTGTGGCCCTGCGTGGATCCACTGTGGCCCTGCCTGGATCCACTGTGGCCCTGCATGGCTGACTGCTGAGACTATTGTAGTGCTCTTCACAGATCGCAGGTCTCTCACTGCCTCCTCTGTGGCTCTGCTGTGGCCTTGCATGGCTGAGACTATTGTAGTGCTCTTCACAGGTCACAGGTCTATTGTCACCTCTTCTGTGACACTTCTTCTGACCACTAAGATTGGCACAGTGCTCTTCACAGATCATAGATCTCTCGCTGCCTCCTCTGTGGCCCTGCGTGGATCCACTGTGGCTCTGCGTGGCTGACCACTAAGACTGGCACAGTGCTCTCATACTGCTTGGTGGGAATGTTTTTATTTCTTCCTCCTAGTCTAGAAACAGCTCGTTCTTTTGCAGTAATGAAAGTCTCTTTTTCTGTGCAAACCTTCTGCCACCTCTATACTTTTCCTTCTCTGCCTTCTCTTTTGTTTCTTATAAAGTGAAAACAGAAGCAAGTAGCAGCCAGGAACCTTGCTGACAGGGAAGCCGACCTCTGCTGGGTAGCTACCAAGCACCTGTGGTGGCTTTGCTGGGATTTTTGTGTGGCGGCTCTGGATAGAGGCCTCCTGTTGGTCAGTGCCATTGTTATGATTATATAGGGAGCCTCGCAAGTTTGTTAAGGCTAAGGTCACCTAGATCCACTTAAATGCCATTAGGACTTGAATTTAAATAGACTGAGCTGAAAATCCAGTTTTAACCGTACTATACTATTAGCCTTTCCTTTCAATTTAATTATTTTTGATATTCAATTTGTTGAGTAACATTACTCAACAAATTGGAACAAAATTCAAAGGCAGGAGAAGTGTGCCCAGTGAAAGCTGCTCGCCATCTGACCCCTTTGCTGGAGGAGTATACCCACCTAGTTCCTTTTGATTTCTTGCAGAAATTTTCTAAGCATGCAAAAGAATATACATGTATTTTATTGAAATATTAGTACTTGTAAAAATATGATTTTTTAAAATATGCTTTGGATACTATTAATTGTCTTTGTTTTTGGTGCCAGGGATTGGATTTGAGTCTGTTGCATGCTAGGCAACCTCTACAGTCAGCCACACCCCTAGCACTGGCCTTCTCTGGGTATTTTATTATGCTGCATGTATATAGCACACCCATATGTCACGTGGATGAATCACAATGAAGATACAATGAGAGATGAAGGGAGAGAGGATGAGAAGGAGGGAAGGAGGAAGGGGACAGGGAAAGGCTGATACAGGCTCAGTCCTGAGGCCGTAATCAATGCTTAACACAGGCATTGGAGAAACCCTTCTTTTCCTAGTAGTTTCCAGTGAGGCTGGTTAGTCATTTCGTAGGTCTGCTCTGATGGGGCGAGCCTGAGCTACGTGGCTAACTTACAGTGCTGGTTTATGTGCTTTTCTCCAGTAACCACAGCTGAAAAGTATAGCTATATTTTTATCACACTGCTGCCCACTCACCTTCTCTTCCTTCTAGGGTAAAACTGAACTCACATGTAGGCGAGTGCTCTACCACTGAGCTCCATCCCTAGCCCCTCTTCTAGGAGGATTTAATAAATACTTATGGGCTTAAATTATGGATTTGAATGTGATGTGCTAGAGAGGAATGGTGTGTTGTCACACAGCCTTTGGGTCATAACAGGCCAACTTTTGCTGTCACTCTTCCTGTGAATTTACCTTCTAAGGCAAAGGAGAATGTCTTTCAATACTCTACTTATTGATGAAATAGGATCTGTATCGAGTAGGCTAACTCATGTGTAACTGCTAACACTTGTTCGACTAAGGCCCATCTACATTCACTTCCCTTCTGACCTTGTCTTCTTTTTCAGCTTGTGAAGCTCTGTATTGCGATGATTGACACTGGCAAAGCCTTCTGTGTTGCAAATAAACAGTTCATGAATGGGATTCGAGACCTGGCACAGTATTCTAGCAATGACGCTGTCGTTGAGGTTGGTATCACAGAGATTACAGGTAAAGTGATGAGTGTGACAGAATGCCTTATGATTATATGATCATGTGTTAATCTACCGATTACTGGTTAGAGCGAGCTGAGCCAGAGTAGAAGGCTGCCATTCCTTGGAGCCGTGTTCCACAGCTCTCTGTTTTAAGGTAGTAATATGTTAAAGTTTGGTTTCTTTTGTGCATACTTAGCATCACTGCCGTAACCTCGCTTCACAGACTTGAGGTTTCCATGCAGACAGGTGAGCTGAGCAGGCAGTGGTCACGAGCAGAATCAGGTCGCCAGTGGGTGAATATTAACCTACTCAGATCAGAACAGGACCCAGCTGTGTGCCGGAGCTGCATTGCCTCTGGCTGGCCGTGGCCCCGGGTTAGCTTATATCCCTGTTGTGCTCTGTAGTGCTACTGATGTTTCTTTCATGTGAAAACTAGATTGGGAAGAAACAGGTATGTTGTGATAATTAGTGATCCATAGTTGCTTACAGGCACACTGTTGATGCTATCAAACCTTTAGGATCGCATGTTGCCGATGGGGCAGTTTAACATGTTATCACATGCAGACTTGTGGTAGACACGACCTCTGCAGATCCTGTGAGTTATTGAGGTTGTCCTTGGAAGTAAGTGTTATCGTTTACAGGCTAACCTGAGTTTTGTCAGAGTAAATGCTAAGTAATATTTTTGTGACTTATTTTAGTAGCTTGCAAGTGACTTGATTTTCCTTTGATTTCTTCCTTACAGACAAGTTTGACCAAGTTTTCTGACAGTCTTCAAGAAATGATAAATTTTCACACAGTAAGTATCAGTGAGTAGGCGAATGCCATGATTGTGGACACTCTTGAGTGGCAGTCTTTTATGAGATGACTTGATTGGTCTTATATTAGGGTGGAAATAAAAACCACCATAGGTGTGTGTGGCGGGGAAGAAGGGAAGTGGGTCCGCTTCATTTCCAGTTCTAGCATAATAAGTCTCTTCCCACTGTGCTCAATGAGCATGGCTTGTATGAGTCATGGTTATTACTGGAGTGTGGACAGTTTCCCAGTGCCTTCACCACTGCAGAAAATGATACTCCCCATAATAAACTCAATATCATAAAATAATACCCATTAAAGTTATTTTTCCACTTTGAGTTGTGTGCAGTGTTTTCGTGGTATGGGGGGGACTGGGCTGGTCTTACTGTGGCTGAAGTTATATATCAGTGTTGTTTGAGTTGTTAGCTGTTTCAAAAATGGGCAGGTGAAACTCTCTGCCTCAAAAAAAAAGATGCATTTATTTTTATCTGTATTTCATGTGTATCAGTGTTTTGCCTACATGTGTGTGCATGCCTGGTACCCGCAGAGGTCAGAGGAAGGCACCAGACCCCCTGGGACAACTGGCGCTAAAGATGGTTGTGAACCACTGTTTGTTGGGTGTTGGGAATCAAACCTGAGTGTTCTGGAGAGGCAACCAGTGCTCTTAACCACTGAGCCATCTCTCCAGCCCCTGAAAACATCCTGACATAGTCTATAGTCTAATTTCTGCAGTCCTAGGAGGTATTTTGGATTTAGTATATACTTGGTAATCACATAAGTGTTCACTTGTTCTGGTGTTGGATCCAGTCTCACAGAAGATCACTTTTTCTTATGTTGCAGAAGCTTAGAGCATACATATTTATGTATGTATCTATTTCCCTAAATATCTTTTCAGTATGCAATAGTCACTTGGAGTTGAAGTATTATATAAATCATTTGTTACCATTGATTTCTTTAGTAACTTTTTGAGATAAAAAGATTTAGGTTGAGGGAGATAATGTGAACTACTGTATTTGTCTTCTGGGTGTAATTAATGAGAAGTTGTTCAGCGTGGTGCAGATAGACCTGCTTACCAGGTCTTATGAAATACATTATGAAATAAATTCTAATTTCAGTAATGCATGCCATAAGGTCCAGAAGTTGGTAATAGTGTTTGTATGTATGTGTATACAGTTCTGTATTAAGATGTTTTAAATAAATTGTGTTGAAATGTAAAGAATTATTTAGTAAAGAAAAAAAACATTAGCTCACTTTTGTCAGTCTAGTATTATTAGAAAGTGGAATTTTCAAAAAAGAGTTTTGAGACAATAAACCTATAGTCTTCCTAAGATTTAATATGTACATTTAGTTTCATTTGCTTATGTATCTTTTTCAATAACTAAAAATGAGAATCAAAAAAAATCAAAAATGCTTGGGTTAGCTATCATCACAAGCCAGGTAAAAACACCAAGAAGTAACAGTTGACGTAACTATCAATTTACTCTGATAGAATTATCCAGGCCAGGGCAGTGATGCGGAGGAATGTGTACACTGTCAATGCGAGAAGTCACAGCCAGCACTGGTAGTGAGTTGTGACTGAAACAGTTCGAGATGGAAACACGGAGGGATGAAGGAGTACAGCTTTGCCAAAGATGACTCCCTGTCTGAACTCTGTTATCAGAGGAAGTCACAGCAGCATCAAAGCAGAACTCAGCAGCAGGAAACCCAAGATGACCATCAATATCTTCTGTGTGGTTGACAGTATGTTACGGTGTTTGGCCACCACTTCAGTGCTTGGCACCTTAGAAAAACACACACTCTTGTTTATTGGGCAGGAGGTGAAGCCGCCAGCTAGCCTCTGCTCCTGCTTCTGGCTGGGTGGCTTGTCTGTGGCCAGAGAGTCAATGTGTCTGGTGTGAAGACTGGCTGGTGCTGCCTGGGTGTCTAGCACCTGTCATTTCTTAAGACCACGGTCTAGAAGTCACACCGCTTCCTCTTCTGCTGCAGTCACAGCCAGGTCAAATTTAAGATAAGAGAATAAAGTGTAACTCTTGGCTGTACAGTGATGTGCTTCTGCGGGCATGGGAGAATTGTTGGTAACCTCTGTATATAAAGCTGTCTGTCACAGTTTTAAATATCTAATGTGTGACATTTGTATGTCTGTAGTAAATTGGTCTTCATATATTTATGACATCTATATCAGAATTCTTGGGTTTTTTTGTTTGTTTGTTTGTTTTTCAAGACAGGGTTTGTCTGTGTAGCCCTAGCTGTCCTGGAACTCTCTCTGTACCAGGCTGGCATTTCTCTGTATAATAGCCCTGTCTGTCCTGGAGCTTGCTCTGAAGACCAGGCTGGCCTTGAACTCACAGAGATCTGCCTGCCTCCGTCTCCCGATTGCTGGGATTAAAGGCCTGTGCCACCACCACCGGCTGGAGCTAGCTAGGATGAGAGATCATGTCCACTTCCCCCTCTTAGTGTGTGTGTGGGGCGCATCTGGCTTGGACCTGTGCCGGCCTTGTGCATCCTGCACAGTCTCTGTGAGTTTATATGTACATCAGAGATCCTGATTCTTAAAGAGTGTTTCCTGGCCCAGCGGCATTAGTGTCACCAGCATCACCTGTAAACTTGTTGGACCTACAGAGCCTCAGCTCCAACTCTAGATCTGTGTCATCAGAGAAGCTAGCAGCCAGTTAGAAAGCTGCTCTTACAGCCACTATGGCTCACAGGCCAAATCTAGTCCCTTGCTTTTATTTTTTTTTTATTTATTTTCAGGTCAAGTTTTATTCAAATACAGCTTTACTCATTTTTTGAGTTTTATATTTATGACAAGGTTGAATAATTGTGTTACTCAGTGCATATCTCAAGGGATTAAAAACACTTGTGTCTGGCCCTTTCCAGAGGAAGTGTGCTTTGTTCTTGTGAACCTCTTAATCTTTGTCTAATTCTGGCCTGTGAAACCCATCAAAGAGGCTACTTTCTCTATTTGTGCACATCATTTAGTAATTTAGCTGCCTTTGGTAAATTCTCAGTGAAGTTAGGTGTGAGCCAGGTTGCAAACCAGCCTAATTAAGGTTAGAGTCTTTGGTGGTAAGGACTAGGAATCCAGAAATATGTGGCTGGTTTGTTTGTCTGTCTGTCAGTCTTTCCTTTTTTTTTTTTTTTTTTTTGTAAAGCACCCTGGTCACCCTGAATCTTCAGTTCAGTGTGACTATAGAAGAGCTGCATGGAGACCCTAGTAAATGTAGCTCTTGATCATTTCTCCTCTCCACCTTCCCCTTTCATAATCCTTCCTCTTCGCTCCCCTTCTTTCCTCCTCCTTTCCTCTCCTATTTCCTTTCCCCTCTTTCCTTTCTCCTCCTTTAGTTTCCCTTTCCTTTCCCTTCCTTCCTGCCAAGGTCTCCGATAGTCTAGGTTAGCCCGACGCTCACTATGTACCTAGACTGCCTTCCGTTTGTGATCTTCCTGCTTCTGCCTCCTGTTTACTGCTGGCGCATTGGCCTGCTCCTGCGTGCTGGACAAAGATTCTGCATTTCTAGGAATGAGTTGGTGTTGCGCTGTCAGCCAGGTCAGGCTGGCCTAGAACTCATGGCCCTTCTGTCTCAGCCTCTCAAATGCCTAGCCCTCAAATGTTGGCCTTTTGATTTTAAGACATAACCCAGTAGAGAATCGTTGCCTGAAGACAGAGGAAAGGTCTATAGATTAGCATGGGCAGAAGATGTAGAAAAAGCGGAACAAATTCAAACATTTGTTACCTGTTGGAAGTTGTAAAATAATGAATCTTCATTGCCAATTGATTGGAATTTGAGTCACCTAGGAGATACTGTGCTGGGCAGTCTGTAAAGACATTTTAGATTTAACCGAGGAAGGAAGACTGCTTTCTGACCACAGATGTGCCCCACGCCCCGGCCACCAGTCAGCCAATGCTGACTCATTGCTGTGTCCTGCCTCTCGCCGTGAGCAGAATATAAACCCTTCCTTCCCCAAGTCACCCTAGTCACAGCGGTGAGAAGTCACTAAGACAGTGCGAAGAGTGGGAAGAGTGGGCTGTTGCCGTGATAAGCCTGACCATGTGATTGGTTTAGGCTTTAGAACTGGTTTGCAGGAGGGATGGGGAGAAGCCATACAAGCAGAACTTAATGGACCATTCAGAATACTGATGGAGATGTGGACATTAAAGACTGTCATAGATTTCAGAGTGTGTCAAGGACTCTTGGGAATTGATCTAGAAGCCATTTATGTTATGTTCTGGAAAGCAATCTGACTCTCCTCTGCCCATGTCCTGAGAACTAGAGAGACTGAGTTAAAGAGCAATGGACCAATGGGATTGGAGGAGGACATTTCAAGACATCACAGCATCCGGGTTGTGCCATGGTTACTACTCACTCCTGTGGTCCAAGTTCCCAGTGAGAGAGAGCACAGGGAGGATGGAAAGCTATGAAAGGCGTGGTTTGGTGAGGAGTGTAGCAAATGCAAAGTCCTGGAAAAGCAGAGTGTGGAGAAAGCCCTGTGATTGTTACAGAGCTTAGCTGTGTTAAGGAGCGCCCTGACATTTTGTACTGGGACCGTAGGTGAAGAACCTCAAGGGCAAGACCGCACCATTAAAGGCTGCATACAACATGTGAAAAGGAGAAAGACAACCGAGAGGACCCGTGTGTGGCTTTCCTGCTTCTAAACAACCTTCTAGGGAAGTGTTTGTTTCCCTTGGTTCAGCCACAAGGTGCACGGAGGTCCAGCTGTAGTAGAAGGGGACCAGACTGCATCTCCAGCTGTTAGCAGAGTTTGCCAGCCTCGTCCACGTCGTGCTGACATGCAGAATGCCAGAACATAGGGTCATGGAGTCTTCCAAGATTCTGGAAAACTGCTAAAGCGAGGTTGGATTCCAGGCGAGGAGGTCATTTGTGAGTGAAGTCTCAGTTGCCGTGGAGACCCAGGATGTTGGGGATGCCAGGATCCTGGTACAGCATTAGACAAAAGCTGCAGGGACCAAGTGGAGCCGACCTGAGAGAACTGGAGGAGCAGGGCTGCCCAAGGCCTTTAAGTCCCAAAGATGCCAAGAGCCCTAAATGTTGTAAATGTAACCGCAGGATTTTATGCATCCCCAACTGGATTTTGGTCTGATCCTTCTTTGCTAGGTCCCTATTCCTCTGTTTTAGAGTGAGCTTACTTTGTCTCATTACATTTTGTAAGTAGTTAACTTGTTTGTTAATTTTATAATGCCTCAAAGTTAAGACATGCATAGAGTCTTACAGGAGAAATTAGGCTTTTGAGTAACGTAGGAACTGGTAAGTCTGAGGGGACTTTGGAAGTAAGATGAACGCATTTTGCATTATGAGATGGCTGTGAGTCTTAGGAAGCTGGGGTGGAATGTTTTGGTTAAAGGTGATATATTTGGACGTCAAATCTGCTCATGATCAGTGTGACCTGATCTAGAGTCACGTTGGAGGCTCTCCTCTGGGCATGTCTGTAAGGGTGGTTTAATGAGGGATCGAAGATCCACCTTGAGTGTGGGTGGCACCAACCAACCCATGGATGATTCAGAGGGCAGAGGAGAAACTGAGCTGAGCACCGCGATTCATCTTTTTCTGCTTCCTGCATGGAAATGCTGTGTAATACTCCATCTCATGCGCCTGCTATCACGGCTGTATCTTCTCTCCCTACCATGCCTTTCCTGCTGTGATGGAGTCGAAATAAACTTCTTTTAAAAGTTGGTTTTGTCGGTGATTTTTGTCACAACAGTAATAGTAACGAGGAATGTAACCACTGAAGGTTACATGACAGAGCCTTCTTGATTTGTTTTAGCTCTTGCTATTATAGCCCAGTGAGATTGTGCAAAAGATTCATTGACCCCACAGGGTCAAAAGCCATTACCCTGCCCCTTAGGAGAGGATTTGGAAGGGACAATAATGATTTTGTGTCCTGGAGTCATCAGGTAGGAGACGTGTGGTCCCTGGATGATAGGAGTTATAAAGACTTGAGAACACGCGCTCCCAGAGTCAGTGGTTCCTATATAAAGTGGCAGAAATGGGAAGCAGGGTTTATGCTACCTGTAGATTTGTTACCGCATCCCCTCCCCCCCCCCTGCTGACTTTGTGAAGTGATTTCTCTGCCATCTGTGATGTGCTTCTCGGCTTTCATCTTTTCTTGCGCAAAGCACGGAGTATGTTATCCTAACGGGACCGAGGCACAAATGGGAAATAGCTTGAGCGTGAGCACTGATTGCCAAGTCCTGTATTGTTTTCTGTAGTTTAATGAGATAACATGACATTTTGTCATATGCGGTTGCTCACGATAATAGTGTTACATTTCTAGAAATGGAAGTGAGCCTTAGCTTTCTCTTGGTGACTGTCATAGCTGTTTACCTTTAGCTTCTGAAAAGAAATGTACACTGTAGATTGGTGACCAGGACCTGAGCTAAGACTCCAGTTGACTAATTGAGGCAGCTCTGTATACAGCTCAGCACTGGGGAAGTGTGTCAGGAGGTAGCTTGTGTCTTAACATTGGCAAATAGGAACCACTTTTATTCAGTTGCCCCTGCATTAGCAGCCTTGACTTCACCAGCCTCTTGCAATGGCAATGCCTGCAACACCAGCACCAGGGAGCCTGGGGCAGGAAGACTGTGTGCTTGAAGGCAGCCTGAGCAATAAACATAACGACTTCCCAACCGGCCTGGCCTACATAGTGAAGTCTTGTTTCCGAAAGACACAAACAAGTGGGATTAATGGGTTTCTTAAAATACTTCTCTTGCTATTCAAATGCATATAGATTTTTATTTTGGGAATGCAGTATTTTGGAGGATATGGATGATATATTACAATCTTGGAATACATCTTTTCCTTTGGAATGCTTTTGTAGCTTTGCTGTGGACTAGTATACATATTGCATAACCATAAATGTTGGTAAACTCTGACATATTTTGTGCCCCCAGAGTTTCCTTTTGCTTCTCTGTAATTCCTTCTCTCTTCCTCGGTCCTCCTCATTCCTAGTCAGTTACTGGTCTGTAGTCTATCATAATTAATTTGTCTTGAGGCATTCTAGTAGCTTTCACTCTTAATTATTTTTGGACTCAGTCATAGTATGTGTATAATAGTTGATTTCTTTTTATTGCTCAGTAACATTGGATTACATGAGTATATCACCATGCATATATGCACTCATTCATTCATGCCTGTGTTATCTACTGCCATATTACAGTTAACCCCAAACTTAGAGGCTCAAGATAGCAAACCTCTAGTACCTCCTAGTTTTCTGAGCTAAAAGTCTGGGAGAACGTCACTTGGTGGCTATGGCTCAGTCTTTGATGAGATGCTGCCTCAGTATTGGGGCTGGGACCTTCGTCATTTGAAGTACTCACACGGGCTGGCGGGAGACAGTACACTCCTTGGCCGGAGGCCCATGTTCTTAACCAAGGACCGTCTTTGCAGGGCTGCGTGAGTGTTCTTATGGCATGGAGTCTGTTACTGTCCAAACGTAACCCAAAAACAGGGGAGGGAACGTCAGCATCTCTCATGGCCTAGTCCCAGAAGTCATGTTGTGTTTCTGTCATTACTGTTTGGAAGAAGCAAGCAACGGCTCCCACTCGAGGAGAGAAGAATTAGGGTCTGCTTTTTGATCACCAAAGAATTTGTGGATGTTCCAAGTGAAATGGTGTGCCCCTTTAGTTATAGCTACTTGGGTGACCCAGAGGGGTAGAGTGTCACAATCCAATTGGGAGCCATCCTGGGCATCAGATCTATCTCAGGAAAGGAAAAAAAATGTGCCCCATTTGGTGGCGCACACCTTTATTCCCAGCACTTGGGAGGCAGAGACTGGAGTTTCTGAGTTGGAAGCCAGCCTGAGCTACATAGTGAGACCCTAAAATAAATAAATAAATAAATAAATAAATAAATAAATATTGTGGGCTTATTTTAAGTGTACCACAATGAGCCTTTGTATCACTTTTCAGTTTTGACTATTACAGATAGAACTGCTTGTTACATATCTACCTACCTAAAGACATACATATGTATAGATCTGTAGATACACATTTATTGTGTGTATGTAAATGTCTAGGGGTAGTTGGATGAAGAAAGGGAAAAGGAAAAGGAGCGTGACTGCTCCTAGGTGTGGCGGAGAAGAAGGTAGATACGTCAGAGAGCATAGCCAGAGGCAGGGGCATCTGGGAGAGTCCAGAGAGGACCTGACCCTGAGCATGTGAGGGGGTGGGATAGAGGACAACTAGGTGCAGGCAGCCAGGAGGCCCAAAAGAGTAGATGAAAAGGTCCAGGTAACCAAAGTGGCTGATTCTATAGGGAAGAGCAGCTGGGGGAAGGGTAGTCTAACTCCTGGACTGGGGAAACATAGGGCAGGGGGCGGGAAGCCAGCCAGGAATGCCCTGTAACAGGTAGGGACTGAGGGATGCAGGGAGAACCTGACTGCCAGCATCCACTTTGGTGTGATAACAGGCACCTCAACCATTCGTCCCAGGTTTGAAACTTAACAGTAGTGTGGCTCATTTCGAGGATGGCATTATGTGAAATTTTACCACTTACATAGTGAATTATATACTAAGAGAAAAAAAGTACAGAAAAATAATTTCTTATATGAATCTTCATTTTAAATGCTAAAATTTCTTTTACATATTACATTCTTTAAAGTTTTAGTATTAAAAGGAAAAGTATTAAAGAAAACAAAACCTTCCAAATGTGGAGACAGTTTTCCCCAGTTGGTGGCACCCTTTTCCCTCAGCCACGCGTGAGCTGCAGTTGGGTCACACAAGTGTGTTTATTCTGTAGAGTTGCTGGGGGTCACTGCTTGACCTTTTGGCTAAGATCAGGTATCGATGCGATGGTTTTAAGTTGCTTTCCCTAAATTTCTTTGATGCTGAAATGTCATCTTTTGTACTTTAAAGAAACCTCACTGAGTGGTAAGAATGTGCGCTGTGTCCATGTGCTTGTCACATGCTCTGTAGTTTTTAAACTTACACGGCTGGAAATTCTCTCTTGCGGCACATAGCTTTAGAGGCTCTGGCAATATGTGTGTGTGTGTGTGTCTTGACACTGCAGTCAAGACAACTCAGCAACCCCTACCTCCCCACCCCCGCTTCCCACGCACCCTCATGTTGCCCTTCCTTACGTCCAGTTAACACACATTCTCCTCCCTTCTCTACTGGGGATTGCTGACTGTTTCCTACTCCTATAGCTTTGCTGTCCCCTAAATGCCGTAAATCGCAGCTTGCGAGGTGTTGTGGCTGGGATTTATTTACCCAGCCACGTGCGCCGAGACTCATCTGTTTGTGTGCCTTACAAGTCGTTCCCTTGTATCTCTGTCTTAATGTCTTTCCAGTTCATGGTGAAGGGCATTGTAAGTTGTCTGTTTTCGGCAGTTGAGGATACAGCTGTGGTGGAAATTTACCTCCAGCTGTTTCTGTGAGCCTACGTTTTTCTCTTGGATTTAAGGAGTGAGATTGCTAGGCGCCATCCAAGCCCAGCTTGGCCTTACATAATATGGGGTTTTAAATCACAAGTTTTATTTCTTAAGTCTGCTAGTTGTTGATTCTCCTTTTGTGAGCTTTGGTAGGTTTTGTGTTTCAGAAAAAAAGAAGTGCCCCTTTTCTATTGAGTTTCTAGGCTTATAATTGGGTCCCAACCACACACATTATCTTTTTAATATCTACCTGTGCAGAGGTCATACCCTGCCTCCTAAATATCCAAAACTTGGCCTTTTTATTTCCCTTCTCTTTGCTTTGGCTAAGAGATGTGTTTATATAAGTACTCACCCTTCAGACCAGAGTAGAAAAAGAGATTCATTGAGCCTACCGCGAGAGCATAATATACATGGCGTCACAGTGGAAGCTGCCTGTGTGTAAGAGACAGTGGCCGTTGAAAGCCGTCTTCAGAGTGGCCACGTACAGTGTCCTTCATGCGGTCCCTTTCCCTTACAGGAAGGCAGCCCTGCTGGCTGGCGTTTGATTCCCAGCAAAGCCTGGGTTTGCTGGCCAGCAGCTACTAGTCAGGTAATTTTAATTGACTGTATCCGGTCCCTCTGGTAGACACTTGCAGTGACACATGCTTTCTCTTTAGGGACGCGCTCTTGAGCAGCCTTGCGAAAATGCCTCAGTGGGGGCCGTTCCCTCCCTGTTTTCTTGTCATGGCCTTCCGTTTACTAGTTTTATAATCTCATGGATTGCTTATTCTTTATCATTTTCTATTTAACTCCATTTTGATTTCTGTTGTTTCTTTTGCTTACATTGGGCTTACTAGGATACAGGTGAAAAAGTAATTTTCGTGAAAGCAAACTGGGCAGACGCGGTAGAATTGTAGTGTAGAATGACTCACGAGATTTTTTGCTTTTGCTGTTTTGTCTATTGGGTTTTTTTGTTTTGTTTTGTTTTGTTTTCTGCCTGTTCATCTCACTCTGTTTCAAGCTCCAAATTTGAAGTCGTTCTGAAAATTATGAAAGTACTTAGAATTTCTGTAGTGAGACCCATCAGTGTTGGTTATGGAGATTCTAATGCCTGGACAAGAACTGCTCTGAGGGCTGAGATTTTGTTCTTTCTACCACAGCTGCCCTTTGACCCACAAGACTGTGTAATGCTCACTGGGATTCAGCTCATCCATTGTCTGTGTTCCCAAGTCTTCCCCAGTGGAAAACGCTTGCTGGGGTGTCACACAGGGCCGAGCCTGTTTCCAGCTGGGTGGAGAAAGGGAAGTTTGTGTTGCTGTTGGGTTGTCTTCCAAATTCAAAGTAGAATTAAGGATTTTTTTCTTATTTTTTTCTTTTCCACTAAATTTCTTTTCTGTAGTGAAGAGAAGCAAGTTATTTTTGAGACTGGGAGAATCTGGCTTACAGTTGGCTTCAATTTCTTTTATCACTCTCTTTTATAGTCGTCCATAAGAAATAAAATGTGGTACTGGAGAGATGGCTCAGTGGTTAAGAGCACCCACTGGCTGCTCCTCCAGAGGTCCTGAGTTCAATTCCCAGCACCCACATGGGGGCTCACAACCACCCACTTGTGAAATCTGGTGCCATCTTCTGGCCTTCAGGCATGCATACAGGCAGAACACTGTGTACATAATATAAATAAGTAAATCTTTACAAAGAAAAAGAAATAAGGTGTTATTAAAATTGGTGGGTGCTGCGGTATTTATGTTTCTCTTTCCTTTCTAACATTTAATGCTATATTTTATCCTCTAGATCCTGTTTGATCAAACTCAGAGATCAATTAAGGCACAGCTTCAGAACTTCGTTAAAGAGTAAGTCAGCTGCGGACCAGAGGGCAGAAAACAATCAGCCAGTGGTTGCTGGGGTGGGCGAATGTGGTGTCCTGGGGTGGGCGAATGTGGTGTCCTGGGGCTATGGCTAAAGATACCAAAAGAGAAAGAAATTATAGGTCTCAGATTTCTGAAAATATTTGCTTGTTTGCTTTGTGAAATGTGATTAATTTCTTTTGAGTTTGTGAGGGAATCAGATTCACCTTGAACATATGTTTAAGTAACATTTCGTTCTGGTTAGAATCCAGACAGTTTTCTAAATGTATATAAAAAATGTAATTTAAAGCCCCCCCCCCCCCCAGGTTGGTTGAAATTCTTACCGTATTCACAGCTAGGTTGTCTTGTCTCAATGTGGTATTTTCTTTGAAGAGAAGATAATAGATGAGAAAGAGCCACAGAAGTGACATATTGGTATATGTGACCCTTGGAAGAGATTCACTATGTTTACATATGAAATAAAATCGAAGTAAAAGTAAAAAAAAGTCCAGATTTGACAAGTTAAGAAAAATGTTTTTTCCACATTCATAATTTAGTTTTTCTCCTATGATTCCCAGCAGAGAGTTTATCAATGCCAGTTAATTCTAGTACAGTATTAAAGATAAGTAAGGAGCTGGGCGGTGGTGGTGCACGCCTTTAATCCCAGCACTTGGGAGGCAAAGGCAGGCCGATCTCTGAGTTCGAGGCCAGTCTGGTTTACAGAGTGAGTTCCAGGACAACCAGAGCTACAGAGAAACCCTGTATTAAAAAAAAAAAAAAGACGAGGAACATTATAATATAGGAATAGTGTCAAATATTATCTACAGCTGTTATGAGTAGTTTTGGGCTTGGGTTTTTTACACAGTGCTTAAGGCTTAGCCCAGTAGATTAGAATTAGTTTACAAAGATGTCTCATAGCTCTGGGTTCTATTTTCTTTTCTCTTCCTCCCCCCCTCTCGATTTATTTGTCTAATGTACATTGGTGTTTTGCCTGTATGTCTGAGTGAGGGTGTTGTATCCCTTGGAACTGGAGTTACAGACAGCTGTGAGCCACCATGCGGGTGCTGGGAATTGAACCCAGGTCCTCTGGAAGAGCAGCCAGTGCTCTAAACAACTGAGCCATCTCCCCAGCCCCTCACAGATTTTTTTTCAAATTACTTCAGAATGTTTTAATACTCAGAAAGTCTTAGATACACACAGAAACTTGTGGAATGTTTTAAGCCCATTATATAGTCTTTTTTAGACGTATTTTATGATCAGTAAAAAACCATTCGTCTTCAGCTTAGTTTGTCAGCGGTGCTCTAGCAGTGGCCGCAGAGAGGTCTTACGATGACCCGAGGTCACTAAGGGTCAGGGGCTTCACCTTTCCAGACTGTTACATGGCATGTTGCAAAAGCCTTTACTGGGTCCAGCTCTTGATAAATTTGTGTACATGTGTGTAAAGACTTATTATTTTTATCCTTTATGTGTTTTTTACCAAATAATTCCCTCTTAACAAGAAATTGTTTCTTCTGCTTCCATTTTTTGGTATTTTGAAACAGAACCTTGCTCTGGAGCCCAGGCTGGCCTGGCGCCAACAGCCTCTTTCCATAGCCCCCAAAGTTGTGGTTGCAGGTGTGTTGTGTGATGTTTTACTCTTTGGGTGTTTTGGGGAGCCCAGCTTCCAAATAAACCACACACAGAGGCTTATTCTTAGTTGTAGAATGCCCAGCCTTAGTTTGGCTTGTTTCTTGTCAGCTTTTCTTAAATTAACCCGTCTACCTTTTGCTCCTGGGCTTTTACCTTTCTCTGTTTCTGTGTGTCCTACTTTTACTCCTGCCCCATGGCTGGCTCGATGGCTGGCCTCTTATGTCCTCCTCTCTTTGATCTCTTGTTGCTCCTCCTTTTCTTCATTTCTCTTTCTGTTTATACTCTGTGCCTGCCAGCCCCGCCTATTCCTTCTCCTGCCTCACTATTGGCCATTCAGCTCTTTATTAGACAATCAGGTGTTTTAGACAGTCAAAGAATCACAGCTTCACAGAGTTAAACAAATGCATCATAAACAAAAGTAACAAATCTTAAAATAATAACAGTGTGTTGCCCTTGAGGTAGGCTTATGAATATTGTTTCTTAAAATCAATAGTAGGTCTTAAATACTTGCCAGGTTCTTAGGATTTATCTGGAAGGTAAATTAATTTTAAGCTTTGGGAAAGGCCATTCATATCTGTATTCCCATACACACTCTCAATAGTGCTTTACACTGATGTTTAGAAAACAGTATCATGGTTAAGCCAAGTACATGCTTTGAATTTATCTTTAGAAAAATTACCTTTCTGTTCTTTTGCATTAATTTTTATCATTATTTCCATTTGAATCATATAGATGAAAATAATGAAACATTAGCTCACTTTATGAAGATCTATATACACAGAATGATGATACTCATAGTCCAAAATCTAGGGATCTAAAATAGTCCAAATCTGAAACTGTTTGAGCTCTCACCTCTGAGTATTGGGTTAAGCTACAGACCGGAAGTCTGTATATATGTCCCTGCGTCACGGGAATCCCAGACCTGAACCTCCTTGGTTCAGGCATCGCGGGATGGTGGCGCCCAGGCACTGGGGAAGTATGTGAACTTCAGTTTTATTAGCCGTGACTGCCCGTGTCTGATGACACACGTGAGTGAAGGGACAATAGTATGGAATTCTGAGGTTATCGTGCCAGAATTTTGAAGAAAGTTTTATTTTTTTTTAGAGATCTTAGAAAATTCAAAGATGCCAAGAAACAATTCGAAAAAGTCAGCGAAGAAAAGGAAAATGCACTAGTGAAAAATGCCCAAGTTCAGAGAAACAAGCAGCACGAAGTGGAAGAGGCCACAAACATCCTCACCGCCACGAGGAAGTGCTTCCGGCACATAGCCCTTGACTATGTCCTTCAGGTACGGTCTCCCGTCTCCCAGCAGTGGTTACCTAGCAGGCTCCTTTGAGTGATTGTCCTAGGAAGAATACAGAATGCTTTTTTTTGGAATTTAAAATTAAAATGCCATTTTACATTTTTGTAATTTAATGCTTTTTTGAGGTATCTTAGACTGGCCTCAATCTCACTGTGTAGCCTGACCTGGCCTCAACTTGATACTTTTCTGACTATAAGTCTACATTGTTACCTCCAGTGGGAAATCTGACATTTTACTGAAAACTTCCACTTGTTTATGTATGTCTTTGTGTGCACACAGGTATGTGAATATAGATGCCTTTGGTGCTGATTCCTTTCTCCTTTTTACTTAGCTATAATATCCTATACACATTTTATTCTGCAGCATTTCTGTTTCAGCTTAATTGATATTTGACTATCAGGCTTAAATAGTGTTAGCTTTTACTGGCAACATTGAAAATATGTGTCTTTTTCAATTTTTCATAACTTTTATTAGTGCTTCTTAACATAAACCCAACAGCTTCTCAGGAAATGCACCGTGAGAACTGCTTTTCTGGGTGAAGCGCCTGCTTCCCCTTGTCTCCCAGCAGCCTACGTGTGATCTGTATGTACTTAGTGGCACCAGCTTCAGTAGCTGCCAGAGGTGTCTGGAATTCATTGGCTGCTTTTGAAGATGAAACCCCAGGCCCGTGGAGGATTTGACTCCCTGTGGAGGTGGAAGACAGTAGCAGGGCAGCAGGGCTGTATGGTTCCACCCGCACCATGGGGAGAGACAGGAGATGTGTGTTTATTTACCTTTTGGTACGCATGTTTGTGAGCGTACGTCTTTGCTTGCGCACATGTGTGCACTTCAGATGTCACCCTCCAGAATACTGTCCATCTTCGTTCGGACAGATCTCTCACTGGCCTGCAGCTCACCAATTAGGATTCCTGGCCACCTGGTGAGCGCCTGGGATCCTTTTCATCTCTTCATCTTTGGGATTACAAATACTCGTTACCATGCCAGGCTTTTTTTTTTTTTTTTTTTTTTTTTTTTTTTTTTTTTGGGTTGTTGTTGTTTGTTTGTTTGTTTTTTGAGACGGGGTTTCTCTGTGTTCTCCTGGCTGTCCTGGAACTTGCTCTGTAGACCAGGCTGTTCTTGAACTCCCAGAGACCCCTCTGCCTCTGCCTCGCTAGTGTTGGGATTAAAGGCATACACCACCACTGCTTGGCATTTTTATGTGGAGTCTAGGAATTGAATGCTGATTGTTGTGTTCAAAACCATCACTTTACTAACCGAACATCTCTCTGGTCACTATATTTGTGTTTCTTTTCTATTTCTAGATTATTGTAGTTTTTGTGTATATATGTGTATGTATGTGTGCACACACAAACTTGTGTCTATATAAAATTATACACACATAAATATATAATTATAGTATGTGTATATGTATGTATATATACATCATATATTACATTATATATATATATATATGTATATATAATTTTTTCTTGTTCACAGGTCTTTTATTGGCTGGCGCTAGGCTAGGTTGGCAAGTCCCAGGATTCTGCCTTTTCCCTTCCCCAGAGTGGGGATTTTAAGCATGTGCTGATGCACCCAGCTTTTTTACATGGTTCTGGGGACTGAACTCAGGTCCTCATGCTCGTGTGGCCAGCATTTATAGACTGAGTAGTCCTGCAGTCCTAGAGCATTCCTGGCCTTCTGTCCCAGTGGTTGGAAAATAGTATATTATTTTTGTTTTTTAAAGAGTGAATGATATAATGTTATGAATTTTGTGTATGATGGGCTAAGTTGCAATTACTGTTGCTGTGAAGAGACCCTATGATCATAGCAACTTTTTTTTTTAAAAAAATGATTTATCATGTGTATAGTGTTCTGCCTGTACGTATGCCTGCACGCCAGCAGAGGGCACCAGATCTCATTACAGATGGTTGTGAGCCACCATGTGGTTGCTCAGAGTTGAACTCAGGACCTCTGGAAGAGCTGGGTCTTAACCTCTGAGCCATCTCTCCAGTCTGAGCATGGCAACTCTTGTAAAGGAAAGCACTTAATTGTGGTGGCTCGTTTACAGTTCAGAGGTTTCGTCCATTATCATCATGGCGGGAAGGAGAGTAGCTTGTAGACAGACATGGTGCTGGAGAAGGAGATGAGAGTTCTTACATCTTGATTCGAGATGTAAGGCACCAGGAAGCATGTCTCACCGCGTGTGGCTTGAGCATGTATGAGACCTCAAAGCCCGCCTCCACAGTGACACGCTTCCTCCAACAAGGCCACACCTCCTCATAGCGTCACCCCCTTTGGGAGCCGGTTTCCTTTAAACCACCACTTGGGCTTTAGCTAAAATATCCATTATTTTCAAACTGAAACATAATAATTGGGCATTTCCTTTGGCTTCACGCGACAGTACCAGGTCAGCCTCCGTACTCACTCCCTCCTAACTGTAGCATTTCTCACGAGAATTCCTGGATCATTTTCTTTTGTGGCCGAAGTAGCTGTTTTAGAGAATAAGAGTAATGGATACCCCAAAGTGTAAAGTACTTTAAATGTTTTAAGATTTGAATTTGTCTTTTTCCTTGAGTTTGAATTTTTTTTTTCCAAATAAAGAGGACAAAACAGAAGCAAAACCAGAAGCCTGAGTTGGAACAGGCCCTCCCCACCTCAGCCTACCCTGGGCGTCTGGGGGAATCTGAACAGGCCCCCCCAACCTGCGCTCAGCACCCGGGATCAGTGTATTTCTCAGAGTTGAGCAGGCTGTGAAGCAGACAGGCAGAAGAAACCAGCGAGAAGGAAGAAAGTCAGATTTAGAGTTTCCTTGGTCTGTTTTTGTTTTTAAGACTATTTCACAATTCCCTTATTAAACAGCCCGAGCGTTCAGTGGGGAAGACATTTGGAAGGCATTCTGTGCTCTTCTGGGCAGCATTAACAAAGAGTGAGGGCTTCTTTTGTTATCAACGTTATATTTAAATAAGCTTTTTAAAAAAAACCAGCAAAAATACTTGTTAGGAATTTCTAGAATTGCAAAAGATCCTGTTAAAGCCTCCTTCCCCCTCAAACTCACTATGTAGCTAAGGATAACTTTGAACTCACAATCCTCCTGCCTCAATTCCCAGGGATTATAGACATGCACCATGACCTCTGGTTTGGGTAATACTGGTGTTTTAATCCAGGGCTTTGTGCATGTAGGCAAACAGTCTGCCAACTGAGCTTAAACCTACCCCCCAAAACTCATAATTTGCTGGCATTTCAGTAAGTCGATCATAATTAAAATACTTAAATCCATTACTTTAACATATATTTATTGAGTGCCTACTATGTTCTGCTGGGGACTAGAACTGAGAAGAAGGTCCCAATCTCACGGAGCTCAAACTTTAGCTGGGGAAAAGACGTAGTCAGAAAACAGCAAGTAAGCACCAGGGAGGCAGAGGCAGGCCTCGTCTCCATAGTGAGCTGGAACTCACTGTGACAGTCAGAGCTACATGCTGAGACCCTGTCTTAAAAACAGAAACAAAGACAAAACAA
This sequence comes from Arvicola amphibius, assembly GCF_903992535.2. NCBI lineage: Eukaryota > Metazoa > Chordata > Mammalia > Rodentia > Cricetidae > Arvicola > Arvicola amphibius. The sequence continues at coordinate 62,800,427 of NC_052056.1, forward strand.
AGAGAAGTAGTTATAAATGTATTGCTAAAGAAGATAGGTATAGCGGCGAGCGGGGCAGGGGCCCAGTTAGACCTGTGTGAGGAGCCCGGGTTAGCAAGAGATAACTCTAGGTCATGAGGGCAGAGCATCCGGACATGGGGGCAGAACAGCCAAACCAAGGCATCCGTGGGACAGTGATGGTCTGGCAGGAGCCCAGAGAGGGCAGAGGAATAGACGACAGGGCTGGAGCGGGTGGCAGGGGCCCCAGCACAGTGGCTTTGGGGGACATGCTAACAAGTTGCAGGGTTTAGTACTGAAGGTAATGTGACTTCGTTTATATTGGAAGATCACTGTGGTAGCTGTGTGGAGGAGAGATTACATGGAGTGAAGAAGGGAAATAGGCAGTCCAGGAAAGATAGAAAGTGGGCAGTGGTGACAATTTGCACTGCGGCTGTGGCTGAATCTGCACCTTCAAGTAGATGAGGGTGGAGGAAGATGGACAGGTCACGTGCTCAAGTACTCAGTGGCTCCATGACAGCGCTGCTGTGATGTGAAGAACCAGTGTTTTCTGAGCAGGAGTGTGGCTGAGTATTCATTGCTATGTTTGTCATAAGTCTTTTAGCCAAAAGGTTTAACAATGAAAAACCCAAGCTTTGATTTTCCTTTTGTTTTGGGATCGTTAGGACCGGCATGCTTAGAATCTTGTATTCTGAGTTAGTATTTAAAGTAATTCACGGATGCTTAACCAAGCTTATCTCTCCTCAGATTAATGTGCTTCAATCAAAGAGGAGATCAGAAATCCTGAAATCAGTAAGATCCTAATGAAACTCTGTTAACTGGGACCTGTCTCTGTGTGTGTAGCCTCTGCAGTCTGACTCTCTGTCCAGGCGCTCTTGGCTCCCTCTGCTCCCCGTTTCTAGTTCCTGTGTCATCTGCTTCAGTTCCAGCTGTTTATGTGTCTGCGTTGGCTCACTGCTGGTGCTCCGCCCTGTTGTCTGATGGAACGTTGATGTGGTCTAGATACCTAAAACTTTCGGAAAGTAGCCAGAACTGGTGTCTGGCACTGGCGAGACCATTTCAGGAATCAAATATGATCATCACCTTGAATTTTCTTTTACTTGTATTTCCTTTTATGTTTTTGTTTGTTTGTTTGTTTGTTTTTTGAGACAGAGTTTCTTTGTGTAGCCATGACTGTCCTGGAACTTGCTCTGTAGACCAGGCTGGCCTGAAACTCAGAGATCCGCCTGCCTCTGCCTCCTGAGTGCTGGTGTTAAAGGCGTGCGCCACCAATGGCTGGCTGTATTTGCTTTTAGAAAGTTTGTTTTTAAAAATATTTTTTAGATTTCCTTATTTTATATGTACGTGTGTTTTGTACATATGTATATGTACTACATGCATGCCTGGTGCCTGCAGAGGCCAGAAGAGGGCATCAGATCCATTGGAACTGGAGTTATAGACAGTTGTGAACTGCCATGTGGGTGCTGGGAACTGAACCCCGGTTCCCTTCCAGAGCAGCCAGTGAATCTTAACTGCTGAGCCATCTCCTCAGCCATCTCCCCCACCTTGGTGGACATGTGGAAGGCCAAAGGACAATTCATGGAAATATGGGGATCCAGGGGCTTTGAACTCTGGGTGTTAGGATCAATGCCATCCTCACTGAGCCGTCTTGCCATCTCTAGTTAAAGTTTTCAGATCTTGAAAGGGATTTTAAAAAATAATACCAAATTTCAAGGCTTGTAAGCTGTTTTCACCGATAGTGTGTGATTTTTACTGGCAGTGGCATTATAGCCTTGCCTCGTCACCTTCCCCAATGGCATGATAGACAGAAAACGAGATTTCCATATGCATTTTGCATTTTCAGAGTTCAGTCATTTTCCTATATGTTTTGTATCTTTTCTCCTCTTCTGTTGAAGTCTTCATGTTTTGTTCTGATCTGTGGCACCTTGTGTGGGTTCAGATCACTGATCTTCTGCTGTGTTTTCCTGGTTTATCATTATTTTTTAATATGCTTAGTATGTATTTTGATATATAGGTACATTATATTTGTAAAAATTCTTTTAACTTTTATCAGTTCTTTATGGATCTGACATCATGCATTCAGATCGGATCCTACCCATCTCCCAGTCCCCCGAATTTGCTCTCTACCACTGCAACCTCTCGCCCCAAACAAAACAAAATTTAAAAGAAAAACCAAAAAGTCAAAACAAACCAACAAAACAAAAACAACAAAAAGCAAAACAAAACAAAGAAGAATCTCATTGTGGAAGCTGTAGTGTGCCCTGGTGTATTTTACATTTTTATATAATCTTATTAATTCTTTATATATAACTCAGTGGTTTGAAAAATATTTCACATAGTTATATAATTATTACCATTATCTAACACTATAGTAATTTTCACATGTGAGTTTTATCATTAATCTTCGAATTTTACTTAGCTTCTTTATATTTTGAAAACAATTTTTTTTTTCTGTAGAGGATTCTTGAGTATCAACACCCTTATAACCTACTATTAGTCTTCAGAATACTAAACAGATGTCTGTTCTTGCTAAAAAATAAAGCAGGTTTTAGGAGATCCTTTGCATATATTTAATTATATATAATTCCTTCCCGTGTAAAAACTGAACTAATGAAAACAGGAGTGTTTTTTCTTCTGGGAATTAATAAAATACAGAAAAAGCTGGGGACCCCCACTCCTTAATGTCAGTTTTGAGTCTGTGGGATGCATATAAAGAAATCCCCAGGGCCAGTGAGGGGCTCTGCAGGTGAGGACGCCTGCTGCTGAGCCTGCTGTCCCGAGTTCAGTGGTCAGACAGGGAACTGACACCTGCAAGATCTCCTGGACCGTCACACTCCCCAGGCGTGTGTGAACACACACACACACACTGCACTAAAACAAATGAACAAGCCGTTTTCTAAAAGCAGGAAAGTCTATATCATCCCCACTTGTATCTACTGTTTTGGAAAAAGGAGTAACTGAGAGTCCCCACACCTCCCTGGGGCTGGTGGCCCTGGTAGGTTAGAGTGTTTGCTACTGTTGACATTTCTTCTCTTCTCTGCTTAGGGAGTTGTCTTCGAGGACCACATAGACATCTCAGATGAACTTAAGGAATACTGTTGAGTGAGGCTATTGAGAATATTATCTTTTATTTGGCTCTAAACAACTACAGTTCTTGAGATGCCAAACCACTGGGTTTTTCTCTTAGAAAAATTGTATTCTCTTTGTATTTACAAATATTTATGAAGTTCTTAAGGAAAAAAAGCCCTCCATTTTAAGTAGATTTGACACTTTGAGTCCTTGTGGAGTGATCTGAAATGTGGGGAGGACTCCAGCTTTCTTCGCTTCCAGCACGCCTCTGAGCTGATACCCCTGTCTCCCCCTTAGATGCTGTCCTTCATGTATGCACATCTGGCCTTCTTCCACCAAGGCTATGACCTGTTCAGTGAGCTCGGGCCCTACATGAAAGATCTTGGAGCGCAGGTAACCTCGTGACTGGACTTCTTGATTGTGGGCTGCTTGTCAGCGTGTGTGTCTCTAAAGATATTTAGCATGCTGGGAATCTGGCTCCTCACTTACTTATAAGGAGTTTGGCACTGGGGCACATTCACATGTGGGTTAAAGGTTGAGCCAGAAATGAACTTAAGGGTGACAGTGCCTGTGTTGAATATTGACATGAGGGTTCTGAAGAAGGGACTTAAAGGAACTCTTCCGGCAGGTGCGGTGCATCGCTGTGGTCCTAGTGCATGGGAGGGAGGCAGAGGCAAGCTGAGATACACGTCCACTTTTTTATACTACAGATAGCGGGGTTTAGCCCTTTCCTTTTTAAACTAAGGCAGTCATCAAGTTACTGCCTTAGTTTGCTTTTATTTAAGACATTGCTCTTTTCATTTTCAAAAATTTATATCGACTACGTGAGTAATGAAAGTCTTAGAATCATAAAGCTCCCAAGACCATTTATCATGATCTCACAAAGATGCATTAAAATGTTTGGAGCTCCCCCCCCCACCAACACACACACACTTGGTGGTGGCACTGTGGCTCAAATACAAATATAGGGCCTTAATGCATGCTAGGCAAGTGCTTTACCACTGACTTGGCCCAAGTTACTTTGGACGGTACTTTGTATTAAGTAATGAACCTTCTTACTCTGATTTAATAGTATTAATCTGTAGGCTTTTCTTTCCCAGTATACTTTTTGAGGTGAGAGAATAAGGAAAAAAAAATAGAATTTAGGGAAACGGGAGAAAGATAAGAGAGGAATGGGAATACCATTCAATGATCAAAGTATATGTGTGGGAGGGGAGGAAGGAGAGGGGAGGGGAGGGAGAGAGGGGAGGGAAGGGAAGAGGAAGAGGAGGGGAAGGAGAGAGGAGGAGGGGAGGGGGAGGAGGGAGAGCGGAGGAGAGGAGGGAGGGGAGGGGGAAGGAGAGGGGGAGGGGGAGGAGAGAGAGGAGAGTGGAGGGAAGGGAAGAGGGGAGGGGAGGGAGGAGGGAGAGAGGAGGGAAGAAGGGAGAGCAGAGGGATCTTGTGCAGAGCACAGGCTGTTTTGAATTCCATGCTTTCTGTTTCTTGTCTCCTGCCGTGGGCTGCTGTTTGTGTCCATGCCAAATGCTCAGTGTTTGTGTCTGGTGAGGTAGGGTTTGTTTGCAGCCCAGCCCGAGGAAACTGGGACTTCTGTAAGAGAATCTTGTTCTTTTATGTGAAGTCAGAAGCACAGGTTCATGGGTATTTGTGTCACAGTTAGCCTCACGGTTAAAAGTGACTTATCAATCTTAGCCGGCATTCTTACACTCCAGCTAACATAGGGGAGGGAAGGGAAGAGAAAGGTGCATATTGTCTGCCTAAGGACATTTCCTAGAAATTGTATATGTCCATTCTGCGTACGTCCCAGTGACCTGAGCTCAGTCACTCGTTGCAAGGAAACCTGGGAAATACAGCTTCGTTGCCAGAAAATGATCTGGCAGGATTAGGTCTGGGGTAGTTCCATTTTAAGGGAAGAGGAGGAAATAAATACTGGGAACAGTTAACCTTTTATGCTGCAGAAGAGGGTAGCATGATGTATAGATATGTAGCCTAGACAAATAGCCCAACATCTGTGTAAGGTCTCGAGGTCGGGGTGCAGCTCTGGGTAGAGTACCACAAACTCTAGAACCAAAAGTAAGATCAAATTCTAAGGAGTCTAAAACGGGCTAGAGGTGACAGAGTTTAGCCAGGTCACAAAAGCCAACTGCTCTGTCAGTGACTGTACAGAAACATTAAACACACACGCACCACAGACACACACACACATACACAAAAGCCAACTGCTCTGTCAGTGAATGTACAGAAACATTAAACACCACACACACACACACACACACACACACACACACACACACACACACACGCACCTCTCTGATCTAGGCCTGGTGGGAGGGTCAGACCTTGCTGTGTTTTAGGCAGTCTTTGCATCTCATTGGCTTACCTTAGGCAGCAGCTATAAGGATCGTGTGAACTGAGTTGTATCTGGCTGGTGGGAATGGTTGGTTTTATCTATTTATATCTTTCAGTTTTGTGTCCTTCCTCTCCTAAACCAAGTGATTTTGCAGGCCTTGAAAAACATGTATTAAACCACATGTTCTGTAGTGGTCTGTTTAGATGTGGTCATTTAAGAGAATCTTGTAGTAGTTAAGTATAGAGAAATTAACAGTTGGAACTACAGAATTAATATTCTTTTATTATTTTGTTTAATTTAACCTTTCAGAGCCAGGCCTTTACAGTGTTTACCAGTATGGTCTTAACTCCTGGGCTCAAGCAAGCTTACTAATGCATCCCTCCTTCCCATCCTCCCCCAAGCTATCTTTTATTTATTTGGCCAGTTATGGATTAGATTAATTTAAGGAAAGCCAGTAGAAAACTTGGCGTGTGGCGAGTGATGGGTCGCACCTGTTGACGGGAGCTCGCGACCTTTGCCTTTCCTAGTTCAGCTGTCAGCTGCATTGCCTTTTGCTAGTGCTGGAATAATAATAATAAAAATCATGCTTTTGTACGTACACTTTGTTTTGTTTTGTTTATCTTGTTTGCAGCTACGAGCGTCTTCTAAGTGGGTCAACAGGCACTTTAGTTAGAGTCCTTGTCCTTTAAGGATGGAACACACCCTGCTGCAATGCTCAAGACCAGGCCTCCAGCTCGGAAGCCATTCCCAGTAGATATCTTCTTTCTCAAAAAAGGATTTAATGCTAGAAAAATGTGAATTTCTACTTGAGTGTTTAGCCAAAAATGCCCGTTTAGGTTAACGTTAATCCGTTGATTTCTATTTATCTGTAAAATAACTTGGACTACGGTTTACCAAATACCTTTGTTTTTTTGACTTTTAAGTCTGTAATTTTCTTCTTTTCTTTAGTTGGATCGACTGGTTGTGGATGCCGCAAAGGAGAAAAGAGAGATGGAGCAAAAACATTCTACTATCCAGCAGAAGGTATGGGCAACTCAGATCCACTGCGTTTGCGGGAATGTTAGTGTGTGCAGCTACCATTGCTACACAGGTCCCCTCAGTCGCTTGTTCAGTAAACCTTTCTCTTTGTGAAAAGTAAATGAGCTAGATGTTAATGCTTGGATTTTGTTATCTTCTCAGAGCAAAACATTTGCAAGCTAGATTCTCAAACTAGTTTATGAATACTGCTTAACTAAAGGTTACACCTTGTTAAAATCTTGGATATTATTCACAGTATCATTTAGGACACTGACAACCACCTGCCAAAGTGTGCGTGCATGTATGTGTGTGAGCACAAGGCAGGCATGTGTGTGCTCATCTGTACACATATGTGTATGTCTGTGTGAGAGAATGTGTGCACATTCTCACTTCTCTCTCTCACTTCTCCCCCCCCCCCCCCTCTCTCTCTCTCTCTCTCTCTCACTTTCCAGCTGCAGCCACTCCAGGGCAGCTCGGCACATCCTTCTGGACCCTCATTGCTTGTTAATTGCCTAAGCCTAGCTAAACTACTCTTGATAAATACTTTTAAACATGAGGGTTCAATAGAAATTTGTGTTAATTTCTTTATACAAGAGTTGAGTGTATTGTGTCTGAAGCACAGCATAATAGTCCTTTACAGGTAATAGTCTTCGATGGGTTCATGCAGCGACCCAAGCATAAAGGCAAATTAGGGATTGGATAGTTCTATAGAGTTATGGTGAAGTTCCTTCTGCATGCTGCGAGAGATCTGTCCTCTTCGATTATAAGCAGCCGTGCCTTCTTTGATTACAGATGACTTAGATTGGATCAGACATAGAAGATGTAAATGGGGGGAATGAAGCGAAATCAGGATCAAGTATAAGACAAAAATAATTGTTCATGCTCAAAAATAACATTTAGAGAAGGGAAGACTTTTTTCTTAGGCCATCTTTACATCAGTCACTTGTAGTTACTAGAGGAGGAGGCTAACTCCGTATTTTCTTTTGTTTAAAGACGTGATCTTTTTGTATTGCGCAGCCTAGCCTTGACCTCATAGCCCTCCCACTCTTGCCTCCTGTGTGCCTGGGATTACAGGTGTGCGCCACCAGACCTGCTGCTCCCTTTCTCCTGCTTGCCTTGTCTCTCCAGAGTCTTGCTATGCAGCTCAGACGGGCCTTGAACTTATGACCCATCTGCCTCAACCTCCTGAGCACTGGGATTACAGCTTCACACTACCGTGCTCGCTCTTCTTTATGTTTAGGCTATACAACATGGCATTTTGATGACTGACTAGTTTTAATGGCGTTAGTGTCAAAGGATTGCTAAAAGTAAGATGACCAATTATGTTTCAAAAACTATATGATTGTTGATTAAATTGAATATATATTTTAATGTCTTTATTATATACATAGTCCAGTATTACACTGAAGGCCTCAAACTGGTAAATTGTCAAATAGGAGATGATTTGACTTTAAGCAATGCACAACTGTTTTTATTTAAGAAAATAATGCTCTTTTTACTCATTGTGAATACTTTCTCTGCCCCTAAATGCGGACACAGGCTGCATTACAGGTAAATAAACAAACAAATAAATAAAGTCAACTGAAATGTAAGGGAAAGCATTTCTGATACTTTTCCAGTTGTTTTATCAATTGTATTGATCAGTGTGAGAAGTAGCCATGCAGTGAGTGCCCGTCTGTCTGTCCTGCCTGTGCATGTCTTTAGATGAACACTAATGGAATAGAGCTGCTGTACCAAACAGCGTGCATGTGCCTACCATGTCGAGGATGCCCTCACCGCTACACTGTGGATATGGACATCGCATTGTGGGTTTAATTTATACATCATCAGTAACTAGTCATTTATATCTTCAGGTCATTTGTGGTCCCTGTTTATGAAATATCTATTCTCTTTTCTTCCATTTTACTCCCAGGCTTTTTAGCTGATGACCAAGTTCTTCATATATTCTAGATATAGGTGTTTTAGGTTTTCAGTCCTGTGTCTAGTGCTTTTGTTATTGATTTAGCAGTTCCCATCACAAGATCGTAAATACTTCTTCCACATAGCTTTGCTTTTCATGTTTATAGCTTTGTTTTATTTGTGTGCTTTTTGTAATGGTGCTGGAGGTTGAGCCTCGGGCCTCATGTGTGACAGGTAGATGCTTTGTGGCTGAGCTCTGTCCTCAGCACTGGCATTTAGCTCTTTAACTCGTGTACCTGGGTTCTTGTGTGTAGTGGGTAGAAATCTACCTCCTCGCATCGATACATTATTGCTCTTGGTGAGTTAGCAAGCCTCCTCCCCCAGTGCTCTGTGCTATGGCATGTGCCATGTGTTACACCTCACCCCTCTCCTATCTGAGGCTCTTTCTGAACTGTCTTTCCATCCCATGGTCATTTTGTCTTAATTATCCCAACACATTATTGTCTCAGTTGTTATCAGCTTTATAGTAACTTTTCATGTCTGAGTAAGCAGAGCTTCCACCCCCTCTTTCTGCACATTGAGTTTTGTATACTTACAAACTCCAGGAGTAATTTTGTTCTATAACAGGAGCTTTTTGGGGGATTGGTGAGATGACTCAGTGGGTTCAGCGCTTGCCACACTAACCTGGTAGTCTGAGCAAAGTTGTCCTCTGACCTTCTTGAGTGCTGGGGCATTTGTTAGTCATCCTTCAGGGTACACACAGCAGCAATTAATTTTTTAAAATGCTTTCAGAATTTTGATCGAGGTTATATTGGATCTGTCACAGTCTTACTCTACCTTCTTTTTAAATTCTCTTAATGGTTTGCATGAGGTTTTGTGATTTTCTTACATACCTTTGGTTAGGTGTATTCCCAGAACCCTACATTACAAATGTTCCTGTAACTACCACCTTTAGAAAGTCTCTGTTCTGTTTGGGCGAGATTGATTTCCCTGTGTTGATTTTATACCCAGCACTCTGACCAGTGCTCTCCCTGTGTTGATTTTATACCCAGCACTCTGACCAGTGCTCTCCCTGTGTTGATTTTATACCCAGCACTCTGACCAGTGCTCTCCCTGTGTTGATTTTATACCCAGCACTCTGACCAGTGCTCTCCCTGTGTTGATTTTATACCCAGCACTCTGACCAGTGCTCTCCCTGTGTTGATTTTATACCCAGCACTCTGACCAGTGCTCTCCCTGTGTTGATTTTATACCAGCAATCTAATGCTCTTGATGCTGCCTTTTCTCTGAATTCTTTTGAGTGTTCTGTGTACAGTGTCCTCTCTGTAAGCAATATCAGGACAGTGTGCTTCTTTCTTTCCACCTTTCACCTTTGTTTCTCCGGTTGACTAGGACCTTTCTGATGGCCTTGACTGGTAGTGGTGATAATGGTTCTTCTGGTCTCACTCGCAGGCTCAGTGGAAACACTTTGGTTAGCTGTTTTCACTCACTCTTCTTAGTAGAGCCATCTGCTTCCTGGGCCCTGCAGGAAAGAGGCAGATGTCCTTGTTCTGTTGATCTGTCTTCCAGTTTTCCTTTGCTCCAGTTGCCTTTGAGTGTCCCCTCCTAACTGTCAGATTATGAACGTGTTCACAGAGATTCCAGAAGCAATATTGCATCCAGTATTACTAGCTGCTTACATATGGAATGTACTACAATGTATTCCATCTGAGTACTTTATTAAGGGACATTAATAATAGAAGACTCATAAATCTCAAGACGTAGTCAAGACTACATATTTACAATGCATTGCACGTCAAGCTAATTCTGTTGTATGTTTTATATTATTACTATTTGGTATCACTACTGCTTTTACTATTTTGGCATTGCACATGCTGGACAAGCAGACCCCACTGAGCTGCACCCCTAGCCCCATTATTTATGCTCTGAGTCTCGTAATGATTACAAAGAACCCACAGATGCCTCAAACACAACATTTAGTCCTCCCCAGAAACTAAAAGTAAAGACACCATGTGACGACAGTTGTCACATCGCTCCTGGGCCTGCTCCGGAGTATGCAAGGGAAGCACACCCCAGAGATGCTCGCACACTCGAGTTAACCGCTGCTGTTCACAGTGGCCAAGATGTGGAGGCACCAGGTGTCTTCAGCAAACATATGACTAAAGAAAATGTCACATGTTCATACACATGTGTGCACAGAGTTCATTTAAAGAACTTAAAGAAGAGTAAAATTATGTCGTTTACAGAAAGACAGAAGTGGAAACAGAATAGGCAAGTATCAGAAAGATAAATTGTAACTTCTTTCTCATATGTGGAATCTAGCCTAATATGTTACTACTAAGTACATGAAACCTACACATACAAATATGTCATAATGAAACCCATTATAGTCTATGTTGATTTAAGATGTAAAAGTAAAAGCACGAGAAACCTTTACGATGTTGTAAAGGTGAGGGCCAGGAGGACAGCTCATTTGGTGCAGTGTGCGCTATGTAAGCATGAGGCCGTATGGTCAGATTCCAGGGACTGTAAAAGGCTGGGCGCCGTGGCCTACACCTGTGGAGCTAGACTAGTGTTGCTGGAGTGAGGTGGACCTCTGGAGCCTGCTTGCCAGCTAGTGTTGCCAAATTGGTGAGTTCCAGGTTTATTGAAAGAACCTGTCTCAAGACTTAAGGTAGAGTACAACCGAGGAAGATCCCTAACGTTGATGCCTGGCTTCACATGCGCACACATGTGCGCACACACACATGTACACACAGTTGAACATGTACACACGTACAAAGTATACATATGTTGCAGAAGGCAGTTAAGTCTGATTAATGCCCAATGCACTCTGCTGTGAATGATGGCTGGGTTTATGTGCTTGGGGCAGAACACTTGTCTGTTGTGTTTAGAGTACTGAGTTCAGACCATACATGAAAGGACACATGCATGCACACATGTATACATGCACATAAACAGAGTAATGTGAATTTTAAAAATAGGTATACACATAGTTTTAATGAAGGAACTAGTGTTTTCTATTTTTTCCAAAGAGAAAAATGTATAAATATGATGATTCATTTATAGATTGACTTTTTATGCTTAAAATTTTTGGTTTTTGAAAAAAGGTTTCTCTGTGTAACAGTCCTGGCTGTCCTGGAACTCATTTTGTAGACCAGGCTGACCTTGAACCCACAGAGATCCGCCTGCCTCTGCCTCCCAAGTGGTATTAAAAATGTGCGACCACCGCCTGGCTTTTTTAGAGTCCTGAATTCAACCTCTTTCCATTTCACGTTTTAGCATGTTCATGTGAGAAAGCCCTGGGAGGACTCTCACCTGCTTTCCCTCAAATGCGGGTTTCTCACGGCTAAGCGTCATCCAGTCTGCAGAGCTGTCATAGGCAGAAGTCTGGCTTCCAGGGCTGGAGAGAAGGCTTCCAAGTTAAGAGCCAGAGTTTGGTCCCCAGCACCCTGAATTGTTAGTGTGTTGAAGCACGTCTCCGTTGCTATGTTCCTTCCCCCGTGTTTGTGTAGGACTTACCGCGAACTTCTTGCAGCTCTTTTCCTTGGATACATCTTTCTGGTAACACTGTTGTCTGAACCCGTGTGTGTCGTGTCTAGGACTTCTCCAGCGATGACTCCAGGCTGGAGTACAATGTGGACGCTGCGAATGGCATTGTCATGGAAGGGTATCTCTTCAAGCGAGCCAGCAACGCCTTCAAAACGTGGAACAGGTAACAGACTTCAAACGTTCATTGTAATTTTAACATGTTTGCCATTTTCTGCCTTTCCTTGTAATTGGCAACTCATTTTCCCCAGAACTATCTAAATTCTAAAAATTCTTGTTAACTTTCTTTAGTACAGTCTACCGAATCGTAAGGGTCAGGTGAAGAGTGAAAATACGGATTTTTAGATTTGAAACTAAAGGCTTAAAAGAGAAAACTAGATTTTTTTAAACTCTTGGTCTATAATGACTAAATTCTCATATATATATATATATACATACATGTACATATGTATATATATATGTATATATGCATATATATGTGTACACACCCCCCCCACACACACACCACACACCGGGCTACAGAGCTAGTTCCAGCTCAGCCAGGACTACACAGAGAAACCCTGTCTTGATCCTCCCAACCCCCCACCCCCGCAAAGTAAAAATTTGCAGGTCTTAAGCCCAGATAACCCTGAGCTTTTGGCCTTTGTAATAACATGTAAGTAAGACATGAGAAGTCATGGTAGTCACTATTTTTTATTTCTTTATTATAAATGTAATGGCTAGCAAACACTTTGAATTTTTGCTTATTTTTTGTTGTTGTTTATTTTTTTTTTGTTTTTTCAAGACAGGGTTTCTCTGTGTAACAGTTCTGGCTGTCCCAGAACTCATTTTGTAGACCAGGCTGGCCTTGGATTCACAGAGATCTGCCTGCCTCTGCCCATCAAGTGCTGGGATTAAAGACGTGAGCCACTACTGCCTGGCTTGATTAATATTTACAAAATACAAAACTATCGGATGTCTTACAAGAATGGAATTATAGCCAGGTGTCATGACGGGGACACCTGTTATCCTAACACAAGACGAAGGCAGAAGAATTTTGAGTTCCTGGCCAGCTTAACTTGCATAGTATGATCTTGTGTCAAAAATCGCAAAACAAGACAAAAAAGAAAATATGAAGTATTTTACTATATTGATATGACAAGTGAAGTAATTTCATGCCTAATAGCATTGAAAGGTTGCTCGGCTCCAGTCGTCCTTTTGAATGTTAGTGCTTGGTCTTTACTCAAGGATGCCTTTTTCCCCTTTTGTTTAAATCTAAAAGGACAGTTTTATAATAATTGAGATTAGTGTTTGTGTTCTGGGTAACTGATTTGCTATTGCAGGGTGGGATGAAGTGTCTTCTGTGTTATGGGCAGGTAGGCATTCACTCAGTGATGAAGATGTTCCTAAAGGCGGGTTATTGCTAAAATCAATAGGGTCTCCTATTAACGTTCATTGGGTGTACATTGTGTTAATTTAATGGGAGCCTCAGTGCTGTATTGAGACGGGTTCTGATTGCACTTACTTAGATTTCTTGGCATTGAGGTTCGAAAGCTCTCAGTGACATTTCTAAATGTCAGTGGTTTATTGAACATTTCTCTAGTGTTTGATGTTGTAGGAAATCTAAATGGTACATGATTTTATTTGAATTTTTTTCTTCATTTGAGAGTGAATAAGCTGAAAAGACTGAAGATATTTAATATTAATCCTCTGAGTTATGCAGAACTTTTAAATAAGACGTGGGTACCGGAGGACAGTTATTGTGTTATCAGTAATGCTTCTAGTTATTACAGTGAGAATGAAAAATTAAAATTTTGTTTCGTGAGCCCAAATGTAAAACTATGATCCCTCTAGGTCCTCGGCATATTCTGTAGCTTGTGTAGGAAACTAGAAACAATGAGTGTGTAATAATTTTATAAGATTATTCAGCCACTGTGGTTCCATAGTGTGATGCTAGAATTGAAATGTAACCTTCGGATTTGTACCTCCTTAAAGCGTAAGAAAATGAAAGCCAAGATGCAATAAATCCCTAGAAACATAACCACTTTGTCTTTCCACCCTAGTAAGACGTGTGACCTCGGACTACAAAGCTAAGCACAGTTAGTCTTAGTGGGAGGTCCATTGCAGACCTACTGTTGAGAGCAGTAGAATAAGATCAATCAAATGTGGACCTTCTCAGTGTTTGAGGAGTCACATTGGTTGGCATTGACACTAAAACAGAAGCGAGATCAGGTTGGAGCATCCGCAAACCCCTGTTGTAGATGTGCCGTGTCCGCAGGATGAGAAGGCATCACCTCAGAAGTGGAGCTGCTGGGTCAAGGGCTGTCTGTGACCGCCGCGGTCAGCAAGGACAGGGAGATTTAGCAAGATGGCTGAAGTTAAGAGGGATTTATTTTTCTCATGGTTTTGTAGTCTGGAAATTAAAGGTTGGATGACATCATTGAGGGAGCTTGTGTTGCTGGTCTGTGTTTCAGTAGCAGAGCTGTGTGCCTGAGATCTTGAGACAGAAAATCAAAGAGCAGGAAGGGAAATGACCAATTCCCGACAACACACGTCCTTCAGGAGACCAGCACTGGTCCCTTGCACGGGCAGTGTCTTCAATGATGTAGTCACCCAGCACAAGGCCCAGCCCCCTAAGGATTCCACCATTAGCTGTGCCACACTGTGAGCCAGATAAGCCTAGTGCAGAACCTTCGAGGGAACAGATGATGTGCAGAATATAGCAGAAGAGAATTAGTTGACAGGTGAGAGCAGGGATGAGCCTTATCAAATGCCTAATCTCAGGAGGTGCATGTTGTTTCCTTCCATCCCTGTCTCATTTAGTGGCTGCCCTAAATTTCCATGTAATTTATTATAATACAGTCTGCTCCTCTAAGTAAGACTCTCTATTCCTTAATATTAAAAACATCTCAGAGACTGGGTGGTGGTGACACACACCTTTAATCCCAGTACTCAGGAAGCAGAGACTAGCTAATCTCTGTGAGTTCGAGGCCAGCCTAGTCTACAGAGCGAGTTCCAGGACAGGCTCTAAACCTACACAGAGAAACTGCCTCAGAAAACCAAAACCAAGCCAAACAACCATCTCAGAATCCACCTCTTCAGATATTAAGCTTTTCTATTCGTTTTATGAAATTATATCATATTTTCAGCATCAACTATCAAAGATCTCCATCCTGAGGGATATGTGAATGTGATTAAGAATCCCCAAATGTTAAAAAAAAACTCCCTCATGCTTCATAAATTACACTTTACTTTAAAAGCAATGTCTAGTATTGTATGACGTAGAATGGTTATTATGTTTTGTGTGTGAGAGCAGATGGCATAAGAATGAGAAGTTCATGTCCTGTGTACATTGCCAGTCACGTTCCTGCTAAATCCCAGAGTTCTTGTTTGTGGCATCTGAATGTGTGAATGTGTGGCACTGTTAGCGCTCTGTATGATCTCACACTTAAGGACTTGCCCAACTGGGAATCAACAATTTTGAGAAACACCAAATCTGTACTTAACATGGAGGTTTTTTCCTTGTAATTATTATACTCATAAAAAAATGCAATACTACTATTTACATAGCATTTACATTATAATAACAGTTGTAAGTAAATCTAGAGGTGATTGAACTCAGTTAATTCAAGTTGCAGGTGGGAAAATCAGCTGAGCTCAGAGAGGGCAGCATGGCCAATCTTTCTGTTTTTCTCTCTCTTTCTCTCTCTCTCTTTCTCTCTCTCTTTCTCTCTCTCTTTCTCTCTCTCTCTCTCTTTCTCTCTCTCCCCTCCCTCCCTCTCTCCCTCCCTTTCTCCCTCCCTTCCTCTCTCTGTCTCTCTCTTCCACTCCCTCTCTCTTGTCTGTCTCTCCTTCATTCACTCATATATTATGATTATATGTAAATCTGCATTTTATCTTAGAGAACTTGAGCATCTATAGATTTGGTTACACTGACACCAAGGGACTGCTTCATTTTTCTGGGGGTGCATGTAAGGTCTGCAACAATGAGCTTTCTTATTAAGTTATTTTCTCTGTATGGCAGTTTCAGTTCAGACTTTAAACACTGGAACCTATGTCTCTCTTCTCTGCTTCACAATGAATTTGGAAAGGAGGAATAACAAGGAAAATAACTGTTAATGTAAAATTTAATATTAAGTTGGAAAGGCTAATAAAAAAGACTCCTTTGTTGGACCAGAAAATATAACCCAGCATAAAATGTATTATACAAAATTTTAAAGCAAAATGTTCTATATACTGCTGCTACAGATAAAAATGTTTTTGGTTTTTTGAGACTGGGTTTCTCTGTGTAGCTTTGGTGCCTGTCCTGAAACTCTCTGTAGACCAGGCTGGCCTCGAACTCACAGAGATCTGCCTGCCTCTGCTTCCCAAGTGCTGGGGTTAAAGGTGTGTGCCACCACTGCCTGACTTGATAAAAAATTTTTTTATTGGCTTTTGTTTTAGAGTAAGAAGTATATACCTAGACTGAAAATGAGTCTGCTGGACAGAGTGTATGTTCCCATGGTCCCAGAACCTGGGAGGGTGAGGCAGTAGGATTACGTGAGCTAGGTCAGCCTAGGCTACACAGCCAAACCCTGTCTCCACCTTCCTACTCTTCCAAAATCACTGAGTGAGTCATGTTTATGTGTGGCCTTAGAGTCTGTTGTCATGTGATGAAGGTGGATAGGGGTCGGTGGGAGGTTTACTCGGTCACTATTTTATGATCTTTGAAATTCTCAATTAGTCACCCCATTTTCTTTCCAAAAGGTTTTTATTGGCTGAAGGTTTCTGTAGGTAAAATGCAGTGATTTTCCTCCTACCTTCCAGGCACAGCTTATTAAAGTGTGGCACAATGATATCTGTATTTTCTAGTTAGGACCATAGAGGCAGACAGTCATAATAGTAATAAATGGTAATATAATAATTCAAATATTTTCAAAGTATTTCAGTTTCTTAAGAATTGAAATTCTGCAAAATGTTTATGTTTATAATAAAACACATGATACTCTACTCGGACTGCATTGTTAAGTTGTTAGCTTACGCTTGTTTCTTTAGTTTTTTTTTTTTTTTTTTGTCTTATTTTTGTATCATGCTGGTCCTTTGCTTATTTGCGCATTTGCATTTTCTTTCTTTTATGCCTTTCCCTTTTGTTTTAACCCTGCCCCATTTTTTCACATGACAGGAAAAAACCCGATCATATCAGGTACCAAATAGCTTCCTGCCTTCCTCTTCTTATCCAGTTTCCTCTGTAAGCACGAGAAAGCCTGATTAACCCGCGTTCAGTTGGATTACTTGCAATGGATAAAAAAATCTCTTTATGCCCTAAATTGGAACGAAAATATAAGTGTTTATTTGAGGAAGAGACCTTTCGGTCGCCCCTGACCTCAGCTGGTTTGATCTGGGGAAGGACGGCTGATGTGCCTAGAATCACTCCAAGTCAATACAGACTGAGTGGTAGGCACACTCTGTGACGTGTTTTTTGACATAAAGTAGTGACCTGTGTTTGGGATGGAGCAGTAGCTAGGGTGAGCGAGACTCCCTTGTCAGGTCATAGGTGCTCTCTTGCGCTTTATTCCCATGGAAACAGCAAATTGAATTGAATAAAACAGTGCATTAGGCCTTTAATTTGTATTAAATGGTTATCTAGCACAAAAATATGACCCCATAATTTATATAGTTTTAGTTATAAACCTTCAGATTTAGAACTGTGACTTTTACCAATATTTTTGATGTTGAGAGCAAACATAGTAAAATATATTTGATTTTTATAAATTTATTTTTTCCCATTTGACCTAAATTTTGTCAACTGGAAGTTTTCCTTCATATGTAATAGTATTTATTTTTTAAAAAATAGATGTAATATTTTGGTCTGAATTATACTAAATTACTTTTATTTGAGACAGATAAAAATGTGTCTTACTTTTCTTACACATAAGAAATTAGAAGCCAACTATACTTTGTGCTCTACTTTTTAGTGCTGTAGACTGTGTGCTCTGTTAGCACGGTGATTTCCAAAGCTGGTCTCTTGGCTCCAGTTTATATAGTGCTTTAAAATTTCCTGTAAGAAATGCTTCAAATACTAAGTATTTCTCTGTGTGTAGGTAAGTCATAGGCTGCGAGCTGTTCAGCATACTTTTCCTTTCTTGGAAATATTAATAGTCACTAGTATTATTTTTATAGGAACAGCTAAAATCTCTATTCCAGTGGTTGGAGAAAGAACTCAGTCACTAAAGTACTTGCCTTGCACATATGAGGACCAGAGTTTGGTCTCTTACAACCCCCACACAAATGGCAGGTGTGGTGTTGTGTGCGCAGAAGAGGGAGAGACAGATAGATCCCTAGGGCTCGACAGCCAGCTGCTCTACCCAATTTGTGAGTATACGAGACCTTGTCTCAAAGGAGTTGGGCAGTGCCCTAAGTATGATCCCCAAGGTTGTCCTCTGGACTCCATGTGCATGTGCATATATGTGCATGCACACTAGAGCACACACATGCACTCCCCAGATATGCACATATATATGTTTCATTACCTTTAGGCACCTGGTTAAGGTTCTGGTTGGCTTTAAATGTGTTTCTAATGGTCGCAGAAGGAAGAGGGTGTCAGACTAACACATCTTCATAATTCATTTTTCCCTACCTATGATGTATTATTATGCTTTCTTTAAGGAAGTAGCAAATGAAGAGAAATTTGTATTGTCTTTTCCAAGTCTTTTACAAAACCCAGTGATGTAAGAATGTCACCCGGAAGCAGATGAATGTCAGGGAAACTGACCTTCAGAAATACATATGCTCCATAAGGCTAATAACGGAAGGGAATGGTCTCCGGGGAACAGGGGCATTTATTTAGTTATTATTATTAGTACTATTTCTAGAGAACACTGTCCCAAGATGGACCAGGTCAAAAGAAAAAATAATTTTTGAAGACCTCAGAAGCATGAAAAGTTTGCATTTTTATATGGATGTCTTTCCATTATTTAATAAAAGTGTAGTCTTTCTCAGACTGTGTGAGATAACTACTATGATACACAGCCTGTACATTTTTTTTAGCCTGTACATTTTTATTAATATAGTTCACCCTCCTCAAATGAATTTTATGACAACATTTTAATCAGATTCAGAGATTGTCTCCATTGCATGTCATCCCATGTGGCAGGGTGCGCCATTTGGTTTGTGTGTAGGACTTTGATCTAACATTTCTAACCGGCTGCCTGTCCCCACGAGAGCCGTGGAATTCTTCCTTTTCTGGTCTGTTGATTTGCATTCAGCGGCACCCACGTTATTTTATTTAGATGCTTATTTAACATAACAAATTCTCTCTCAATGAAAAAGGTGATACATTTTTAAGTGGCAAGAAAACCCACCCACCCGGTAAAAGGCCTGAAACCCTAGGATGTGTTTGGGGCTCCTTCTCAGCTTTGGAGAAATAACTAAAAATTTGAAAAGAAAAATTCAAAACACCTGGATATAATTTCTAGCAATTTGTATTGTCAATGAAAAGGTAGAATCTCTATCTGCTAATAGATTAATGACTAATGTTTATATTAAAAATAATCTCATATAAAACTAATTTAAAAGTAACAACTCAAATACTGTTCACTTTTCGTGCTTGGTGAGAAGTTTTGCTTCTTTTATGAATGGCTTTTGACTGTGATTTTTTTTATGTATTTATTTCCTTTTCTTATTTTAATAAACTAGAATTAGTGCATATGGCTTACATTACCTACATTCATTTTTCTAAAGAAGAGTGTGAGCCAGTTGTTTTCCTAATAACTTAGCAGTAATGAGGAGAGCCATTTAAACAGTTTGGGGGTCATATATATATATATATGGTAGCAACAATGTAATTCGCTTGAGAAGTAAGGGCTCTTCTATGCAATAAAGCTAGTGATCATCTTATTTTTGATACAGTTCTAAGTGATTAGTCTCTGTTTTGCTGAGGATCAAACATTTGCTGAATTAGCTTCTAAAAGGTTGAAAATAAAGCACCATTTACCTTAATGTTTTACATATATAAATGGACTTTTTATTTGTAATTTAAGTTTTCTTTATCATAAAAGTAGATATTTGAAAAAAAGATAAGATTTTAGTACCTCAAAAAAAAAAAAAAAACAACCCTGTAAGTTTGTACTTTTAAAATAGTTATGGTCTTAGCAGGAAAAATAAAAGCTTTTGTTAAGATATGACATAAAATGAACCAAAACAGCTATTTATCTCCCTAACCTGTGATTATTTTTAAGATGCTTATTCTTAGTTTTTGTAGTTATGTCATATGCTTCAGTTTATGAGAACAAAGCAGTGCATTCCCAACACCAGCACCCTACACCCGCCGGGGGATGACTGAAGGTACGCCATCTTTAATCTGTTTGTCTTTGTCTAGACGCTGGTTCTCCATACAGAACAATCAGTTGGTTTACCAGAAAAAGTTCAAGGTACGTATGTTCTTTATTAAGCAATACAGTGAAAACTGATAAGTTCCGGTTCTAGTTCTTTGTCTGTTTGTCTTGGTGAACACTGAAGTCCATAAATATCCATATGCAAAATTCTGAAATTGCTGTTTATTGGTTTTCTGTTTGGGTGTGCGTAACGAGTGGAGTGGAAGCTGTCAACCCCTGATCCTTAAAAGCAGAATGATTTGATTCTGAATTTGTTTTGAGAAAAAAAAATTGTTTTCAATTGTGTGTACATGTGTGTCTGAGTGCAAGTTTGTGCACGTGACTGCAGTGCCCCCAGAGGCCCTGGGTTATTGTCTTAAAGCAGCCCTGGCCAACCTGGAACTCACTGTGTAGGCCAGGCTGGCCCCCAACTCACAGAGATCTGGTGCCCTCTGCCTCCCGAGTGCTGGGATTAAAGATGTGCACCACATGACCAGCTTTATTTTTATCATTTTAAATTGTGTGTATGTATGCATCTCTGTACGTGTGAATGCAGTTGCTCCCTGAGGCCAGTGGTGTTTGATCCCCTAGGAGAGGGAATTAGAGGTGGTCATGGGCTGTCCGATGATTCTGGTCCCCTGTGAGCAGTAAGCAGCTTAATGGCTGAGCCCTTTCTTTAGTCCTACAGTTATGAACTCTTCTTTTTTAATCAGCTTTTTCCTTTTTGCTTCTTTGCATGTGTATGGGTATTTTACCTGTATATATGTCTCCGTACCATGTATACAGTGCCCAGAAAGGCCAGATAAGGGCATCAGATCCCCTGGAACTGGAGTTACAGATGCTGGGAATTGAACTTGGGTTCTCTGGAAGAGCAGCCAGTGCTCTTAACTGCTGAAAGAGATCTTCTTACCCCTTTCTATACGGATTTTATTTTTATTCTTAGTTATGATGTGTATATGTATGTCTTGAATGTGGATTTGTACACTTGAGTGCAGTGCCTGTGGAGATCAGAAGAGGGCGCCACACCTCCTGGAATTGGCATTACTCATAGGTGGCTGTGAGCTGCCTGACCCTAACCCTGTCCTCCGCCAGAGCAGTGTACACTCTTAACCACTGTGCCATCTCTCCAGCTCCAATTCGGAAATTTTCATTCCTAGTTTTAAGGTGTTTTGTGTCCCAAGATTATTACCTTCATCTTATAAGTCCTTTTGTTAGTGATGTGGCAGGAGTAACCCTGACATCCCATGGTACCATTTTGAGGCTGCAGATGGTTTGTCTTTTAGAACACATTAGCCTAGGACCAATGATGACCACATAGAATGCTTTAAAATGACAGAAGTCAAAGTGTATGCTGTCAGTAATGTAGACAGGAACCCTGTCCTTTGTTACTGCTGTGTTTATGTGTTTTCTTGGCCTCATTTCAAGGCAAGGAATTTTATGTGTTGGGAAGGTGTACTGGGAAGGCTTGTGAGAATGCTAGACCCTGGAAGGAAAACCATTTGTTAATTGATAGTATGCTTCTCACTTAGCCCTTGAATGATAGTCTGTGAGCCATAAACATCTGATACCCCTTCCCTGTGAGATGGCCACACTAATTACAGGCTCTTGTGGACTTTGTAGTTAATCCATTGGTGCTTTCTCCTGAGTTTTTGCACTGGTATTTTAATTAGGAAATGACAAAATCTTTTCTCTTTCTTGTAATAATTTTAAGAAGAATTTACCAATTTCTCGTTGTTTCTCATTGAACTATTTAAATTGTTACCGGTTTCTCTTTGGAGAGAATGTAGCTCTTCTATATGTGAGTGGGAACCCCAAGAGTAATGGACATCAGTGGGAAGTTGGAAGAGGGCCAATAAGGAGAAAATTTTTTTGAGTATTTGTTAAGTGTCAATTGTGGGTCAATCCTTTCTCTAAATGATTGTACTTACTTTATATAGTAGTTAGATGAGGCAGATTAAGTGATTGCCTCCATTAGTTCTATATCTTCATAACTATGATAAAATAGAGACCTTCTAAATGAGGCCGGATTTTGGAGTGTATTTGGAGTTTATTGTTGCTGGTAGTGCTGGGAGCTAAGTTGATGAACTGAGCTCGCCTCCTTGCTGTAGGACAGCCCCACGGTGGTGGTGGAGGACCTCAGGCTCTGCACGGTGAAGCACTGTGAAGACATAGAGCGGCGGTTCTGCTTCGAGGTGGTCTCTCCAACAAAGTAAGACGTTCGCGAGAATTTGAGAATTGTTTTTATGTTTACGTAGTTTGTCTGAAAGACTTTACCAGATCTGAGAACTCTGATTTATGATTATCAGTGTAACAAAAGAACTAATGTTTTAAAAATGAATTCCATTAGCAATTATAGATGTCCTGTCCAAGTACTTATGTAACTCCTCTCCGTGTATCACAGTCTTTGGAATCTGCAGAGATCACTGTTTATTTACATAGTGGGGCTGTGAGCATGTTAGGCAAGCACCCACTACTGAGCTCTGTCCTTCCTGTAAACGTTTATGTGAAAACCTGGTAGACTTTTTTGTTTGTATCTTGGTGATGGTGAGAATTGAACTCAGAGCCTTGAAGTTGTTGTTCTCCTGTCTCAAACACCAAACCTAGTCCATGTGAAAAGTTTTTAGATATTATGTTAAATTGAAAGTGTATGACTTTGAATTTCATTTTGTACCACACTTAAAAAAAAAGCAGTGTTCTGCTTACATGGTGGAGAGAAAGGGAGGTTGAAGGATATGAGAGAATATACACACACAAATACCACACGGACACACTGACACACCACACAGACACACACACACCACACATGCATACCAAACAGACACACACACAACACATCACACACAGCACATCACACACACACACACACACTACGTACACACTACATGCACCCACCACACAGACATACCACACAGATATATACCACAGACATACATACCCCTCACACATGCATCACATACCACACAGACACACAAGGTACACACACACACCACTCAGGCACACACCACAGAGATACACACACAGCACACCATATACACATACCACACAAACACCCACAGACACATACCACACACACACACACACACACACACACACACCCCACACATAACAAACCACACACAGATAGACACACACCACAGATACACACACCACACAGGCACACACAGCACATCACATACACAGACACACAGTACATTACACACACAGACACACACATAGCACACAGAACACACAGATACACACACACACACACACACGGTACACAGACTTAGAGTCAGGCAAAACACTAGTGCACTTTTTAAAAATGTACTTAATAGCATAGTGAGGAAAAATAAAGTGTATGGATTTTTTTCTCTCCTGACTTACTGTCTGACAAAATGATGCTATTTCCTTGTAGAAGTTGTATGCTCCAGGCAGATTCTGAAAAGCTTCGCCAGGCCTGGATTAAGGCTGTTCAGACCAGCATTGCCACTGCCTACAGAGAAAAGGGCGATGAATCAGAGGTTAGTAGAGGTGTCGTCAGTATCGTGGGACATACTGCTAAATGTTTTCAGTTTCACTTGTAACATATGGTATGGCATCCTTTTTATGGAACGTAATTTTATGTAATTGAAATGTTGTAAAATCTTAGGCTCACGTTCTTTTTGTTTATCTTTTTGTATGTTCTTTCTACCCCTTTCTTTCTTTCTTTCTCCCCCTGCTTCCTCTACCCACCTTTCCCCCCTTTTAAGCCTCTTTTATTCTTCCTTTCTTGACAGATCATGTAGCTCAGGCTGGTTTAGGACTCACTGTGTTGCTGATGGTGACCTTGAACTTGTGATCCTCCTACTCCCACCCCCAGAGAGCTGGGATTAAGACGTCTGTTATCACAGTTGCTTTTCGGCCGCGGTTGGGCTCAAGCTCAGCGCCTTGTGCGTGCTGTACAAGCCGCCTACTAGCTGAGCTGTGTTTCCAGCCCTTCCTTTCCTTTTCTTTCAGTATCCGTGTCTCTGTTCTGATATTTGAATGCATATACCAGATTGAAATAAAGGGTTCCCACGTTAATGGGTTTCTCCTAAATATTTTGATATCTTTCATTCATAATAAAATTTTGTGAGTTTATAATCTTACTTAGTTTTAAAATAATACTAAGTAAGCTGCAGAGAAGGGAATCTCACGCTGTCTCTTGTTGAAAGCTTCCCAGAGAACGAACAAACTCTCTGGAAAGGCAGTGAATGAAGCCCTGAGGAGGGAAGCTCTTCTGGATCTTTAGATGTGACCTGAGACATAGACTTGGTGAGAGATTGATAATAGGAATGTTTTCTAAGTTGTATTTCAAAGGTTATCATGGGCGACCTGGGGCTCCCAGGGGTAGATGAACCTAGAAGCTTCCTAAACAGGCACCAAGGGAACTCCACTTCTAAGCAGTTACTTTCAGAGAAGGGATTTCTTCAGCCTGCAGTTTACCTGGGCATTGTTGAATACAGATGATGAGAACATTGGCAAAAGGGCATGCTGGTGAAGGGAGACCTCAACATTGCCTGTTACCCAAATCATCTCTCTCTTCTGGGTCAGCCACCCCTCAGTATTCAGTGTGGTATAGTTAGTTATTAACCTGGCTTTGTCTTACACAGTCGTATTTTAGTGTTCCTTTCTTTTTGTTGATCCATATTATTTCTTCTTCTTGAAAAAAGACCTTGAGGACTTCCCTCAGTATTTTCCAGAAAGTGAGGCATTTGTGATTCCATGTTCTCTTGATAGTGCTATTTTTTTGTCTTCATATTTGTTTGGTAGTTTGACTAGGTATAGAAGTTGTAGATTAGAGACAGTTAACCTTAAGAAACTACATTATGGCTGGGTGGTGGCGGCGCATGCCTTCAATCCCAGCACTTGGGAGGCAGAGGCAGTTGGATCTCTGTGAGTTTGTTGCTGGCCTGGTCTACAGAGGGGGTTTTAAGGACAGCCAGGAGTACAGAGAAACCCTGTCTCCAGGGTGGGCAGGGAGAAACAGGTTAAGATGTTTCTTCTGCTCTTTTGTTTTTTAGTTTCAGAGTTGCCTTTCTTATTACTGATCTTTCCTATTCTTTCCAAGTCTCTCTTTCTGGAATTTTTGAATTAACACTTTTTCTTTTTTTGAATATTGTTAATCATCTGGCATCTATTTAATTTTCAAGAATTTTTTTCTGTTCACTGAATGTTTATTGAATCTGTTAGTTGAGATTTTGTTGAGTGGAAAAGACTCTTGTAAGTTTGGACTATGTGCTGAGCAACTGCCACAGCCAGCATCTTTTTCCTAGAGAAAATTGACTGGTGTCTCCCACGGGAGTAAGGAGTCGGCAGGGCAGACGTGGGTGCTGGGTATCCATCTCAGCACTGTGTGCACGTTCGCGGCAGGGCAGACGTGGGTGCTGGGTATCCATCTCAGCACTGTGCGCACGTTCGCGGCAGGGCAGACGTGGGTGCTGGGTATCCATCTCAGCACTGTGCGCACGTTCGCGGCAGGGCAGACGTGGGTGCTGGGTATCCATCTCAGCACTGTGCGCACGTTCGCGGCAGGGCAGACGTGGGTGCTGGGTATCCATCTCAGCACTGTGCGCACGTTCGCTTTGTCTCCCACCTTTGATCTCTCAGCTGATGAACCCCATCTGAGACTCTGATGTACTCCTCTAGAGAAATGGTTTCCATTCATTTGTACTTGAGAAGTCCCTTACTGGCCTGCGGTTAGGGAGAGAACCCTGGGCTACAACTGCTTCCCGACCAATGACGCCTTCATTAGCTCTCAGCATCTCTAGTTGGGAGCAAAAACATTAGCATATCAAGGAAAACTGGGAATGAACCCATGTGATTTCTGCCCTAAATACTGATAACCTTTTCCATAGATAATTCTGTTTGTTAACTTTACATTTCAGACATCTGATAAGCCAGATCTATTTTGAAAAATTTCAAAATCTCAAAATCCCATAGAATTTGAGTACAAGTTAAGTTCTTCCCCTTGAACTGCTTGAGAACAAGTTGCTAGCAGGCCACCTTATCTCCAGCTCCTACTTAATAAACCCATCCCACTAGCCTAGGACAAGATGTCCTACATAATCATGGTATGGACATCAACATGGAGATACGAGCCTTGATATGTGACACCCATTTGATCCCCGAATGCTTTCATGTTTAGAAAGCAAAACGATAAAGTTAGTGGCCATGTTGTCCTCAGACAGGAGTAGTTAGGACTTCGGGTTAACCTGACCTTTGACCTCGAAAGTTTTGAAAATTACAGGCTAGCTGTTCAGCTAGGTTTTACATCTTTGGCAAGAACGTTGTGTGTAAATACTGTGTTCTCAGGCCATCCCTTCAGGTGACACATGGTTTTACTTGTTCCATTTTTCCAGCGGAAGATACTCTTATAACCTTTGGGTAGTAAATGTTTTGCGGGGGGAGTACTTTGAAATTGTGTAAATATTCTGTTTCTTGCTCAGTTGAGTTTTAATCTATGACTAGTTTTTAACTGTGTTCCTGTTTGCTTTTATTCTATTCAATGTGTCACAATCCATTACTTTCATTATTTGTTTGTGTGTCTCAGATTGACTCATGTCTGTAATGTGCACCCATCCTTCTGATCCTGTGTAGGACCCAGAAGCCTGCATAAGGCTGTGCTCTTTAAGTGGATATTGACCTTATTCTCTGAAGACAGTAGAGTTCCACATCCCTGTGCTTGCCTTGTTTGCTCAGCCCTTCTGAATTCTGTGTGTTTTCAGAAAAGACAAACAAGAATCAAATTTTCTTTCCAGTGCTTCTGGGCTAACACACTGGCTTGTACAGGGCAGAAAGTTTTTCAGCATGAAGACTATATATCTCTAATTGCTTATAATCAAGAGCCACATCTTTGGATTTGGTTGACTATTGCTGCGTCTTAGCTAATGCTTATTAAATACTCTATTATTGGTGTGACCATGTACTTTAAAAATTAGCTTTTTGTATATCGTATTTTGTTTTTGGCTCATTATGAAGGTGATATATTTTCTAGCATGTCATTGTGTCATAGAATAGTTTTTCTAGTGATTAACTGTAGTAGCTGAAATAACTTACTTATAGTTAATGCCTTTGGGAAATGTGGCTTGAAATATTTTATTCTTTTTGCTTGCTTTCTTTCAGGAGGGCCTTCCTGTGTAGCTCAGGCTCTCTGAGCTTGTGCTCCTCCTGCCTCAGCCTCCCAAGTGCTGGATTTTACCTTATTATTGAGTCTTAATAGCATTATGCCTCCCACTGTGTCTCTCCCTGTCTGTCCTTGTCTCTTGCTCATATGTTCAGTGACAGTCATCATGTAATTGTAAATGTGTATATTCCGCTTCGTTGATGAAGCCTAGTCATAAGAACCTCAGGTTTTCCATTCTTCAGTCTCCATTGTGGAGAATAATGCCTATACAAATAGATGCTTAATTTTTGGGCTAGAAGCTTTTTCTTGCAGTATATAACATGTAGCATGTTCCTACAGTCCTTTACAAAAAGCATTAAAACTACCAAATAATTCTTAATTCTTTTAGAAGCTGGATAAGAAATCATCTCCATCAACGGGAAGCCTAGATTCTGGAAATGAGTCAAAAGAGAAATTATTGAAAGGAGAGAGCGCCCTGCAGCGTGTGCAGTGCATCCCTGGCAACACCAGCTGTTGTGACTGTGGGCTGGCAGACCCACGGTGGGCCAGCATCAACTTGGGCATTACCTTGTGCATCGAGTGCTCTGGGATTCATCGGTGGGTGTGCTCACTCAGAGCAGGAGAGTTCCTTTGGGTTAAATGCATGTTGTAAATTACTGTGTGTTCTTGTTAGTGGGTCTTTCCTGGTTTCCTGATTTAATTAACAGTGTATATTTTATAAAGTGGGTAATTTTAGTTTGTAAAGTATTTTGAGAACTTTGATTCATCATTTGTTATTAACCAGAGGGTGCATCCATATTTCTATGTGGGAGCCATTTGTGTGTGTGTGTGTGTGTGTAAATATGCAAATAGTGACTTGATAACTTTTTATTAAAAGTAATGCAATCTTTTTTTCCCCATATAGGAGTCTTGGGGTTCATTTTTCTAAAGTACGGTCTTTAACTTTAGATACTTGGGAGCCTGAGCTTTTAAAGGTGAGATATATATTTGCATGGAAATGTTTCACAGGCAATTGTAAATCTCCTCTAGCTGAGAACTAGCACAGTGGGGAAGTTAAGACCCAAGCAGAGAAGTAGATGGACCAGGAGAAAGCAAGTGTAAGAAGTTAGAGCATTCGACAAGGAGTTAGGAGGTGTCTGGTGATAGAACTCGGGTGCAGGGTGAGTCTGTCAATTATTTCAGCAAGCTCTGTGCTTGATGGGTTTTAGTATTTCTATAAAGTGGGAGTGAGGGCATTGTTTAAAAAGATTTATTTATTTTATGTATGAGTGCTCTGTCTTCATGTATGCTTTTGTGCCAGAAGAGGGCCTCAGACCCCACCATAGATGGTTGTGAGCCACCATGTGGTTGTTGGGAATTGAACTCAGAACCGCTGGAAGAGCAGCCAGTGCTCTTAACCTCTGAGCCATCTCTCCAGCCCCGTAAGGGACATTTTTGATGTCTAATTTTAATTTTGTGTTTTTGAATTGGCTGTACTTGGTATCCTAACTGCGTCGATACTTTATTGTCAAACTTCTCGCCCAACCATGGGCCTAGGCACAGTCAGGAGTTTGATAT
Source organism: Arvicola amphibius (assembly GCF_903992535.2). Lineage (NCBI taxonomy): Eukaryota > Metazoa > Chordata > Mammalia > Rodentia > Cricetidae > Arvicola > Arvicola amphibius. The sequence continues at coordinate 62,829,315 of NC_052056.1, forward strand.
ATAGATAGACGTGATAGATATGACTTTCGTTTAGAGGTTTATTATTATTATTTCTAGTTACGTGTATGTGTCTGAGCCTGGATATGGATATGTGCATTAAGTACAGGTGCCTGCAGGGGGTGAAGGGTCAGGTCCCTTATAGTTGATGTGAGTGCTGAGACCTGAGCTTGGGTCCTCTGCAAGAGCAGTGCAAGCCCTTTAATCACTGAACTATCTGTCCAGTCCTGATTTTAAATACAGCTATATATGTAATACATCTGGATGGATAGGTGGGTAGGTGGATGGATGGATGGATGGATGGATGGGTGGGTGGGTGGGTGGGTGGGTGGATGGGTGGATGGGTGGGTAGGTGGGTAGGTGGATGGATGGATGGATGGATGGATGGATGGATGGATGGATGGGTGGGTGGGTGGGTGGGTGGATGGGTGGTTTCTGTTAGGTACCCGTTATAGGAGTGATAATGTTCTGATAAAGAATAGCAAATGGGTAATTATGTCATTCTATGGCCCATTTTAACTTTAAAATTTCTTTGAAGAATGAACAATTACAATATATAAAAAGGAATTAGTTAATTGTACCTACCTTAAGGACTTTTTAAGTTTAATTTTAGGGCTTTTAATTCATAGCTTGCTTATTTGTTTTCCTGCCAAATAGCTTATGTGTGAATTGGGGAATGATGTTATAAATCGTGTTTATGAAGCTAAGCTGGAAAAGATGGGAATAAAGAAACCACAGCCGGGACAGAGGTATGGTCGTCTTAATGTGCTGCTCTCCTCCCTAGCCACAAATAGGCTGTGACTTTATTCTATCACATTTGACACAGGACATGGTGGTGCGGTGTTTAGAAGCCATCATCACTTACTTGTGTTTAAACGTGACCCGTCTGTCTTCAGTGTGTCCGTCAGACCCTTGCATCTTATTGTAGGTGTGCTCATTAGACCTCTGCACCTTCCTGGGATGTCAATCATTTGTAGTCAAATGTAATCATCTTTAGATGACATGGAATTGTTAAAAAAAAAATTTAAAAAATCTCTACATAGAACTGTAAAAGCTTTTTGCCATTAAAGTGGCCCCAAGTTCTGTTAGAGGTGGGCATTTAGAGGAAGCGTGGCTCAGTCTCAGGCTTGTTTGGTGCCTTAGTGCCTGTGTCACAAGCAGGGCGTGGAAGTAGTTGCTTGTAATCCCAGTGCTGGAAAGTCAGAGACAGGGGATTCCTTGGGCTTGCTGGCTAACCCATCTCAATGGTCTAGTAAAATCCAGGTTCGGCAGAAGACCGTGTCTCAAAAAATAAGGTAGAGAGTGATTGAAGGAGACACCTGACGTTGACTGCTGGCCTCACATGTCTGTGTGTGCACACCAGCACACACACATGTGCATACACAAACATGTACACATACCACACAAACAGAAATAATCTGTTCGTTAATGTCTCAAAGTTCGAGTTTCTACTCTCTACTCTGAAACATTTTGCATGATCTGACTTAGTTTAGCAAGTGTTGATCTCACAGCCGAGTGGCATTGTGAGGCTTTGGAATCAAAGGTGAAAGGCAGTTTGGTTGTACAATTGGACTTCCAGTTCTGCAGGAGGAAATCTCCTGAAGGAAGCTGCTAGAATCAGGGCCGTTGGAACACGTAGTCTTTGTGGTTGATACCAGGTTTTGTCAGTAAGATCCTTATTTTTTTGCATTAGAATTGCATTTTCCATAATCCTATTTTGAGATTGGAACTAAGCCAATGTGATTTAAATCACTTTTAATATTTGCCATATGACAGAGTGACCTTGGGCTCTACTATTTTAGCCAAAGACCTAAGCATTTTTAAATTAACGAAGAAAAATTATAAAAAGACACATTTCATGGTTATATCACAAGTTAAGAGAAATGACATTTTTCCACTATAAATCTGGAATACTGTATTATTTTATTACAGTTACTATATGAAAAAATTATGACCATCAGTAGTGATTATTCAGGATATGACAGGATCTCTAGTAAAAATGGAATTAATGTTAATTTCTAGATATTTTTTAGTTTTCTGGCAGTGTTTCTAATGTAAAACACAAGGGAGTGTGTATACAAATACAAGCACATAGAAATTAGAATCATGGCGTACTGTGGATCTATGAGTTTTCAGTGGGTCATTTGTATTTCATCTGTCTGTGAAATTTGCTTCTTATTTAGAAGAAAAACATGTTACATGTTAACTGTTACAGATTCGCTTAAAAACATTTTAGAAGAGGGTGTCAGGTTCCTGGGAGTAGTTACAGGTGGTTGTGAGTGCGTGGGAAGCAACTCAGGTCCTCTGGAGCAGCAAGTGCTCTTCACTGCTGAGCCCCCATTGACCTTCACTTACGATTGGCTTCAGTATCTAGTGGCATTCGTTCAGTGTTAGCCGTGCTAAGGGGCTAAATAGACCATCATGGCATTTTTCTGTTTACCAGACAGGAGAAAGAGGCATATATCAGAGCAAAATATGTGGAGAGGAAATTTGTGGATAAATACTCCATGACATCATCGCCTTCTGAGCAGGAGAAAAGGGTTATTTCCAAAAGCTGCGAGGAACAGAGGCTGAGCCAAGTCAGGGCGTCTGTCCACACCGCAGGTATTTACCTTGGATATTTTCTTGAGCTGAAGCCACTTTTTAAATCTCACAATTATGGCCATTGTAGGGTTTGCTTTTGTTTTTAAAATGCTAGAAGCCTGTTTCCTTGTATACATCCTAAGGGAAAACAGGATTTCTTTGTCTTGAAGACAGCAAAACTGAGATAGTCACATGGTTCACGTTCCTAGGTTCAGTCTATGTCTGTGGAGTCCAACAGCTTAATCGCCAGGGGGAGATGGGATTGTCGATCGATTATGCCGGAAGCCCCGAGTATCTGATTAAACACCCGATTTCCTCCTATGTTCCCCCTACACTTGCCCAGTAACGGTTTTTCCTGCCCCCCCTTCTTACGGCCTGCTTTGTGCTTTGCTAACTTGCATGTCCCCAGTGGCTGCTGTAAATAGCGACGAGGCCAGGCGGGAGTCTCTGTTCTGTCCTGATGAGCTAGACTCACTCTTCTCCTACTTTGATACTTCTTCAAAACTGCGTAGTAGTAAGTACTGTCGTGGAGCATTCCGAGTCTGTGCCGGTGGTCATTGTGCGGTGTGGCCATTTCTCTAGATGTCGCCCATTGTCTCAGGATTACACATTACCACAGTCATGCCGTAAACTAAGCTCTTAGCTGCTCCCAGCATTTGTGGGGTAATGAGATACGCTAGAACTCTGAAAATAAGTTTATTTTCAGGCGTTGTGATTGATTTACGATCCAATAAGCTAAGTTACGAAAGGATTAAAGTTGCAGTAAGTTTATTATGCTGGTGGTGGCCAAGTTCATGTTTCCATGTGCCAGCTCATCTTACGGTCTTGTTGGTTGTGGGAGACTGCTTTCCAAGTGGTGTGAACTTTCATCACTAGCCATTTTTTTTTCCCTGACACAGTCAAAAGTAATGACAGTGGGATCCAGCAAGGCTCTGATGACGGACGAGAATCTTTACCTTCCACCGTGTCAGCCAATAGCTTATATGAGCCTGGTGAGTTTTCATGAGTCAGTGTTGATTGGTATAGTCGGTTGGTCAACGCACGTGGTTGGTCAATGCCCATCCTCTTGTGGGTGTGTTTGCATGTGTGTGTTCACATGAGGGCCACAGGTTGGTGTCTGGTGTTTTCTCCGTGGCTGCCCGCCTTCCTGTTGGGCACAGGAGGACGTATAATTGATGTGTTAGAATGTGACGCATGTGCACGTGTTGTGTGCCCACAGGAGCACTGATGCTTTTGTGTCCTTCGTCTCTATAACTAACTGACCTCTCCTGTCCTGTTACAGTCTCAGTCCCCAGACACCATTTTGGTTCCTGTCATGATTGCAGAAGGTGGCATTTTTCTAGTTTAGGGAAATGGGATCTTACAGTATGTAGTCTTTTTGCTTTTTTATTTTTGTTCAGCATACTTATTCCAAAAATAACTATGCCATTATTCTTATCAATTGCTCATTTCTTTTGTATTTTTATTATGTTTCCCCAAACTTTTACTAGATGATTTAAATTTACTTAGTAAAAATTTTGAAATATTAATGGCATTAGGATCAACATAAGAATGAAACTCCATGGAAGTAGTTAAATGTGTCGAAATGTCAAAGCCAGACTACCACATTTTCTGCAGCACTACTAATTAAGACAGTTAATAAGAGACAGTGTATCTGGAACTGAACTCCACAGCAGGAATTGCAGAAGAGATCCACTTGGTGGAAGGAGAGACCCGACCCCTAGAAGTTACATGATCCTCCACACTCATACCTACCTACCCCCAAAATAATAACTATCAATTATGACTTTAGATTTTAAATAGAATATAGATAACATTTACTTTGATTTAACTATAGAGCAGTTTTCTGCTGAGAGTTTTTTCCCTTGTCCCAGACCACTCTTGTATTTCACGGCATCTGCCTTTTCTCGCTAATGAAGATATTTCCATATGAACTATTAGGAACTAAGATTTTTTCCATATAGCAGAGAACATGGGTATTTGCCTTTCCCAGTCTGGGTTATCCTAATATGTTTTCTAATTCCATCTGGTTTTCCACTTTTGTTTTGGGGACAGGGTCTCTCACTGACCTGGAGCTCAGTGATTTGGCAGAGAGCTCAAGGGGTCTGTCTGTCTTTGCCCCCAGCATTGGTATTACACGTGCCAGCCTCTCCTGGCTTTCTACCTGGGTTCTGGGGACCTGGACTCGGGTTCTGTTTCTTGTCTGGCAAACGTCTCACCCAATGGCCATCTCTCCGCTGCTCTAAATGTTAATTCTTGATTAGATCATTCCTCAAGTGGGTGGTTAATCTTTTTAGAAGGAACTAAAGGTAAAGCAATATTGTTTAAGGAAAAAGCTATCTTTTCTCTTCATTTTTGGAACCTTTCCCCTAGCTAGACATTCATCCAAACATCATGCTGTATGCTGTATGCTAGGACTTTTTAATCTGCACTAATCCTGTCTGCTTCGTCACTGTCTTCTCCTGTGGCTGCTTTTACACCAGCTTTCCCCTCCCCTTCGGGTTTTCTTCTCATCGCTAATTCCCTGATGCTTCCTTCTGTGATGTCAGTGTGTTTAGTCTTACAGGATTCTCTGGGGGAGTAAGCATTCTTCAACACATTTGAGTTGGTTGTAGTGTAAATTATAATGATATTACATCACCCTAGGAACTAAGTGAGTTTGAACTACTAGTAAATTCTTTAGGAGTCCAGACTTTTTGGAAGATAGCAAATTTTAACAGTAACTAACTTATTCACCAGATACTGGCAAGGCCACCAAAGCCTAGAATACCAACTGATGTCATTCCACGAGAAGGTTGAATGTTTAGGGAATGAGTAGTCCGTAAGAAATAATATCTGTGTGAAAATCTCTCATTATGCTCATTGGGATAGATGAGTAATCTTTTGTCACAGTGTTTACATTGTGAGTTGAAGAGTTCACTTTCAAAATTGGGGTAAAATATGCATACTGTAAAGATATCCTATCCACTTACCTGTCCTGAAGTTATCTGTCCTAATCGTTTTTAAATTTACAGCTTACTAGGCTTAAATTCATCTTCACTTTGCTGTTACTGTTATTTGCCCAATAGAACTCTTTTCTTTCTGTGCTTGCTAAACAATTTGTCTCCTGTGCTAAGACACATTCTTATTAATGTATTTGTGATTTGCTTTCCAGAAGGAGAAAGACAAGAGTCTTCTGTGTTTCTTGACTCTAAACATCTTAATCCAGGACTTCAGCTTTATAGGGCTTCATACGAGAAAAACCTTCCCAAAATGGCTGAGGCTTTGGCTCATGGTGCAGATGTGAACTGGGCTAATTCAGATGAGAACCAAGCAACAGCACTCATCCAGGCTGTACTAGGGGTATGAACTAATGCAGTCAAGCTGTACTAGGGATACGAATCAATGCATCCAGGTTGTACTAGGGGTATGAACTAATGTATTCAGGCTATGTTAGGGATGTGAATTAATGCATTCAAGCTGTATTAGGGCCATGAATTGATATATTCAGGTTGTATTAGGGCCATGAATTAATATATTCAGGCTGTGTTAGTGCTATGAATTAATGCATTCAGGCTGTATTAGGGCTATGAATTAATGCATTCAGGCTGTATTAGGGCTATGAATTAACGCATTAAGGCTGTACTAGTGATGTGAATTAATGCATTCAAGCTGTATCATGTGTGAATTAATGCATTCAGGCTATATTAGGGATGTGAATTAATGCATTCAGGCTGTATTGGGGCTATGAATTAATGCATTCAGGCTGTACTAGGGATGTGAATTAATGCATTCAAGCTGTATCATGTGTGAATTAATGCATTGAGGTTTTCATTGATCTGGTAAAATATCATAAATTCTAAACAAAGCAACATTATTGTTACTTTTCTAAGAAGGTTAGAAAGTAAAGAATTCTCTCACTAGTCATTTCTGAGTGTCACATAGTCGTTTCTGAACTTTGGGAGGTGCATCTGGAAGAGGATTCTGATAATGAAAAGGGAGTGTGTGTTGATGGACTTCAGTCTGTAAACAATTCTGTGTTAATTAGTTATTGGAAAAAGAAAACATAATATTTCTCTGCTACTTACGTGCAGATGTGCCCTTTTTCATTTGCATTTATTTATACATCTTCATCTTCTCCTCTTGAAGGGCTCTTTGGTGACGTGTGAGTTCCTCTTACAGAATGGTGCTAATGTAAACCAAAGAGACGTCCAGGGGCGGGGACCACTGCACCACGCCACTGTCTTAGGACACACAGGGTAAGTGACTGTGCCTAAATATGTAGGGAGTTTTTATCTGAAAAATACTTTGAGATAATGTTATTTTTTTCAGGTTAAGGATATTATGTAGAATTTGTAAAAGAGGGCAAAAATGAAAGATTCTCATTCAGAAGAAAAGCCATGATCAGTGTTCTAGCTTGCTTTCTGTCGTTGGGAAAAACAGCCCGACCAACAGGAACTTGTGCGAGGAAAGGGTTTATTTGGCTTAACACTTCGTGTCACAGCTCATGAGTGAGGGAAACCAGGGAAGGAACTTGAATGTGGAGGCAGGAACTGAAGCAGAGACCACAGAGGAACACTGCTTACTAGCTTGCTCAGCTTGCTTTTTTTTTTTTTTTTTTTAAAAAAAATCTATTTCTTACATTATGTGTGTACATATGTGTGTGGGTATATGCATGGGCGCAGTGCCCGAGGAGGCCAAAGGTATAAAGTCCCCTTGGATCTGGAGGTGAATATAAATGGTCTGATGTGGGTGCTTGGAACTGAACTCAAGTCCTATGCAAGAACAATGTGTGCTCTTAATTGACAAACTGTATTTCAGCCCTCAGCTTGCTTCCTTATGCAGTTCAGGCCTAACTGCCTATGAATAGCGTCATCCACAGTGGGCTGGGCCCTTCTGCATCAATAGCAATCAAGGCAGGTCCCCACAGACTTGCCCACAGGGCAATCTGACAGGGGCAACTTTTCAACCAAAGTTCCCTCTTTTCAGAAGACTCTAGTTTGTGTCAATTTGACACTAAAAACTAACCAGTATAAATAATGTACAGATATAAACTAACCAATATAACTAGTATACAGATATAAACTAACCAGTAAAACTAGTGTACAGATATAAACTAACCAATATAGCTAGTGTGCAGATATAAACTAACCATTATAACTAGTGTACAGATACAAACTAACCAATATAGCTAGTGTGCAGATATAAACTAGCCAGTATAAGTAGTGTATAGACATAAACTAACCAGTATAACTAGTGTACAGATATAAACTGACCAGTCTAAGTAGTGTACATACAGTGTAGCTAGTGTTAGATAGAAACTAACCAGTATTTTTTAAAATATTTATTTATTTATTTATTTATTTATTTATTTATTTTTATTTATGTATACAATATTCTGTCTGTGTATATGCCTGCAGGTCAGAAGAGGGCACCAGACCCCATTACAGATGGTTGTGAGCTACCATGTGGTTGCTGGGAATTGAACTCAGGACCTTTGGAAGAGCAGGCAATGCTCTTAACCTCTGAGCCATCTCTCCAGCCCTGAAACTAACCAGTATTGCTAGTGTATAGATATAAACTAACCAGCATAAGTAGTATACAGATATAAATTAACTAGTATAACTAGTGTACAGATATAAAATATAATGCTCACTTTAATCTTGGCATGTCAATAAATTGACCAGTTTTCTCCCTGGCTTCCTCTATACTGAAGTTGTGGTATTTTGTTTGTTTGTTTCCCAGCTAAAGCTTATGCTATTTATATGCATGTATACATACATTCTCTACACATCCTTATTTGGGGAGAACTTATAACTTTGGAATTTCTAGATTTTCCTTAAGGTACTTACTTAGTCCTAGCATTAACTAAGTTCTTTGTTTAAGTTAACTGACTTTGAGGCTGTAAATTATATATTTGGAACAGAAATGCCATGAAAGTGGACTCCCTGTTAGAAGGTGCTAATGAAGTGAGATGTTGACTTGATTCCAACAGTTCGAGTCATTTTAAATTAAATTTCTCAGAGTTTCCAGTTATTCCTGGATAAGCATGAAGCTGATTTTAAACATTTAATAACATCTTTTAGTTCATTATCACTTGCTTTCTTTATTAGCAGATAATCGGTTTAGTAACTTAATCATGATAGCTTCCCTATGGTAAAACACAGTAGTATTTGCTTCATCTTTTATGTTTGTCTAAATTGTGTTAGTTTTTCTCATTTATTTCACAGACCCCATTTACTCATTCTTTCATATATTTTTAAAAATGTGAATATCTTCAAGTTAAGAATGTGTAGCATAATGGGAGGATCGCTGCCTGCTTTCTCCTATTGTAGCATGATTATTAAAGTGTTTACATTGTCTTAGTTTCCTCCGTCCGTAGCCTTGTGTGATAGTTTTTTCTGTTGTCAGTATCTCTGTGTAGCTTTTAAAGACACTTGTTGAGGATAGAGTTGTGGTTATATGTCCCACTTTGTTATAGAGCACCAGATTATCTAAGATAATGGGACTTGTAAAGATCTCAGTTGGCTTCTATTATTGAAGTCTATTCATCGACGATTGTAGAATGCATTAAGAATTTTCTAATAAAATGTTATTTAAGTTAGGTAGAACTTTTTACTTTTGAAGGTGAATATGGATATTTTTCATCTTGCTACTGTCTGAAAAATGCTGTTCCCTTAAACAGGCAGGTGTGTTTATTCCTAAAGCGAGGTGCCAATCAACATGCCACTGATGAAGAGGGGAAGGACCCTTTGAGCATAGCTGTGGAAGCAGCCAATGCTGACATAGTAACCTTGTAAGTGTCTCCTTTGTTCTTATTTCCTGCACTGTATGTTGTTTGTACAAATAGTCCTGGCTGCCCTGGAACTTGCTATGTAGACCAGGCTGGCCTTGAACTCACAGAGACTTATTCCCTCTGCCTCCCAAGTGCTGGGATTAAAGGCATATACCATCATGCCCAGTCTGTGGGAGATGTAAACTCGGTGTTTTGTCTGTGCCATTCCTTTACGGGTAGTGGATGTGGCAAGCGCTTTAAAATGCACAGGCTCATTTGTCCCCCACAGCAACTCTGTGAGGACTCTAGTTTTTTTTTTTTTTTTTTTTTTTTGCCTCTCTTTATAGGTAAAGAAGCTAAACCTCAGAAAATTTGAAAAATTAATAAATGTTAGATCTAGGACTTTACTCCTGAACTTCTACTCTACTGCCTGGACTTGTGGCCACTTTTGTTGTACCACCACAGCAATAGAAACATTAGCCGTGGCTATCCCCAAATGCTCTTCCCTGTTAGTGCAGCAGGAGGCCTGGGGTGGGGTGGGTGGAGCTATGGGAGGCTTATCATGGAGCTGGAGGGACAGCAGCCGTTCAAATGCATGTTCAAATGGACAAACACGAGTAGATGGTTTTGAATGTTGTGTTTCCTGTGGTGGTCAGTAGGTTTGCATGTTAGGTCAAAGTAGTGTGCTACGCTTAGAACCTAGATGTGTGACGTCGTTAGCCATGCTTCATTTCCTGAAACTAATGGAAATACATTTAAGTCATGTGATTATTCCATTCTGGGCTAATGGAAGCTGAGACTTGGTGATCTCTCTCCTCTTGAGTAGAAACATGCCTAGTCACGGTGCTCTCAGTTCAGACAAGCCTCGTGGCTGCTTTGAGCACAGGCCATGGAGGAGTTGCTGTTGCTGGGAAGGCGCCGTCAGTCAGTAGTCAAGAAAATGCCCTACAAACATGCCCCCAACCAGTCTGATCCAGACAGTCCCAAGTTCAGGACTCTTCCAGATGACTCAGTGTCTAGTTGAAAACTGAAGCCAGCTAGGAAGGCTCCCCCTTTCAGAGAATCTACATAGCAAGGGGATGCTTAGGAGCCGGTCTTCATCCCCAGAGTGAGAGCGGAAGGGCAGCGTCAGCGTCCGCTGCTGCTGCTGCTGCTGCTGCTGCTGCTCCTGACAGAGCACCAGAAGAGAGTGCCAGCTCTGGGAAGGCCCCAGGTGATGGGGTGGCCAGAAGGACGAGCAGGCACCACAAAGAGTACTTTCAGTGGTACCAGGTTTTGGTTTTCAGAAAGAGAAGAAATACTTGCCTTCTTAATCCAATGTTACCTGTCTGCTATTGCCAGGATTAGTAACTTCCAAAGAGTGTATGACCAGTATGGTAACCTTGGGAAAATGTTGGTAACCCTTAGTCATTTACTGCAGTGCTTGTATATCAAAGTATTATTTGGAAGAAGCACGCTGCTCATGTGTTGGGAACTCAGGGTAAGCTAGTGAACTATGACAGGCTGGCGCCCCCATGCTGCAGAGGCAGCGATTCCATCAAGTTGGAATCCCCTGAAGCCTGGAGGACATGGGCTGTTGGAAGAGCTGTAGGTACCTGCTTTCCTAAGAAACACTTTACTGTCTGCTCGTGAGAATGACATGGATGGAGGTGCGGTGAATTCTGCACTGCAGAGTGTCTGAGAAACGGAGTTTGTCTTACCGACAGATGCTGGTAAGGGAATAATCCTGTAATTCTGCCGGCATTCATACTGCCTGCCTATGTAATCCGTTTGTTTATATGAGTACTTGTGTTGCTTCCTCTAAGAACTCTTCTTCTTGAATTTTAGGTTACGTTTAGCAAGAATGAATGAAGAAATGCGGGAATCGGAAGGACTTTATGGACAGCCAGGTCAATATTCTACTAATAATCATACTGAAATGCAGTATAAAAAATGCATTCAGGAATTTATCAGTTTACAATTGGAAGATTCATAGCTCCTTAGCTAACTAATGTGTTGTTATAGAGATTTTATAATGTACCTGTAAATTGTGAGTTGTTAGCGGCTGGACCTACCGAATTCTCGGGTGACTAATCCTGGACCTTTACACACTCGGACGTGTTTCTGTTTCAGTACACTTCACTTACTGTATTCAGTCAGCTCTGGCTGCTGACATCCTTATCTGCTGTACAGATGTCTTCCACATGCGCTCCAGCAACACGCGTGACAACGGACTGTGTGCTGCGGAGGCGGCAGGAGAGCAGTTTCAGAAGGAATTCTTCCTCCATTCTTTTTCTCTTCTTCCCCTCCTTCCCCCTCCCTCCTCCCCTCCCCCTTTCTCTCTCTCTCTCTCTCTCTCTTTTTTTTTTTTTAAACAGGATTTCTCTGTATAGCCCTGGCTGATCTGGAACTTGCTTTATAGACCAGGCTGGCCTCAAACTCAGAGATAGATCCACCTGTCTCTGCCTCCCGAGTGCTAGGATTAAAGGCGTGCACCACCACCGCCCAGCTTCAAAAAGAGTTCTTGTCAGCTGTCCAGCGAATATAACAAAATGGGGTTCTTTTTGTTATTCAGGGAATTTCTATACATTGTGTTCAGGGAAAAATAAAACAAATTTATGTGTTTTGTATATAAAAAAGTTAGTGTGGAAAATACCAAGGAGAAGTTTATTGATGAGTTTTATATTCTAATCTAAGAATGAGTTGAAGATTTAAAGGAAACCTTTACCAGTAAGTTAAAGTCCACAGTGGGTAGAGAATTAGTTTCAAGGCTGAAAAAGTTTATCTGTATCTTTGCCCCAGGCAGTTGTACACCGTTTGCTGCGGTGAGTAGATGTATTTAGAGCAGTGTTTTGTGAACCTGATGGCTAGGTAGACTTACTAGAAAAATCTCATTTCATGACCACTGCAGTCTGCATCTCGAGTGGTTTCCACTTGAGTCATGGTGCGAAGGAAAGAAAGAAAAGCTGATCAGATTCCCCTGTTTGACGGAAACGCGTTAGTTAGACAGAGTCACAAGAAGGACATTGCATTCTACCTGATGAATTTGAGTACATGAATTGCTTATCTGTTTTAAATGCATACACATATTACTAAACATTTCAGGAATTCATGACCAGAGTACTTACAGACATTCACTTTGCAGTGAGAATATTTCATTTTATAAAAATGAATATTTATATTATCTTTAAAGTGGCCTGGTAAAATCCTCTCTCCTTCCTGTTGAGCTGTATTTTGAATTTATGTTAATGCCAGCCACTTACTTCGTTTTGACTGCAGTAATCTCTATCAGTGTGAGGTTATTTTTTTCTCAGAGGACTTATTTACTGCTTATGTTTGGCCTGATGTAATAGGGAAGGAAAAGGCTCCAGGTCAGATGCATACTTCTAGTCTAGGGCGGTTCACTTTAATCCTATGGATCACTGCTGGGTCAGGGTGTTCTGAGATGTCAGTGTACTTATTGTGGGTGAGACTCAGTGCTAACTCTGGATCTTGCCCAAGTGTTTCAAAGTTGAATGTTAGATCTTGAATAAGTTCTAATTTTCTAACAGATATCTTTAAATGATAGTATTACTAGGCCTTTTCTGAGGCCTTTGTGGTTAAGCACTTTAAATAAAAATCGGTCAAAGAAAATGAGCTGGCATTTGTGAGGTAGCATAGAGCTACAAGATTGTAAACGAGGGGGACATTTGTATTTTCCTGAAATTGTAGACAGGTAGCCATCAAGCCAGCTGCACCTTTCTTAAGGTGCTTGCTACAATGGCTGCCCAGCTGGTGAGCCACAGGTCAGAGGTCAGCGATCCATTTGCTCTGCAGTTGGGAATTTGCAAGGGCAGGATCTTTCCTTTTTGCTCCTCATCTAGTTCTGCCCAAGTTGCCTGAATTTCTTCCGTGTCATCCAGGAGTTCTCAGACGCCTCTTTCACTGTTGTCTGTGTGCAGGTTTATATGTAAATATAGGGACTTCCGGGTATCAGTAGGAAAATCATTTTTTTTTTTAGTTTTAATAAAAATCCAAAAACAGACCTCACTTTAAGACTTAAAAAAAAACATTGGCAAATTTTGATTTAGAAGTTAAAAATTAGAATTCTGCCAACCACACCAGGTTTAAAAATAAGATGTAAAAACCTATTTGAGAAACATCTTGGAAATAATTTGATTTTGAACTCAGTATCAGGGTCCAGAGTTTGAAGGTGAATGCTTCATTCGTGAGGTGTGGTGAGGTGGCGCAACAGCTGCTCTCTGCCGTTATTTCCTCCTTTCCCCTCTGAGTCCTGGCAGAGCAGAATGTGCAGGCCTGGATAGCCACAGAGCCGATCTCCCCCCTCTACCCCATCTACCCCCACTCCCGCATAGCAGGCATGCCCAACAGCTGCTCCTCATTTTCTCTCTGCATCTTACTGTATTTTCTTTGCCTGACTCCTTTATCACTAGCACTAGGAGGGAAAGCAGCAGAGCTCTGAGCAGTTCGGAGGTACAGGAATTGTCAGTCTTTTGATAGTGACAGGTCCACTATTTAAAGGACTTGGTTAAAATGCTTGGCAATCAGGGGCTTCTAGGAAACCCCATTTCTAAACGTGGGTCTACAGTCCCATGGACACACGTTTTTTTGCAGGCAGTATTAAGAGCACACAGATTCCAAAGGAAGGGGGTTCTTTTCGCAGCTTTTGGTGGGAATTCAGTTCTGTGCTTCCTGCCTCTGCCCTGGGTCTCTTGAGGGTCGGCAGGTTCTCAGCCAGCAGAGAATCGCTGCCTTAGGGAGCCACTCTGGTCATGTGAGCTGTGGCTTCTGGGACCTAGCCAGTCATTTGTAGAAAGAAAGTGTTCCCAGCCAAAAGGGGCGGGTTGATGCCTGTGCTCCCAGATAGTGGGTGTCACATCCTCTGAGAGCGTTCATTTCAGTAGTGAGGCCACCGAACCGCGCTGACGGCTGTAGTGATGAGCATTCTGAAAGCCAAAAACCAAAGGGGTTTTAAACCGGCAGTGCAAACACAGCAGCCTGTATTTTAAAAATTCAGAATTGTTCAGGCAAACAAGAAACTCGAACTTTCTGAATAGGGAAAAATATGATTAAGTAATTTAAAGAATATGCTTAGCTGTTTTGTAGTAAGCTGTTCCGTGTATTAATAGGAAGATTCCAGGACAATGTATTCTGGAATCTTGTTTGTGTGTTCTAGTTCAAACAAATTAGATTTGCCTCGGGGATATATTCAAGTGATTAAAATTCTCCTTAAAGTTTAGATAATGAAGCTCACTTTGTGTCAACTGTTTTAAGTAAATCACTATTGTTGTTTTGGACAGCACATTTTGAGGTATAAGGAAGGTAGCGTATTAATAGTGCATTATTCATTTAAAAAATTGAACTTAACGAGTTTTGTGTATGAAGCTAGAAACTTCCTTTTGTATTGTGTGTGGACTCTTAGCCGTTTGCAGTCAGTGAGACCAATGATTACTACAGCACCACACCCTCCTTCCTGGACACGTTGGATTCCGTGAATGGAAGGTCTTATAATTAGTTTTGCATGGTACAATGGTTTTACTAAAACAGTACTTGTGTAATATGTGCTAGGTGACTTAAAAATCAAACACTAGAAAAGCAGCTCGCTATACAGAATATGCACCGCCGAATGTAGAAGCCATACATCGCCATTGTACCGCTGTAACTCTTGAGAGCACTCACCTGGTGCTATCTGTGAACGACTGGGCGTCAGCGTTTGCTAGACCCGCCTTCCGTTTCTTCCTGGATATATAATGTGTGCCTTTTACGTTCCTTCTGGTGTCCAATGGTAAAATCAATGTGGTATTTTTGTATTATAATCTGCACTTTACACTTTCTTGGAAAGTAAAATCCTAGACTATCTGAATAGTATTTTAAAAATATTTATAATGTTTACAATAAATATTTTACATATTTTACTTCAACATCTAAAAAGAGAAAAAAATTAAAGTATTTTGTATGGTTTGTTAATTGTTACTTAATGCTGCGCTCCTGAGTTTATTTCGTGTCCTGTAGGATGGCCAGGAACAAAAATTGGTCGTAGTTGGTCGTGCTCTGATTGGACGGTCTGCCAGTTCCAGCGGACTGGCCTTTAGTGTGCTCCAGTCTCGAGGGTCGGGGTCAGCTCTCAGGTCCAGCCAGCCCGTCAACATTCTCTTCTCACTGTATTTTCCCGTTTTAAAGTAGATTGGTTAGGATTAACTGATTTCTGTCATGAGTCAATTTCCCAGATTTTAATAAATTGCTTTTTACATAGACTGGATATTTAAACTACTACATATTAAGAGTATTAAAGCCTTTTTATTAAAATTCTTACGTTATGATTTTAGGTCTTTTAAATAGATTTTTACCTGGCCCCCTCAGTATTTTTCTAATTCTCTAGCTTTTGGTATGACATCTCTGTGCTTTATAATCTCGCTTTGTAAGACTTCGAGAGCTTACTGTGCTGTTAACAAGATCTGTAATAATGAGATTGTTGTAAGATGGGATGCAGGTTATCTCAGAGGATCTAATGATTCAACCCTGTGACGACAAGAACCTTATAAAACAGTATCCTATGCTCAAGTGAGAGTAGAATTGCGCCAGGAGTCTGTACCAATGCAGTGTTCGGCTGGAGGTGTCATGATGAGCAAGCCATCCTGAAAATAAGATTTCTCCCTTCGTGGGATTAATTTATACGTGTGTGTATATAGTTCCTTGGTGAGAAAAATTGTGCCCAGCTTACCGTATGTCCTCATCTTTAATTTACATTTCTGTAAGAGTGTTGTGGGTCCACACGTTTATTCCTCCGTGTGGATAGATTCTTGGCTATCCTTTCCGATTGCATAGCAGTCCTGCTCGTGAGTCACCTGACAGTGTGGAGCTCTGGTTTTGCAGTCACGCTCTGGCCCTGTGATTAGTGAATTTACCGAGCAGCGGGTCAGATGCTCTACCTCTAAGGTTCTCAGCCTTAGAGGGTGTGCGAGCTCCCTTTCACCAACAGCTGTTTCAGCGCAAAGCGCTTCAAGCTGAAGCTGGTGCAGGAAGCTCTTCCTAGCTGTTGCCCAGCTTGTCTCCTTGGTAACCTGCATCCATCAGAACCTTGACTAGTATTTGGCTTTAGTCATTTCCTTTAACTTTATTCAACAAAGTATTTTCTTATACAATGTGCTGTGTACTTCATCTCGTAACCTCTCTTCTTTCGTGTGCTAATGAATGTTTCTTCACATTGCTTTCAAACGCTTGCATCTTGCTCCTCTCTAACTCTGAGCTCCTCTGCGGCACATCTGAGATGCTTCTCTCAGGTATAGCTTCCCTTTCTTACATACTTTTCTGGTGTTATTTTTAGTTGCCCTTTTTCCTTCCAAAAATGCTCTTGGAACAAAACTTGAATGTAATGAACCCTAAAATAGTATGAGTAAAAGCGAATGTTGTTCTATTAACACCTTAGCTGTATAAATTTTAAAAGTGTCTTTGTTTTACTTTCATGCAGGTGATGAAACTTACCAGGACATTTTTCGTGATTTTTCTCAAATGGCATCCAATAATCCAGAGAAACTCAATCGTTTCCAGCAAGATTCACAGAAGTTCTGAGCCTTTTAAAGAGGGGAAACTATGAAATTTGGTGAATTACTAATGTGTACAACCAAAATCTTACACCTTTTTAAAACTGCTTTAATTCTACTTGATTTTGGTAGACATTGAATTGTTTGGAAAAAATGGTACCCATTCATTGGTGTTTTTGTAAATGAAAACAGATCTCTCATAGTTGGGAAAGGGAGAAATCCACTATAATTCTTCTTTTATTTAAGGAGAAAAAGACTGTTTAACGGGTGTGCTTTAATATAAAGTTGTATCCAGATCTAAGTGATCTCTTAAGTTCCGAGATGCTTACACTGTTGGGCCCGTGCACCTTTGCCTTGGGTAGTGCACTGTTTCTCCCCAGGGACACTCAGTAGTCACTATGTCTACATCAAGTGGGAGCCAGCTGGCTTACCTGTATCTAGGATGTGTCTTCTCTACAGCTTCGCTGATACTGTTGGTGGTTTAGAAATATGTATGTGCATTTTCTGGTAGCTTAGCTATGATACCCACGTTTATAGGATGTCATTGCTAGGACTAGTGAGGATGCCCCTCCTTTGCTCAGAGATGCCATTGCACGTCACGACTTTAGCAAACATGGTGACTGTCCAGTAGACCACACTTTAGTCTCTAGACTTATTTCATCTTGTGGTGCAAAGGAGCTTATTCTTTTTTCTTCTTTCAGTTACCGCAAGACTCCCAGCTCAGTTTTTATTGTTGGGTTGATTTCCTAAAACCTTGAAAGATCATCAGTGCAATAAAACTGTATGGCAGAAGTTGACTATTGCAAAATTGGGCTTTCATCAAAACACGGTGATTTCAAAGATAATGTAGGTCATTTTATATTTGGAATTTATCCATTTTAAGATATATATATATATATATACATATATATATATGTATATTTACTATTACTCCTAGTGAAGGGAAAATCTCCATGTAAAAGAAGAAAAAGCTAATTTTTTTCTGTTTATACTAAAATTTACCAGCAATAAATTTCTTTTATTTTTTCTACATTTATTTTGTTTACTATACAACAGTATACATTCTTTTAAATTGTATCCTGTATATAGCTTTAGAATTAAGTAAAATATGTCATTGACCTTTGAGTTCCAAAATTACGAGTATGTGATACTCATAATTTGAGTTCGGTCAGATTCCACCTCTGATTGACACGTCTTGTCAAAGTATGGGATGAATAAATAATTGCCTTGTGGTTCGTTTCCAACACTGTTGATGACATTTAATCTTTTAGAGATTGTATGTAAGTAGCATTGATACTCAGCTTCACAGAAACATTTTTAAATGTATATATATATATATAAAATTATAGTCAATTAAATAAAAATTTTTAACATTTCCCCCACAGTATGTAGAGCCTTACTTTGATTAAATATGAAATCTGAATCTAAGCAGAAATCATACTGAGATAAATTCTCAACACAGATACGGTCCCCTGGTTCAGCCAAATTGCAAGCATGTAATGCTTATTTAGTAAGTCCCCACACGTTAGAGATAAAGAGCTGATGTGATTTGTATCTGAGGAAGTACAAACTTCCACAGGATGGAAGGAATCTGGCCTTGTAGGTATTTTGTTAAAGGCAAAAGTAAGTCTAATTTTAATTGGTGTGTGTTTTGAAATTTATTGTCCTAACACGTATTCAAGGAAGAGCAGGCTAAGGAAAGGACGAGAGGGAAGAAGACCACCTTTTCTCCTCAGTGCTCGTTCTCAGTAGCCGTGGAGCGCCTGCCTCGTCTGTGGAGGTGCGGATGGGCTCCCTTTCAGCTGCTGGGGACAGTCCTCTGGACCTGTCTGCCTCCCTCCTGACTTGTGTCAGAAGTCCTTGGTGTGACAGTCAGTAGTGTCTGCTGCCCTTTAATGGCTAGAGTGTTTTTGAAATAAGCCTTAAAGATTCAGGTGTGCGTAAAATGCCTTAAAGATCATTGTGGTTCTGAGTATCTTCAGAAAAAGCTTCATCTTTTCTGATCGCGTGGAGCCTGGCAATGCAAAAACATGTTTATATGGCTTACTTAATTTTCTTAACGTGCTGAGAAATTGAATGATAGAAAGGAATGGAGTCTAGCAAGGCTTTAAATTTATATCATGAAGTAGATTGGCTCTTAGATGAGTTTTGCTGAGTTCACGAATAGCTTTATGTGGCATGTTGGGAAGTGTTCCATACAGTAGGAGAGATGAATATACACAATGCCAGTCACACACTCAGGCCGTTCTTTCTGACTGCTCTGTGTTCTCTGCAGGACAGACATGCTGAGAAGAATTTGATTCTTTTTTTTTTTTTTTTTTTTTTTTGGTTTGTTTGGGTTTTTGTTTTGTTTTGTTTTGTTTTGTTGAGACAGGGTTTCTCTGTAGCTTTGGAGCCTGTCCTGGAACTAGCTCTTGTAGACTAGGCTGGCCTCGAACTCACAGAGATCCGCCTGCCTCTGACTCCCAAGTGCTGGGATTAAAGGCGTGTGCCACTAGAGTTTGATTCTTTATTATTAGCCTGTTTATTCTTTTTCATGCTCTCATTAATGAAAAAATTGGATTACTGCCAAATAATAAGAACAGAGGCACAATGAAGGATTCACAAAATGTAGCTTTAACACGGGCATGGAGAAAGGTGATCGAGTAGCCATTCCCCAGGCTTCACTGCGACACTTACTCGTTTAACATTTCCAAGATTTCAAATTCAGTTTCAATACAGTCCTTGGAAATGAAAAGCTTCCAGCATTACAGGGTGCCTGACTCATTGGTGCTGGTGTCTGCCGTGGTGTCGCGAACTTGGTGTTTACTTCCCCCAAAGTAATCCAGCGGGCAGCTTGTATTTTAGCACGTTACAGGTGCATTCTAGGGGGAAAATTATATACTTAAATTTTAGAGAATTTATGTTTGTGATCATGTTAGAAGTGTTTAAAAGTACTTTTTTCTGCATATTAGATATGATCATGAACCAAGTTGTTTTATTTAAACCTAAACTTGCTACCCACTCTGAATAATTGGACATTCCTAGACCACTCATTCTCAGGTCAACTTTCTGTGTTGCTGCATTTTTTTAAATGAAATTTTATGTCCATAATAGCTTTAGTTCATATCCTTCTTGGATCCAGGGCTTCTCACAAATAAAGCGAATGGCTGAAACAAGGAAACCTCTAAGGCCCCCCTTTGTGTACCTGTTCCCTGAGGCTTGCAGGAGGACACCTGCAGTCTTAGCCCAGGAGCAGCAGCCTGGCCCCGGGCTTCATCCCAGCCCCCTCTTGTTTTACCGAGCTGACCCATGGTCCGGCTCTGACACAAGCTCCGAAAGCACTTGTGTCCTGAGAGGATTGGCCTCACTGTGAAGAAGCAGCTTTCCCTGAGTTTGATAAGAGGCTCCAGAAACACAGGAGAACCTCATTGTCACGTTTAAAAGACTAGATTGGAATTTGAAAGCATCAAATTGTAAGAAAGTCTGCATTTTGTACAGTAGCAAACATTAATAAAAGCCAAATATTGTAACGTTAAACTCACCTTTTTATTAACTCTTTGATGTTATAACCACAGAAAGGACTTGGATGCCGTCTGGCTGAGTCCAGCCACCTAGGAGGATGTTTTGTGGGCATCTTTTTCCGTTTACATAGATGGGGATCATGTGGACAAAGGAAGATTTAATTAACTAGAATTTTTCTTTGCATTGGTCTTCTCACTATCTTATTTTCTAGGATTTTCTCATTCCCCAGCCCTTTTTTGGGTATTAATTTTTTAACAGGGAAAGCTTGCTGTGCTATCAAGTTGTTAGCACCTTTTCATATGAAAGGCTAAAGGGCAACTTTTGGAAATGACAAGCTCCTTTTTAAAAATATCTGTTTACGTGCTTTGTGATATTTCTGGGTCATTCCGGTCATAAAGACTGATCACATGTACTATTTCTTGCTACCTGTGAAAAGGATTTTAAGAATGTATAACCAACACTCCATTAGTTTTTATTAGTGTGTAGAAGATTTGTATCTAATTCATGAATGTAGTTTTTCTGTAGTTTGTCATTGTAAATGGAGCAAAGTACACTATCTTTATAGTTATTCTAAAATGTACATTATGTAAGAATTGTAAATATACTTGATTACTTTGTATGCTGAAAATTTACAATAATAAGTCAATAAAAATATCTCACTTCTGGCACAGTCACTGATGTCCAGATTTCTTTTGAGCTTTGTGGTGGCCTGTAACATCTGTGATGCTCAGATTTCTTTTGAGCTGTGTGGTGGCCTGTAACATCTGTGATGCTCAGATTTCTTTTGAGCTGTGTGGTGGCCTGTCACATCTGTTCTAGTTAAAGTCCAGCCTGACCTTCCGACCCTGCCAAGGAACGGCAGTTCATGTTGATCCTGTTTACCGAGTACTTCCATTCAGAAAAACATTTTGACCCTTTAAGTATTTTCTTCTTGCCGATTTCAGAGATGCTGTAGCCCTTGCTTCATGAACTAAAGACGTTCTTGACTCTTCTGCTTCTCCCCATTATGGTTGATATGTTTGTTGGCGTTCCTGATCCTGGCAGCACACCTATAGCCCATCCTTTCATTGAAACAAAACCCCGCTCCCTTGTGAATGGGGCTGAGGGAAAGGAGCGCTGAACAGCGGATCTGGAAGCCAAGCTCAGCTTTCGCAGTTAGTTCAGAACAGATGCAGACTCCCGAGTGATCTGCCTTATAAACCCGCATCTCATTTTCAAAGCAGTCTCGAAAAAAAAAAAAAAAAACCCACACCAGTGTTTTAGATGAAGGCAAACAGCCTGTTTCTTTTCTTATTGTGAAAAAAGTTCGTCTTCACTGCAAATATAAAGTTTAAGTAACTGACAAGGGCTAGGTATGATGGCATGTGCTTGGAATCTCAGCACGTTGGGAGTTGGAGGCAGGGGAGTTGGAGGCAGCATGAGTCCAACTCCAAACAAGCAATCAGTAATGTCACTCAGAAAACAAGACTCAAGTAAAAGAAAAATCGTCTGTAATTCTGTCACCTACCTGTGCTGTCCAAAAAAAAAAAAAAAAAAAAAAAAGCCACTAGCTACAGGTGGCCATTTATTTCATGTGCATATGTGTGCATGCTTATGTGTTTGTGGATGCATATATGTGCAGGTGCAAGTGAACATGTCTGTGTGGAGAACAGTGCATCTTTGGATGCCATTCCGCCTCAGGTACAGTTTGTATTGTTTACTTGAGGAAAAGTCTCTCACTGGCCTGGGGCTTGTGAGTTAGACTAGGCTAGATGGGCAGTGAACCCCAAGATCTTACCTCTGCCTCCCCCGTGGCAGTGCTGGGATGTGCCAGCACACCTGGCTTTTTGACGTGGGTCCTGGTGACCAAACTCAGATCTTTCTGCTGCTTGTGTGGCAGGCACTCTATTGCCTGAGCCATTTCTCCAGTCTGCACAAGTCCCTCTTAATCAGAATTCGGCAACAGCAAGTTCAGTTTTCAGCCGTAGTGCCCCATCAGAGCTCAGCAGCCACAGGCGCCTAGTGACTGCTGTTCTGGACAGGGTGGATCGTGGAAGTACATTATGATTTATGCTGCTGAGGAAGCTGCCCCCGTGGAACCCTTCTAGACCTTAGTGTCTTTATGCACTTACACCGCTGACCATATTGCTTGCTGATCTTCTTTTACTTTGACGGGGAACATTTAAAAACCTTGGTGAGGAATCTCAAATGTGCCAGCATCATTTTAGTAGTCTTGGACTCAATGGCAGTATTGCTTTGGGTTTCAGCTCCCACTGACACTTCTCCTTTTCCCTGGACCAGATTCAAAACGTCACCAGCAGATCATTGGGTGTGAATCTCTGAGAGGATCTTGTGTAATGATGTAGTACCCCCTTAAATTGTACAAGACTATCATTTTTCCAGTTGTCTTAAATATGGTTTTCCCAAGTCACTCTGCACATGTTCATATGATGCAGTTGACTAATATGTCTCAAATTTATAGGTTTCCTCTACAGAAAAAAATTGTTCAGGTGCAGTTGATGAGTACGTCAGTTATTGTTTGTTTTTTGAGTCGGCCAGACTGTTCCTTGGATCGTCTCGAACTTGCTCTACAGACTAGGCTGGCCTCAAAATCTGCCCACCTCTGAATATTGTCACTTTTAATGACTGCAATATATTGCTAGCCTAAGCAGTTCATTGGTAATTATTCAGTACTCACCTTTTGCACTCATAAATATAGCTCTTAGAACTAAATATTTTATCTTTAGGAGGCATGACCTCAGTCACATAGGCCCGCAACTGTACAAGAAAACCGAAGCCTACCAGCTAGCTCTGAACTCCCAGGCACTCTGATGCCTCAGCCTTCCAAATTGTTGGGATTACAGCTACCACACCTGGCCTCTTATGGCTAAATATTTTAGTATGTTGTTATTTCCTTAGAATAAATTCCTAGAAGTGAAAATGCTGGTTTGATGGGTATTTTAAAGACTTGTTTAGCCTATTGGATGCTTGTTCAACAGTGGAAATATTTGATTAAAAAATAGTATCCACGGTTCATTTAGAGCCTATTCAAGAAAGAAAGATGGACTAGATAGTATGTAGGTGGCCGTCACACAGTCACTAATGATGATCTAAGTCCACACACCAGAGGAAGGAGTTTAGAGACTATAATCCATGGTCTGAAGTAGATATGGAATTTACTCTATAGAAAACCCAGCTCCCTAATATCTGACTAGAAATCATATATTTTGGCCAAAGTTATTTATTTATTTATTTATTTTTTTTGGTTTTTCGAGACAGGGTTTCTCTGCAGCTTTAGAGCCTGTCCTGGAACTAGCTCTTGTAGACCAGGCTGGTCTCGAACTCACAGAGATCCGCCTGCCTCTGCCTCCCGAGTGCTGGGATTAAAGGTATTTTGGCCAAAGTTAAACTTAACTCTAGAGTTACTGCGCATATCAGGGTTTTTGTCTATATGGGCATATTACAATACACCCAAGTTTGCGCAGTTTAGCTGAGAATAGATCAATGCAGGGAAATAACAAGTAAAAATTAATGTCAGGTGCTGATAGATCAGGCAATGGAAATTTTGTGCAGAGCATTTGAGTATTTTCCTGATTTCTTAGATAAATTTAAATCACTTTATTTCTTTTGCATGAATTAAAGGACTCAAAGTCTGAAAATAAAGCATTAGTTGAAAAAAGGGCTGAATAATTGCCAGAGGGAAAACCCACTGCGTTGATGGTATGAATGGGAATTCAGAGGCACGGGCTGCAAAAGTATGTAATTATTTAGAGACATAATATTACAGATTTGGGGCAATATTTATAAGTACCCCAAATATATATAGTAATTTCTGGTTACTAAATTTTTGTATGTTGGATATTTACACTTATTTTGGTAAATTTAATGTCTTTGAAATATTTATTCAATGTGAGGCACTTTTAAAAACATTCTGTTTCATTCATATCTGTGATGGTAGTGTTGGCTTCATTTTCAGAGTAACCAAGTAACTGCTGGGCATGCAATAGCTTGCAGTGGGAGAACTGGCCTGGACTTCCCATCCCATGACTCCCAACCTTGGAGGTTTAGAGAGATACATTGCCGAGCTTGATTTATGCATCGGAAAGCCCATGTTCTGGTCACTTATTTATATCTACATATCATGGAGTGGTGGACATCGGGTGACTACCAACTGTGGTCATTCTGTCCCTCTGGGGTCCCTCGGGCCTGTTTGGGACGGCAGATGCTTTTCGGAAGTGTTGCTCCGATAGAAAAGGGCAGAGCTGGGAATGACTGTGTTGCTGGGACAGGTGAGCACCGTCCACGCGGGAGAACAGCGTGTCATAAACGTGGGATTTTCGTGCGTTTTCACCTCTACCTCTGTATGCAGAAATTTACTTCAGAACGCTTGGTCTATCATCACGTCTTAGAAATTTGAAGTTAATGAACTTTTGTCCATCTGGTCTTGTCTGACTGATGAGGGTTAAAATGACTACAGGCTAGTTACTTCAGTATGCCCCAGTTAAAAATTTTCAAAAACTTTCTGGGACATTTCAGGCTTTCCGTTGAGGGTTTCAAGTTAATTAAACAATATTGATGCTCCTCAGGGACTCTGAAGGGAGTATGATGTTTTGGACAGCGAGGTCCCTCTGCTGGCCGCACCTATTCTCTGGGTTATACCAGAGGTGCGAACTGTGATGGCGAAGCCATTTTCATTTGGGGTGTTATAAACTTCTGTGTGAAACAGGAAGGAACTTTCTGGTTTAAATGTTTTGGCTCCAGTTAGTTTCTTAAAAGGCGGGAGAGGCAGCTGAAGCTTCTAAAAAACAAGAAGAGAAAAGTGGAGAAAAGTTATCGTTTTCGAGTTCTGCATTTATGAGTTTAAGCTCAATATTATCCTACGTTGGGGTGTAATTTCAAGACCCAGCCTAGCAGATATTTCCCTCCCTAACCCTTTGAGCTGGGCAGGTCGACCCTGTCTAGTTTCTAGCTTCAGCCTGCCGGTCTCAAGTCTCGCAGCCAAACTACGAAGGGACCATTTCGAGTCTAATCCCTCGGAACCTAGGACCTAGCGGGGCCTGCGGTGGCCCCGCCTTTCAGGCATCCACGCTCACGATTGGCTCGGGGCATCGCGGCCCCGCCCCCGCCATGGCCGCCGCCGGCTGCGGGGCTGGGGGCCGTGGAGCGCCGGTGTGAGCGGGCCCGGCTGCTGGGCCGCGGGCTGGGGCGCATGGGCCTCCTCCGAGGCGGGGCCGCGTGCGCTCGGGCCATGGCGCGCCTGGGCGCGCTGCGCTCGCACTACTGCGCGCTGTTGCTGGCCGCGGCGCTGGCGGTGTGCGCCTTCTACTACCTGGGCTCGGGCCGGGAGACCTTCTCCAGCGCCACCAAGAGGCTGAAGGAGGCCCGCGCCGGGGTCGCCGCGCCTACGCCGCCCCCGTTGGATCTGGCCCGGGGCTCCGCGGTGCCGGCCTCGGGCGCCAAGGCCAAGAGTTTGGAGAGCGGCGCGGCCGTGCCGGTGGACTACCACCTGCTGATGATGTTCACCAAGGCGGAGCACAACGCGGCGCTGCAGGCCAAGGCCCGGGTGGCGCTGCGCTCGCTGCTGCGCCTCGCCAAGTTCGAGGCTCACGAGGTGCTTAACCTCCACTTCGTGAGCGAGGAGGCCAGCCGCGAGGTGGCCAAGGCCCTGCTGCGGGAGCTCCTGCCGCCCGCCGCCGGCTTCAAGTGCAAGGTGAGCGGTGGGTGGCCCTTGCCTGTACTCTGAGCTGTTTTTGGCGGCTCTGGTGAGCGCCGGCCCCTTCCTATGCCTGTAGTCTGTCTGATTCCCTCCACCTTGCCCGGCGCATGCATGCCCAGCACATGCATGCCCAGCATGCTGGAGATGTGGTCTGGGGGCGTGTCCTAGAACCAGACTAGTTCAGCTGGTCCGAAGGGGATCTGCCGCGTTAACTAGTCCGTCTCCCGCTTCATTCAGCTCTACTTCATTCACAGAGAATCAGCCTGCCCCATTTTGCTAGCTTCCCAGCATGCCTAAGAAGTGCCTTCACTGTCTACATTCCTTTTAATATTCCGAGAAGGGAACTGTTCATTTTGAAGACACCAGTAGTCATCTTTCTGAGCAAAGTGTGCCGGACAGGGTCTGGGAGAAGCCTCTAGAAGTCGTGGTTGAACTGGAATTCCTCAGTAGAAGTCAGGGTATAGCAATCGTTTTGGTTCTCCGTGGAAACCATCTCGTGTCCTCTCTGTGCCCTTTTCCTTCCTGCCCTTAAGGACGTGAACCAGTTAGAGAGGCCGCAGGTTCCTCCTCCAGGGGAAGAGAAAGCTCAAAGAGATGCAGACATGAACCCACCAGCCTGCCTTCCTGGCAGCTCCCACGTCTTTAATATTCTGATTTATTACTTGCCTCTGCCTGTCCGGGATTGGACTCTTGATCTAGTGTGCAAGTTCTCCTCATCAACTTGCTTGCCCTGTTTTGACCCTGGTATTGTGTAGAGGTGTCCAGAGTCTGCTTATTGGGTAATGGGTTAGGCGATCTTAAGGGATGACATCTGATAAGGGATGACATCTGATGTTGGTGGAAGGACAGGGAGGCAGGAACAGTATTCCCTGTGTCTGTGCCTAGCTTGGTGACTATCGGGAGCTGCTGCCAGGGCCATGCTGGGTTCAGGGGCCCATAGCATTTTTTTTTTTTTGAAAGATTTCTTTATTTATTTTATGTGCATGAGTGCTATATTGACTTTCTGCCAGGATAGGGTGTCAGATCCCACTACAGATGTTCCGGAGCCACCATGTGGGTGCTGGGGTGCTGGGAATTGAACTCAGGACCTCTGGAAGAGCAGCCAGTGCTCTTAACCACTGAGCCATCTCTCCAGCCCCCGTCCATAGCATTTTTGTGTTGACTGCAGCGTCACGCCCCAGTTGCTTGGTGAGATTCTGCTGTCAGCCTGGTTTTATTCTCAGACTTCCCCTCTTTCCCATAAATGTGCCTATGTCCTCATTTTATTTTAGTTTTTGGAGACACCATCTTGTTATGCACATCAGGAGGGCAGCTGAACTCACAGCCTCCTTGCCGTTGTCTCCTGAGTGCTGGATTATAGGTGCGCGTAGCCCTGGCTGCTCCCCTCACGTCCGGATCTCACGGTTGTCTAAGCTGTCCCCGGAATTCACTGTGGAGCTCAGGCTGGGCTCACACTCGTGCCAGTACTCCTGAGTGTTCCATTGTTTGTGTGTCATGCACCATGCTTCCTAACGCTGTTGAAGGTGGCCTTACACAAGCTGTCTTCTCCACCCAGAATGTCCCTTCTTCCCCCTAGGGGAACCTTCCATGCCCGGTCCTTCATAGCTTCCAATCTTGCTTCCCCTCATAGCATTGAAGATATGTTTCCTGCACTGGGCAGATGAGTCTGTCGGGATAATTGCTACGGTCAGGAAAGGGTACCTGGGCTGAACTTTCGTCCTGTAGGAGGCCTAGGAGCTTCTGGCTGAAGGGGCCCTTGTGTCCCACTTTAACTGGCGGATTTGTTCCAGAGCCTTCTTGCTTTACTGATCTGGAATTCCAGAGGTAGCTCAGCCTTCCCTGTTTGGTCCTCTGGGCTCTGACGTTGGAGAAGCTTTCCTGTTTCAGGGAGAAGGCCCTAGGGCCAGTCTAGGCAGATCTTGGATTTCACCAAGTCACCTCGAAGACCAGCATGGTTATAACAACCTGCTGGGGTCGCAGCTTGGGCCTACTCTACATTTTCAGATCTGTTCCCCCCCTTCATCCCCAGCTGAGCACAGCCGTGGCCACACGTGTACTGCCTTCCAGCCTGCATGCGTGAGATGATGTCATTCCCAGGGGTGGGGTACTTTCTCCATTCTGTGTCTTGCCCCTCCTCCAGTACTTCCTTGGAGGTATGCAAGGCACCTACAACTGAAGAGTTTGTCTTTGTTCTTTTCCGTTGGTCCTTCCTGCTGTTGTCCTGTGTCATGTCGTCTGCCCCTACATAATCCATGCCACACAGTTGGCCTCAAGAGCACAGGCCATGTCTTGAGGACATGATGCTTCCTGCTCTGTGGGGCCCATCTGACAGCCACAAGCCCTTACACAAAGCTTGGAGACTACTGCAAATGACCTGAAGGGACTGCAACCTTCCCTGTTGAGGTATGAAGGTGTGAGCCAGTGGGGCTAACCCAGGGGTTCTCAACCTGTGGGCTATAACCCCTTTGTGGGATTGAATGACCCTTTCACACAGGGGTCACATAAGACCACTGAAAAACATAGATATTTATGTTATGATTCATGATAATAACAAAATTACAATTATGAAGTAGCAATGAAATGGTTGGGGTCACCATAATATAAGAAACTGTATTAAAAGGTCACAGCATTAGCAAGGTTGAGAGCCACTTTGGGCAGATAAAGGTTTATCAATCTTTGGGTCACATTGCTCACATTGTTTATGAGTTCATATTTTGTGAACCTGTTCCTGTGCTAAATAAATGATGCCTCTCCCTCCAAAGCAGGATTAATTCACTTCTTGTGATTTAATTCTTCCTAGGCTTTGGACACTCCTCACACCACAAGCTGTTCCCTCCTGCCTTCTCCTCTGCCGGCTCTGTCCTTCAGGTCTATAATGCTAGGCAAATGCTCTACCACACCCCAGCCCTGTCTATGAACTTCTTAAGAACGTAGGCCCTGATGTCTCTTTGCTGCCACGTCCCTAGCCTCTGACCCGGGTATGTGATTGTTTTTTATACAGGGAGCTATTTCTTTCAGCATGGATTAGGAGGAAGGAAATCAGAACTTCTCAGACAGGTTCAGTCAGCTAGAGGGCCTTCAGGAACAGACCACAGGAGTGAAGAAACTCGCCAAGGCCACTGGGGAGTAACTGGCTTTGAGGTGGCCTTGAGGTGGGAGAGCCTCTGGACTACAGTTTGTCCCCTTTAAGGATCACCTTTCTCTTTTTTTTAATATTTATTTATCTATTTATTATGTATACAATATTCTGTCTGTATGCCTGCAGGCCAGAAGAGGGTACCAGATTGTTGTACCATTACAGATGGTTGTGAGCCACCATGTGGTGGCTGGGAATTGAACTCAGGACCTTTGGGAGAGCAGGCAATGCTCTTAACCTCTGAGCCATCTCTCCAGCCCCCACCTTTCTCTTGTAAGACAAGTCCAGAGGACAGTTTACTCTGGGGATGTTGTGTTGGAACTAGAGGGATGGGGGAAGTGGCTCCTTGACACACAGCCTTCTAGAAACAGCGTGGGCTTCTCCCAGAGAGAACCCTGGGACTCTGTCATGTCCTCAAGATATCCTTAAGGCTATAGTGAGCTAGCACAGGACTTGTATCCATGCTCAGAGGTGCCTTCCCAGGCCACCTTCAAGTGATAAACACCAGAAATAGATAGAGAACATTATAACATTATTAGCAACCTTGGGCTATGTTTTAATTAATTAAATATTAGGTGAAACATTTTTCACAAAATTAGAAAAATCTCATTTTGACTATTACAGAAAATATATGTTATGTTCTTACTGTGGAATCCTTGTAACTTAATGTCTAAACCTGCTGTGTCCCAGGTACGAATGGAGGAGCTGCTTGGATAGCCCATCTTCCTACTTCTCAGGAGTCACATGTTCACCAGAGTCCCGTGTGCTCCCCCAGTCCCTGGTCCAGACTGCCCTGGGTGGTGTCCAGAACGTGCATTTAGATGGGGTGGTGCAGGCATTCCTGGGATGAACCTGATGCTCTCCTGCTGACCGCAGAGTCAGCTCAGGCTCCCCGGCCTCTGCTGCCCGCCCTGGGGAACAGGTTACCTGGTGTCAAGCAGGCATTCTCTACCTGTTGGCTGGCAGCTCCCTTTTATCCAAGCCGCCTTTGCCAACGTGGGTAGCATTGCTATTGTCACCTTGCCACTTTACTATATCATTCCCATTTAAGCTTCTTGTGCTCCCCAGCACATCCAACATCCTGGAACCCTGGCAGCTGGCCTTGGTTTCTTCCTCCAGTTTATCGTCCTAAAGCTTAAAAAGGGGGTGCCTCTTTCTGTGGATCTACTTCTGAATCCCGCCCTCTCTGTCCCTCTGTCAAGTGGAATTGCATACTAACTTAGATCAAGACTCCTGTCCCCTGCCTCGCCCCCAATGTGGTTTTGCTCTGTAGCCCATGATGGCCTAGAACTCAAAATCCCACTGCTTTAGTCTCCTGGTGCTGGGATTGTAAGTGTGCATCATCACACCCAGGTAGGATTGAACTCCCCTCAGCTTTCCTTGCTGTATTGGATTTGATGGGGTGTACCAGGAATGTCTGACAGGAAGCTGGTGTAAGCATGCTTGGGCTGGAGGGAGGCATTTCTGGCTCCCATGAGAGCCCATGCAGATGTGAGACTCCTTCTAGATCACTCTCACCCTCCCCAGGGTAAGCCCTTGTTGTCATGCTTCAGGATGGCTGTTGAAGCTTGAAGCAGCAAATCTGTGTTGCTTTGTGTTCAGACCAGTGTTTCTGTGGCTTTGCTTTTGGATCCAGCTTTACAATGTGGCCCTCCTCTGCTGTCTTCTTGGAAACTAAGCGTGGTGAACAGACCTGGAAAGCAGCCCTGCTCCCTGCAGAGCCTGTCGACCCCTGCGGTGCTGTTCCTTATAGCATTCTCCCATGTTGTCACCCTGATGTCTGCTCAAACGCCACCACTCCTGTTCTGAGCCCCTTTCTATCCTGTCACCCGTGTGTGTCTCTTGTGGCCCATACTTATTAGTCTGCCCATCTGTTCCGCAGATGTAGAATGCTTACCCTGGGTCCCTGTGACCCACAGGAACAGAACAGCGCCCCCTACCCCCAGCCCCAGCCCCAGCTCACTCTGGAGTCTTGGAAATGTGTGTGGGGATGGATGTTAAACAAATAACCAAGTAAGAGAAAAGCAAAGCAGGACAAGGAGCTAGGGCGTGTTCAGGTGTCTAGGGTGGGGACGTGACTGTGGAGGTGGCCAGGGAAGGCTCCCTGCTAAGATGTGGGAGCAGAGACTGAGGGAAGGGAGAGGAACTCCCTGGAGGAGTGGTTTCTTCAGAGAGGACTGGGAGTGGGGGCTGAAGTGCCAGCGTGCCCGGATGTTTGAGAAAGTAACTGACCGATGGACTTGTTTGCGGTCTTTCTCTCCCGCTGGAATATCGCTAGAAGGCAGGATGGTCTTACCCTTTCTATCTGTCAGGGTTTGGGAATTCACAAATGACACTTTCCATTCCTGAGTCAGAAGTGACCAATGCCCCTTAGGTGGCAACATGAGAAGCAGGGCAGCCACTGACCTCCCTGCATGGGTGGGCAGTCGATTCTTCCAGTCATCCATGACCCATGACCCGAGCGTCATCGCTCGTCGGCAGTAGGAGCTAGTGGGCGTGATGGGGAAGGGGAGTAGATGGAGCAAGAGGTCCTGTGGCGGCTTCTATGCGTACACAGCAGAGCTACAGGGATCCTGGAGCTTGCTTCTCTGTCCCCTGTGTGGTCTCAGCCCAGTTCCTGGCGTATCCCATCCTTCTGCCAAGTAGACCAAATCCAAGACATCCAAGAGATTGCAGCCATCTCTCTTCCTTCAGAGCTCAGCATGTCCTGGGCAGGTGCTCACGGGTCATTGGGAAATGACCAGGGAAAAGTGTGGCTGCAGCGAGGTGTTTCTAGGACTGTCTTCTAGTAAAGCAGAACCGAGTAACACAGGCTGAGGGAGGGAGCACATACACACACAGCCTGGTATAGGCTTTGAAACCTCAAAACCCACCCCTAGTGACACATTTCCTCCAGCAAGGCCACACCTACCCCAGAAAGCCACACCTCCTAATCCTGACCCTTCTCCAACAGCCTTCCTCCCGCTGGTGACTAAGCATTCAAATATTTGAGCCTGTGAGGGCCATTCTCATTCAAACCACCACAACTAAGGAATGGGATATACTGTAGATCTATAACTTACCATCGTAAAGCAAGCAATTCCGTGACCTAATTCCATACCCAGCACTCCCCGGTCTCCTTCCCTCTTCAGCCTCCAGAAAGCAGTACTAGTCTGTTGCTGGGCCGGCCAGAGGCTCAGCAGGCGAAAGCCCTTGTGTGAGTGTACTTCCCAGACCCGTGTAAAAGTGGAGTAGAGAACCAACTCTGTGGACTTGGTCTCCGGCCTCCTCATGTGCTCATAGCATACATGTGCATGCCCACATCTGTCACACTCCCTCTTTAATCTTTAAAAAGTTATTTTAATTATGTACATATCTGTGGGTCTGTGTATGGCTATATGTACACGTGAGGTGTTGCATCTCCCTCGAGCTGGGGTTGCGGTGGTTGTGAGCTGCTTAGTGGGGGTGCTGGAAATCAGTCAGGCCCTCTGAGGAGCAAGCAGTGCGTGCTCTTAACCAATGGACAACCTTTCCTGGCCCTACACTTTTTTAAATTGAAACATTTTTTAACT
Organism: Arvicola amphibius; assembly: GCF_903992535.2. Lineage (NCBI taxonomy): Eukaryota > Metazoa > Chordata > Mammalia > Rodentia > Cricetidae > Arvicola > Arvicola amphibius. The sequence goes on from NC_052056.1 coordinate 62,862,055, forward strand.
TGAATGGTTATTGTAATGGACTATATAAAATAGTTTCCTTATATGATTGAGGGGGTTGGCTTTCACTCACCATAACATTCTTAAGGTCCACTTTGTAACATGTCAATGCGTCCACTTTGTTGCCTTTTGTAATTAGGTAGTATGCCATGGTGTGGATATTCTCCATTGCATTCTTATACTTTGGCTTGTTATGAACAGGCTGCTGTGAACCTGTTCTGGGGGTAGCCATGCTCTCAGATCTTGGGTATAACCTAGGAGTAGAAGGGCCGGCCATTTTCAAGACAGCTGTCACTCTCTGCTCCAGCTGTGGGGTCCTGCTGGCTACACTCCCACCTGCGCTTGTTGTGGTTTATCTTAGTCATTGGGTGGGTTTGATTTGGTTTGGACTACATTTTCCTAGTGACTAATGAGGTGATCATGTGCTGATAAGGGCGGTTGTGTAAATGTATTTGGCAGTGTTATACACTCACTCTGCTAGTTAATGTTTCCACCAGAGGCAGGGAGCAGTTGGGGGAGGAGCAAAGCTTTCTTTTGGCTCATGGTCCCAGGGATCTCAGCCCCTGGTTGCTATGGGCCTATGAAGAGACAGAACATTGGGGTGCAGAGGTGTGGAGGGAATAGCTGGTCACCTTTTGGAAGTTGGGAAGGTGGGGGGGAGTACAATGGAGGCAGAGAACAAGGGGAAGAGGAGAGAGAAACAGAGGGGAGACCTTCCAAGGGCACATCCCCAGGGACCCACTTCTTCCACCTAGGCCCCATGTCTTGCTTTCCCATACCTACCAACAATACCATTGGTTTATGCGTTGTTCATTGGTTAGGTCAAAACCCAAATGAATGAATCACTTCCCTGAAGTCATGCCACCTAAGAATATTCCATTGCAGGGAGATTTCTTCTTTGCTTTTTTCTTTCTTTCTCCCTCTCCCTCCTTCTCTCTCCTGTGCTCCTTTCTTGCACTCGTTTCTTTCTTGTGTAGCCCAGGCTGACCTCAAACTTGTATTGTCAGGATGGCTTTGAGTTGATCTTTCAGCTCTGCCTCTTGCATGCTGGAATTATATAGACATGTTACTCCCTCGCCCCCAGCTCTTAGAGAAGGCATTTCATATCCAAACCCCAACATTCCATCCCTAGCCCCTCTCACAGGTTCATTTCTGACTCACACTGCAAAATGAATCCATTACCAAGAGCCTCCATAGGCTCAACAGTTTCAATATTGCCAAAGAAAAATAAATTTAGGTTCAAAGTGTCTGAGATTCAAGGTGAATTCTAGATCTGAGCCCCTGGAAAGTCTAAAAGGTTACATATTTCCAAACGTGATAGAGTAGGGAACATTCCCATTCTTAAAGGGGAGGTGAAGCATAGAGAGGAGGGGTGGGGCCACAGTGAACCCCAGTCTGCAGAGCCATTTCTGGCCTATGAGGCACATGGCATGAGCTGAGCATTGAAGTACCTGGGAAGCCCTTTGCCTAACAGCTCCCCAGGCCATATGACATGCTTCTGGCTTGGCTGTGCTCCAGTGGAACATGGGATTTCATGTATGGCCCTCTCAAGGGCTGTCTGCCCCCACAACCCATAATTTGCACATTCCATCTATATATAAAACCAGCATCACACAGAGCATGCCAGTGTCTGCCTTCAGCTGGAGCAGCAGCTGTCCTCTGGACTCACAGCTTCTGAGAATCTGGATGGCTGAATGTCACTTCACTCTACGATCTTTCGTGAGCAGGGCAGCTGGGGAGTCTCTTCTGCCCCTTTAGACCTTTGTCTCAGTGCATAGGGGCTGGCCAGGTCCTGAGACACCCTCAAGACAGCTTTCCCATTGTCCTGATGCCAAGGTACTTAGTTAGCATCTTTAAAAGCAACCACAGTTTATAAACTTACTATCATATGTGGGGGTGACAGTCTGGGTGTGTACATGCCACAGCAGCCCTGTGTGGATCCCAGGGACCAAACTCAGGTGTGAGAGCAAGTTCTTTTCCCTGCCGGGCCATCTTGCTGCCCTGCTTCTTTTTAATGGTGCTCATTTCCTCAGCTACTCCGCCTTTGACCTATTGTTGAACTACAACTTTTTCAAAAGCAAGCTTGCCTTTTGCTTCGACTGGCATGTGAATGCAGGCAGAACCCTGGCACACTCCCTGGATGAATTCTCTTGCCATGTGAGGCTCAGCTTCACTCAGAATCTCTGTGCAGGGACAGAATGTAGGTAAATTCTTTTCCACAGTTTTCTATGAATAGCCTTAAAGTTAGGAATGGCGCTTCTAACTCACCAGCGGGGTGGGACCCTCATCCCTTTACCTGGGTGTTGCTATGAGCGTCTGAGTTCATGAAATCACCAGTAAGCTCTGTCCACAGCGGGCCAGGGCTTCTTCTCCCTGACCCTCTCAAGGTCAGATGCAGTGACAATGCCTCTACTCTTCAGTGCCAGTTTTTCCTTAGCCACGCTTGGTCACTGTGGCAGAACACCCACGAAGAACAAGGGAAAGGTATTGAATCTGCGGGTTTTTTTTTAAAATATTTATTTATTTATTATGTATACAATATTCTGTCTATGTGTATGACTGCAGGTCAGAAGAGGGCACCAGACCCCATTACAGATGGTTGTGAGCCACCATGTGGTTGCTGGGAATAGAACTCAGGACCCTTGGAAGAGCAGGCAATGCTCTTAACCTCTGAGCCATCTCTCCAGCCCGAATCTGCGGGTTTGAGGTGAGGTGGAAGTTATGACAGGAGGGTAGCAGTGAGGCCGCTTACTGCAAAGATTAGCGCCAAGGGCCAGCAGCGTTTCCCCAGTGGCCCACGTCTTCATATGCCCCTGCTCTGGTCCCCACCACCTCCCTGTAATGCCACCAGACTATGAGTCCATCAGTCCTGCCTAAGAACACCGCTGTGGGGATTGAGCCTTTGGCAAATGAGGTTGAGGGGGCATTTCATATCCAAACCATAACAACCCAGATGTATTTTACAAACACAGCAACCTCCCAACTACTTTAATTCTCCTCTTCCTCCATATAACATCCTTAGAAACCTGCATAATGTGAAGAACGTGGTTGCTGGGCCCTGCAGTCCTGCGTTTGGCTTCCCTTTATACCGCCTCTGGTCTCTTAGGTCTCATATCTACCCTGGGCTAGCATCCCAGCTGTTCTGTGCCAGGGTCCGTACTGGGAACTGTGTGCCTTGGGTGGCCCATGTCCTTGTCTCCTGCTCGAGATGTCCATCGGAAGACCGTTGTAGGACTTTGAAGTCTACAGTTTTCTTGGGGGTCACCAGGCCTGCCTGAGGAGGAGCCCAGGCACAACACAAGCTTCTGCAAAGCCCGGGCAGTAAGGCCACTGACTCTAGTTTGCCACTGGAGGGCGCCGTGCTACCGTGTTGGTGCGTTCTGTGCCTGGTCTTCGGGTCCCCAAGGAATGCTCGCTCTCACCAGCCCTGCCACTAGGGCTTTAGAAAGGGGGACTAAAGACTGCCTTTCTGTCCAGTGTAAACCGGGTTGATGAGGCTGTTTGAATGTGGTTAATGGGCCTCCAGGGCATCTGGGTCTTGCGCCCACGTAGAGGGAATGCAGATGGGAAGGTCATGTTCTTCCTGGTCCCGGCTCTGGGGCGCAGCCTGGCGCTACCCAGCAGGCCTTGCAGCGCCCCCACCGGGCGTGCCCTTTCCTTGTCATGGGGCAGGATCCTGCTGCAGATGTGGGAACCGCGTCTCTGGAGACAGGTGCTGCGCCTGCTTTTAGCCCTGGCAGACCTGGTGGCTTAGCTGCAGGAGCTTGACTGTCAGTGTGTTGGGAATCCCCCATCTCGGGTTCACCCCAACCCTCCTAACTGGTGAAGCAAGGAGCACACCCCGCCGCCTCCTTCCCTCTCCGCTGTCCTGCTGACCCACAGGACTCCTGCATCCTCATCACGGGAGTGAGCTAGCACCCCAGTTGCTTTCTCATACCGTCTCTGTTCAGAACTTTGCCTTTGGCCCAGGGCCACTAGCACCGCTCTGTGAGGAACCGGGGTGGGGGTGGGGTGCTGAGCCAGGCCATGTCAACTGGTGCCATGCTTGCTGTTAACTTAATGTGCTCCAAATTAAAGTCGTTTGTTTTCATTTATTGGGAGTGATTACCGTTAAAAAGCCCCAATTAAGCAATCTCCTCTGGTGGAATGAAATGCCACAGAACCTGGCTTCTGATACCCTGCCCGGGAGGCCTCAGGCTGGAGAAGGGGTGCTCCCATTTGTCCGCTCCCTCCCTTCTTGTCTTCTCAGGTCCTGTAGCTGGGGACACTGTTTCTCACACTTGCTCACTGCCTTTCTTGCCTCTAACTGCCTATCTTGGGTGCTCCAGGGAAATGCCCCAGGTAAAAGTGTGTAGCTTGAAGCCTAGAACCTGGGTTCGAGTACAGTGTGTGACATTTGGGAGCAACTGCCCTGGGTGTAACACTTCTGAGCCTCTGCTTTTTTTTTTTTTTTTTTTCCTAGACAGGGTTTCTCTGTGTAGCCCTGGCTGTTCTGGATATTACTCTGTAGACCAGGCTGGGATTGAACTCAGAGAGATCCGCCTGTCTCTACCTCCCAATTGCTGGGATTAAAGGTGAGCACCACCACCGCCCAGTTGAGCCTCTGTTCCTGACTCCCTCTCTTTCATGACCTTCCAAGGTGTCTGTGGGAGAAAATGGAGACAGCACAGGGCCTTCCTGGCACTCAGCAAGTGGATGACAAATTGGTGGCTTTTACTTCTGGTTCCTGAGTAGGTAAAGCGGGGAGGGTAGGAGCCCTTCTCAGCATTCTAAAAGGCATAGCCACATGAAGGGTGGTGCAGCAAGCTTGCAGTACCAGCATCAGCCCAGGCTTACTTCAAGGGGTCCTTGTATTCTTTTGTGTCCTCCGCAGTGCCCTAAACTACAGTGTTCCTTCATGTCGTGCTTCCTGCTCCCACCCCAGTGCATCTCCTGCTTGTCCTGGAGCAGGCACTGGTGCTTCCTGCCCCCACCCCAGTGCATCTCCTGCTTGTCCTGGAGCAGGCACTGGTGCTTCCTGCCCCCCACCCCAGTGCATCTCCTGCTTGTCCTGGAGCAGGCACTGGTGCTTCCTGCCCCCACCCCAGTGCATCTCCTGCTTGTCCTGGAGCAGGCACTGGTGCTTCCTGCTCCCACCCCAGTGCATCTCCTGCTTGTCCTGGAGCAGGCACTGGTGCTTCCTGCCCCCACCCCAGTGCATCTCCTGCTTGTCCTGGAGCAGGCACTGGTGCTTCCTGCCCCCACCCCAGTGCATCTCCTGCTTGTCCTGGAGCAGGCACTGGGTGCTTTACTGGATGCTCTTTTGTGTCTGTGCCCTCTCCTGTGAGTTAGCACTAACTAGGCCTGTGGTGCTTGGCCGATGTGATCCGAGAGATGGGAGGCCATATCATCCATACCGTAGACATAGACATGTCTTTGTCTGTGGAAGGAAGAGGCTCTAATCTTCAACCTCTCATCCCCTTGGAGCCCTAACAAAGCTCTGTGGCTCTGGGCTCTGCAGATGTCTGCCTGTTGTTGTTCTGGAGTCAGAGTGGTAGAGCTGGAGTCTGCGCACTTGCTGCCTTTTGACAGCAATGTGGACTGCTGCACCTGCGAATGTTTAGCTTCTAGGAGGCTCCAACCAAACTTGTTCCTACTAAACTAACATAGGTGCTAGGTGATGTTTGCTTTACCTCTTCTCAATGTCTTTGGGTTGTTTTCTTGGTCTGATTGCATACATCAGTTATTCATGATATTCCGGAGTATTGACTAAGTATAAGCTGTCAGTAATTTAGAAGGCCATGCCACCAGGAAGGCCGGCATTCCACCACACGTACCCACATACTTTCAGGCATGTTCACATGCCCAGCTCCTGCCCATCTCAGGTGGCCTTAGGTTTCACACTTTGTGACTCTTCCAGTACTGGATGCATGAGACAAATGCCAGATTATCATGGCAGTCTGGCGTGTGTGTGTGTGCGTGTGTGCGTGTGCGTGTGCGTGTGTGTGTGTGTGTGTGTGTGTATTTTATGTTGCGTGGGTAGCAGCTGAGACCTGCCCCAATGGCCAGCTTCCTGGGGTCCTGACCAGGATGCAGTTCTAGAAGGGATTCACTGGTAGGTGCACAGGACACCAGCACAAGGATTAGGCAGAATGCTATTTTGACTTTGGTGTCCCAAGCCACCTCTTGTCTGAGGGACCAGAAGAGAAAGCAGGGGATTCTGGGAGTGCCTGGGGCTGCCTGCAAGGGTGCAGAGGATGCCGACAAAGAGGCTGCCTGAGGGAGCAAGGGCCTTTGAGGATGCCATTCATGGTAAATTAGCAGAACACTTGTTCATCTGGGAGAAAAGGGGACTGAGGCAGCTGGGGGAGGGGGCAGAAGGGCTTGGTAAGAGGAAGGCCAGCCTGATTGAAGGAGTGTTTGCTGTCTGGGTTGGCAGAATCATCTAGCAGGAGGTTACCAGAACAGGGAAAGACAGCTGCCAAGACTGCCCAAGGATGCTTGGCTTGCATGCACATTTGCCTGCCAAACTTCTGGAGTGATCACTTCACTCCCCTAAAACTTAGCTCAGGGATCTCCTCTCCTGGAATCTGCCCAACCCTTTGCTCTCTAGTCCCATACCCCCCAAGATACTTCTTTTTTATTGTGTTATCAGTGTGGGGTCTCACCCACCTCTTGACACCCCATACCCATTAGTCCCTTCCCTAGCCCCTGGTGTGCTGAATCTGGTCTCTTTGCCAGCTGCTAGAGGGTGGGGCTGGCTCTTATATCTGTCCCCATGGAGATGCTAAGACAGATGTGGTCCAGTGTGAGACTCGGTGCAGGCTGAATGGGCTGCAGGAGAAGATACAAGCAGGTGGGCAGTGTGGGGAGGAGCACTGTGGAGTAACCGCAGGAAGTGAAGGGGCTGTTGGGTAGCGGCACATCTCAGGCATCCTGTGCGAACTGTTCCTAGGTGTGTGGGATCACGCTAATCAGAGAGGGAGAGACATCAGCCCTCCAGTAGGAGTTGCCCCACCTGAGATCAGCCAGGATGGTGATGGTATGTTTTAGAGACTTCCTTTTAGGTTTTTGGACTCCACTGCCCCTCCTGTGTCATCATGAAGGAATCCGGATGCTGTCAGGAGGGGCCCCTATGTTTCTCTTACTGTAGGGAGCTAGGGAGGTTCCCGACCTGCTGGCATCGGTGCTTCAGTTGGCAGGCTCTTCAGTTCCTGCCCTTGACCCAGACATTGATGGACAGAGTCCGTCCAGGAATTGCGTATCCTGGGATCTAGGTCATTCTCTTCTGGCTTTCCTGAATAGTCTTTCTAGTGTGTTTGAGCCTTAGTTTCTTTACTGTGATGGATTGGTCACTTTTCCATTACAGGAACAAATATCCCAGATACTCAGTCTAGAAAGAGAGGTTTGTTTGTTTGTTTGTATGGGGAATTGACCTAGGGCTTCTTGAATACTAGGCAAATGCTCTTCCATCATGCTATATCTCCAGCTCACCAAGGATTATTTTAGATAACATGTTTAACCTTTCTGTCCACAATCAAAGAAAACCATTTTTTTATTGGTCTCTGGTGGAGTGTCAGATGGCAGTAGCAGGGGACACAGTGTGGAACCCAGTTCACTTGGTTGGGAGTTGAAAGGAAGGAATGGCTGGGGCCCCAGAATTCCTTTCAGAGGCACACCTGACTCCTTAAGACCTTCTACTGTGGACTAGGAGATGGCTCATTTGGTGAAACGTTTGCTAGGTAAGCATGGAGCCCTGGTTCCACATCCCCAGTGCTCACGTGATAACCAAGATGTGTGGCCCTTGTTCCTAACCTTAGTTCTGGGGAGGCAGAGCCAGGGGTGTGCCTTGGGCTTGCCTCTACTACCTGCACACACACACACACATACATACACACACACACACACACACACACACACACACACACACACACACACCTCCCAGAGTGTAGATGGAGTGGCGGGGCTGCGTCCCGCCACCCGGCTAGCTTTACCCAAAATAATTACACAGAAACTGTATTCTTTTAAACACTGCCTGGTCCATTAGTTTCAGCCTCTTATTATCTAATTCTCACATCTTGCTTTAACCCATATTTAGTAATCTGTGTAGCACCACGAGGGGTGGCTTACCAGGAGAGATCTTAACCTGCATCCATCTCGGAGAGGAGAAGCATGGTGACGACATATGGCGACTGCCTTCTACCCAGCATTCTGTTCTGGTTACTCCGCCTACCTAATTTGCATTTGCCAGGTGCCTTCCTGCAAGATGATTTCTAGAGCTGCATTTACCTGTGCATGGCACCAAGCAGAGAGGCTCAGCTTCTACCGTCCTTCTCAAGGTGACTGGGGTCCCTTACTAGAATCATGTGGGGTGATGTATAAGTGGGTACCCCCAGTCTCATCCCAGATCCTGATTCTGTCTCTGGGATCAGTGCACACAGTTTATAAGATCTCTAGGCCCCCTATGAGAGCCTGTGTTACTGAAGCTGGGACTTCTCAGGACAGCAGTTGGAGCTGGCAAGCTTATTGGAGATGTGTGGTCCCCTGGTGGTGCTTTGACCTTCAGTTACCCACCTTCCCCAAGACTCTTTGGGGTTGAATTTCTCCTTGCTCCTGTCAAAAAAAAGTTTCCGATAAAACCTGCTAAAAGGTTGGGAATCTTACAGGACTATCTGGAAACGCCAGTGGTGCAGAAGTGTGAGTGGAAATGGGTGAGGGGCAGGCAGGTGCTGTCCTGATTGGACACAGCGGGGCCCAGGGACAGGGCTCTCCCTTTTGAACCGTGAGGGAAGCAGGCCCTGAGAACTGCTCTTTGAGATGCCTTTAGAAATTAGATGAGTGGGCTTTGATTCTTCTCCAGCTGCCAGCACTTCTGTCAGACCAAGTTACATTCATGTAGGAAATCTTACAGAAGTGGTAAAAGTCACACAAAGGGGGGGGGGGTTCACAGTGTGCTTCCTTTCTTTTCTCGGGAAGTCTATTCACTTTTACCTTTTCCATTTAAAACTAACAAAGGCAGGGCTTTGCTCTCTTATCCCAAGGGGCCTTTGTTTCCAAAGTTAAAGTTATCAGAGAGGGCAGTATATAGCCATGCATGACTGATGGTGTTTGGAGGACTCATTAGAGATTAGAGACTGAAAGATCAGCAATCTCTTGCTCTCTCCATCTGTCACCACACGTTGTCACTCCCTGGTCTAGGAAGACTTGGTTTAAGGAAACACCTCTGATAGGATTTTAGAAATGACTTTTAAGAAACAGGCACAGTTACCCTGAAGCAGCTCACAGGTTGGACATAAGATTTACCAGGTGACAGGTCCTTCATGGCTACTGTTGTGTTTCGGGGTATCAGTTGTCCCTCCTCTCTGGGCTCATGATTTCTGCCTCCTCCTTTGCTCATTCTTCCTCACAGTCTCAGCAGATTCTCAGTGTTTGCTGGGTCCTCCCCCCCCCCCCCACTCCGTTTGTGATGTGCTTTGCCGACAGGAGCATGCCCAGAAGTGAGAAGCAGAACGATGGACGGTTCCATCTTCCTAGTACCTTACGGCTTGGCTGGGAGCTGGGAAGAGGAAGAGAATACATGACTAAATATGTAAACGTGGATGTGTCAGGTGGGGTAGGTGTTAAGGAGAAAACAAAGCTGCTGATTCAGTGGCCAGAGCAGGTTGTGTGTGCGTTGTGAGACTGAATGGCGCATCTGTGTTACTGGGGGACGTTTAGTGGTGAGAGAAGAGATCTTAGCATCACATGCCTTGCTCCCTATGGGAGGCTCTAGAAGAGACAGCCAGCCAGTGCAGAGACCCCGAGGACGCAGGTGCCTGCCCCGCCTGTGGGACTGAAGGTTTTGTCAGCGTGTTTTCCTTTCCTGCATAGAAATAAGATGGCCGTCACATTCCTGGTGTTGGTCCATGAGATATGCTTTTTCTCCAAAAAATAATTTTTCTCCAGATCTTGTTGGAATTGATTACTGAGGTCTCTAGGATTAGTGATGCACTTGTGGAGCTGGCTGGCCTTGGGTGGTAGGTATTAGGGGGCAGCCTGGGTTGGGGCTTACCTTTTCCCTACTCCCAGTTCTCAGAGCAAGTCACTCTGTTGTGCTAATTCTGCCGTTTGTCCTGAAGAATGTCTCTGGGTCGGGAAGATAACGGAGGACCTGCCCTCCACTGCTGTCGAATGTCGCTCTTGCCTGCCTACCCCCGCAAATGGCCATCGCCAGCTTTACCAGAAACATCCGTGACCTCCTGTTAGTGACCTTCAAGGTCAGGCCTGTTGCACCCCCTCATCAAGGGAGAGGGTGGGGAGGATCACAGGACTCTCACTTGGGATTCAGCCACTCCCTGGCATCTCCCTCCTGGCTGTAGGTAATTTTGCCCAAGTGCTCATGGTTTGGGAAAGTGTTAGTCTATATGGTGTGGAAAGCTGACTGAAAGGGGGCTCCATTTATGCAGCTCTGGGGATGTCTTCGTACTGGCATTGGGAGATGTGGCTGCTTTAGAGACTCCCATGCTCCTTTAAGTAACTCCTCACCGTGCTCATGTCAGCACAGTGAATTCATTGGTTCAGTACGCTAGGCTGGGTTGGATCTTTAATTCAGTCTGTTGTTGGTGCATGGTAGAGTGAGGCCAGACCCCTTCCTGAAAGCCATCCTTCCTGAGCTGTCTACCTGCTGATGGCACACAGTGCTTTCTCCATGCTGACTTCATTTTGAACAGCAAACTCTTGGAGGACACTTAGTCTAAGAGTAGTTTATCCTTACTGAATTTAGATTTTTAACATAATTCATAAAAGATAGAAGGAGGCAAAGGGACATAACACAGATTTAGTCATTATTTCTGATATATGGATGACTGACTAATTATTGGTGTGAAATATTGTTATGAACAAGTCCTTTAAGTATCACTGATAAGAGGGAATTAGTTAGTAGCTACCAATGTCTGATAGAGGTTGACTAGAAAGCCACTTGCCTTGTGGCTGTGCACTTAGTAAGTCATGGGGTGGGGACACTTTCAGTATCTTTTTCATGAGCTCTGGGCTCTGGCCTGCATACCAGAAGTTTTACACTCTGGTGACTTGGTCAATGTTCCCAGGCATTGCTGTTGGTTTCTGTGAAGGACTTGAGGAAGAAGCTTTTAGATTGTATGTAGGTAATGTTTTATAATTAATAGGGTTTGAAGTTTTAAGATGTGTATATTTAAATAAAGTGACAAAGTTACAAGTGGTGACCTGATATCTGTTGTTTGATCTCTGTAAGTCACAGGCTTGTGTTGGCATAAGCCGCTGTCTGACTGCCTTCAGGAACCAGCAGCTGACACCCCTGCTTTCCTAGATGCTGTGGCAATTCTTCCTCTAGGTCTCGAGGTGGGCTCGCAGCCCTCAGCCAGGCACTGGAGCCTACTGGATGGGCACCCCATGCTGTCCAGGCTTGCTTCTGAGATCGCAGTCTCCAAACCCGCTTCCTGCTTGGAGACTGGGCATTTTGATTCACACTTGGTGCCTGTGGCTTGCTTCCTGCTGTATGAGTATATCCATAAGCTATATTCATTTTTCTTTAAGTAGATTTATTATCTGAAATATTCATTGGAACTGGCTAATCAGTACAGCTCTTGGAACAAATGTACTGAGTTGAGTCTGTCCTCATAAATCTATTGATGCTGACGAGATACAGTTGTTGCCTGGGAAGCTTGGGTGATGTGAGGCTGGTGGGGGAGTAAGTGAGCTGCCGACGCTTTTCTGGACTTGGCTGTGCCCATGTGTATATTACTTCCTTCACACATGCATGCAAGTGCAAATCCCCACCTTCCCCACCCATACTACACACACACACATACATACATACATGCACATGCACACTACACATACACCACACACACGCTACACATACACGTACATCTCCACACACACACACATACAAGTGCACACACAGATACACACCCACCCATACATACATCCTACACACACTGCAATACACCACACACATTTCACACATACACATATATCCCCACATACATATGCACACACGCATACAAGTGCACACACACATACATATACAGCCACCCATACACACACACTACACATACATGCATGCATGCACGCGCGCGCACACACACACACACACACACACACACACACACACACACGCCTGTTCCCTTGTTCCTTTTCCTCTCTGAATGTGGAGATGTCTGTTTCTTGAGAGCCTTCTTGTACTTTCAGCATCTTCTCTAATTCCAGCCCCCAGTGGTGGCTTGGGGGTGTAGTGAGGGTATGCTGGGAAAGCTGTCCCATGAGTGGTTTCTTATCTGTGGGGAGAGATTTAGGGGACTGGACATAGGCTGGGGCAGGCTGTGAGGCTGACGGGTGAGAGTGGCTTAGCAGCCCCTGAGCAGGGAGCTTGTCCCCAGGGATCTTAGTGGCCATCACAAGGGTCACTGTTGCCGTTCCTGTGCACCCACAGAGAGACCGAGGCTCTTGCCCAAGTGTGGTTTCTTTAGGCTGCAAACTTGTGTCAATGACCTGGCATGAATGTAGTCAGTGTTACACGGCAGGAAACACTCATGGCCAGCGAAGCCCCATGTGAAATGGGGTGCAGGAGGGGCCTGGAGCATCATGGGAGGTGAGAAAGCTGGAGGGAACGCTGAGAGACGGAGTTCCATACTTGGGAAGAACAAGGTGAGGTTTATGAGGACACGGTCATAAAGGGGGGGCGGCTGACAGGCTGGGATGAGGGTGATGGTTCAGTTTTGCTCAGTCATTAGGGCAGGGGAGGAAGCTTAGAGCCACTGTTGCAGACCTTGCTGGGGGATTTGGACGTGAGAGAAGTGAGCTTTGGAGTTTTGAAGCTAAGAAGAGAGATACAGATCTGTGTATTTGGAGAATGACTGTGAGGTGCAATAGAGGGCGTTCAGAGGAGATGAGGTGAACCATCCAGGGAAGCCACAGGGCAGGGCCAGAGGCTACCGAAGCTGTGGAAGAGAGATGTAATGTGGGATTAGTGTTGAGAAATAGCAAGAACTGGCCTAGCTGAGAGACCATAGGAAGAAAAAGCCAGAGAAAAAGAATGGCCAGAAAAGGAAAGAAGGAAAGAACCCCTTGGAATCAAAATATCAAGAAATCTTAGCAAAGCTTTTACAGTCAGAAATTGGGTTTCTTGCAGTTTTGAAACAGGGTCCTATTCTGTAGCACAGGCTAACCTGAAACCCACTGTGTAGCTCAGGTTGGCCTTGGATTTAGAGTAATCCTTCTACTCAGCCTATTGAGTGCTAAAACCGTAGGAGTGAGCTACCATCCTGGCTAAATGAAGCTCAGTAGTGTTTCAGAAATTGAAAGAGACTGAGGACAGAAGTAAACATGAATCAAATGGAATATCATTTAGAGAAAAATAGACATTAGAATTCTAGAGCAAAAGCAGAACCTGCTGGAGGGGGAACCAATGATGCAAGGCTGGGCGCCATAACCAAAGACTCTGCAAGCCCAGGAGTGTGACATGGGAAACCAGAGCCATGGGCGGGGGTGAGGGAAATGGGCACAGAGCTCACCTGTTTGAGCCTGACCTTTCTCCTGATGGACACTATCAACACAAAGGGCTTCTTGTCTTGAAGTTTGAAACTAGAAAACAACCCGGGAGTTGGGCCCACTCTCTTCCTTCTTCCTGCCTGTCCACTGTCCTGTCCCCAGCAGTGTCCCTGTCAGCATAGCCAGCCCTGTGCTGCCGGACTCCCCTCCTTACTGGCCTTCCCCACTTCCTTGGCCCTCAGATGACCCCCAACCCCCACCTCCTTAGCTCCACTGTTTCTGCCTCCTGGGCTCTGGTGTGTGTCTGGTGTCTAGCACTCAGACAGTTGGCTAACTCTGGGGGTTTTCCTGCTCCCACTCCAGGTCATCTTCCATGACGTTGCTGTGCTGACAGACAAGCTCTTCCCCGTCGTGGAGGCCATGCAGAAGCACTTCAGTGCTGGCTCGGGGACCTACTACAGCGACTCCATCTTCTTCCTCTCTGTCGCCATGCACCAGGTCATGCCCAAAGGTAACTCGGGGTGTCAGACTCTGTATGCACTTCTGGGCTCAGTATGACTGATGCCCTGTTTGTGAGGAAGGCCGGGGCTTAGGGGCCTCCTTAGAGCCAGGTGCAGCTTTATCCACTTGCTAGATCTAGTCCTGTGAACGACACATACACCAAGACACTGCATCTGTCTACAGCTTATACAGTCATTCAAGTGGCAGAGCTAGAATTTGAAGTCATATCTGTCTTATTTGGAGTGCTGCCTCTCCAGATAGCTTTCTGTCTCTTCAGGTGACCACACGAGAGCTCTCTGGGAATGCCTGGTCCAGGTGTACCATTCCAGATTGGGTGCTGGACGCTGCTTTGCCACCAGCTGTGTGCATGGCTTTGGCTAAGGCACTCTGTGTTGCTAGGTTTGTTTCCCCACCTGTTAAAGGAGGGGACTGAACCAGTCAGTGAGCTGTATCAGCCTGCCTTCTGCAGATGCCAGGCCTGTAGGGATGCTCCACTGTTGGAATAGGTCTGAAGAGTTAGGAGGCCTTCTGTCTCCATCCCACCTCTCTTGGCTGTGCCCCTACTCCACATCGAGACACTGCCCACCACTGCCACCATCTGCTATGCATTATCCCTATCTGATCACAGGGTTCTGTGGCTAAACAAGTGTGCAACAGGCAGCTTGATGGGTCAGAAGTGCCTGGCAATCTGTGTCTGTGACAGGCCGTGACACCAGAGGACATCAGATTGGGAGGAAGCATGCTGTCCTTGCTGAGTTCCCCTCCCTCCATCCACCATCAGGTCCCTGGCCTCGAGGTCAGTTTGTGTTTTAGGGTGCCCAGTGTGGTGCAAAATGGAACTCCTTTGATTTGTAGGGAAGGGAAGGTACCTGTTACTCCACCTCCTCAGCTATGTGGGAAGCTGGGCAGTGAATCCCAAAGGGCCTGGGGATCTACTAGATGCTGCTAGTATCATCTCCCCTAACTTTGCAAATAAAGACAGACAGAAGGCCGCCCTAACCCATAGCCCTCTATGGAGGGGACCATGTCTACTGAAGAAAGCTGTGGTGGGGGCTTTGCTAGAAACCTGGTGTGGGGCATAAGGAGTTTCTTCCATGCCCATCATCTCTGATGTACATTGGTGCTGCCAGGAGCAGATGTGTCTCATTGTCATGAAAAACCCTATGTTAACAAAACATTTTAAATGCCATATTCTGTAGGTCTTTGGAAGGTTTGAAGACCATCTGTCTATCTAAAATATATCTCTATATGATCTGGAAAGCCTACCTAACATATCTACAAATTTGATTGTTATAGATGACAAACGACTGACCTGTGTTTCTTGATTATCCTAAATACTTCATAATAATAACTTTCAAAAACTAGAATTTACCTTATATTTTTAAATAAACTGCCTAGGTAAAATATCTTAAACAAGAGCAGAAACATATACATATACATATATGTTGTAACAAAAATAACCTTAAATTGGTATCAGTATACAAAAGTCCTTTAAACAAGAGTAGAAATGTATATACAGGGTGTTGTAACAAAAATTGCCTTAAATTTGTACCATTATACAAAAGTCCATACCAATACAAAATATTTGAGATTGTTGTTTTTTAAAGTAGATTCAATAATCTACCCTTGTCATTCCTATATTCCCAAATGATAACAAACATCCATAGCCCAGCAAATAACCAAAGACCACTCATGCACCCCGGCCCTGAATTGTGGGCGCAGTCCTCTCTATACTTCTTCCTGCTGGCTGTGCGCAAAGATGTCCCCAGAGGTCCCCAAGAAAAATTGAGATAATGACCAAGTCCTAGGAAGACTGTTTATAACCTTTGTTGATAGATATCACCTGTCAAGATTCAGGAGGTCTCCCCTGATCAAACCAGATCTATATCAACCTGAAGTGAGTCCATGGCCTCTTGTTTCCTGTAGAAACAAAGGCAAAACTGCTTCTCCAAAGCATTTTTTAATTTTCACTTGACAAATACACTTTTGACGTTTTTAAAGTTAAGGCACTCTTACAATTCCCAGGCTGGTTTATCCCAGCAGCTCTTTCAATTCCAGATCTCTTAGAGCTGCGCTTTGCTTTTCAGCAATCAAAAAGTTCAAAATCACCACAATAGCATACAGGATTCAGACTCATTGTGTATTTCCCATCTTATGTGGCTTTTTACTTTTATATTGCTTTTAATGTCTCATGCCTCTTTGAAGACTTTATTTTTATTTTTTAAAACTTTTACTGTGAATGTTTTAGTCTTTTTTTTTTTTCTTTTTTGGTTTTCAAGACAGGGTTTCTCTGTAGCTTTGGAGCCTATCCTGAAACTCGCTCTTGTAGACCAGGCTGGCCTCGAACTCACAGAGATCCACCTGCCTCTGCCTCCTGAATGCTGGGATTAAAGGTGTGAGCCACCACTGCCTTGCTCTTTTAGTCTTTCTTGATCACACGAGCAAACTTGAGACTGTTAAGCTACACCTGGATCCTCTGTGCAGTTCTCTCGGCTGGCTCTGCCCACTTCTTGGTTCACGAGAGCCAAGCCTAAAGCTTGTGTCCTGGTTGAAGGTTTGTCTCAACCAGGAACTGCATTCCACCTTCCTAGAGCTCTAGAATGCTAATGCTTGCCTTGTGGCAGGCATTTTTTACTTCTTCGTTTTGTTTTTGTTTTTGTTTTCGAGACAGGGTTTCTCTGTGTAACAGTCCTAGCTGTCCTGGAACTAACTCTTGTAGACCAGGCTGGCCTTGAACTCACAGAGATCCACCTGCCTCTGCCTCCTGAGTGTTGGGATTAAAGACGTGGGTCACCACCATCCGACTCATTTTTTTGCTCCTACTTAAAGTACTGTCTGCTCAAGGTCTTGGCAGCAGGCAGAAACTCCTAAAGTACTGTATATCCCCTCCCCCAGCTTTCTCAGGCTTTAGATGACTGTCTGAGTCCTACATTGGGTGCCAAAATGTTGGGTTTTTTATTCTTTTGGGGGGCCCACCACCCAGCTCCCCAAATAAATCACACACAGAGACTTATTTTTTTCTTTTCTTTTTCTTTTTCTTTTTTTTTTCTTTTTTTTTTTTTTGAGACAGGGTTTCTCTGTAGCTTTGGAGTCTATCCTGGAATTAGCGTTTGTAAACCAGACTGGCCTTGAACTCACAGAGATCTGCCTGCCTCTGCCTCCCTGAGTGCTGGGATTAAAGGGTTGTGCCACCACCGCCTGCCTCAGAGGCTTATTTTTTGTTATGAATGCCCGGCCTTGGCTTGTTTCTTGCCAGCTTTTCTTAAATTATCCCATCTGTCTTTGTTCTCGGGGCTTTCACCTTTCTCTGTTCCTGTATACTTTTTCTTTCCTTCCTATTGTCTGGCTGTGTAGCTTGGTGGGTGAGTGGCTGGCCCCTGAAGTCCTCCTCCTTCCTTTTTCATTCCCAAATCCTTTTCTCCCAGAGTTCTTCTATTTATACTCTTTGCCTGCCAGTCCTGCCTGTTCTTGCGTGTGCCTTGCTCTTGGCACACATCTCTTTATTATACCATCAGGTGTTGTAGACAGCACAGTAACACAGCTTCACACAGTTAAACAAATGCAACAGAAACAAAGGTCACACACCTGAAAATAATATTCCCTAACGTCCTCACGTTGTGTATAATTCCCCAAGCGGTTCTGTTAACTAGATGAGGCTTGCTTTACTTTAGTGTTTACTTTCCTGTTCTGGACTGGCTCAGTGCTTACTATTGGCTTTTTAATTTTGTAAATTAGACTATGGCAGATGGGCACATCTAGAAAGATTATCTCTTCTTAGGACTGCTTCCACATGACATCTTTCAAAGGGTGGAATTACTACAGCAAAGGTGATCCTTACAAAGCCAGGTGTGTCAGCCCCCAGTGCCCCCAGTGTGGGCTTGCATGCGTAGGGTTTGTGCCATGCTCTGGACCCAGGGTGTCTAACCTTTTGTGGAGCTCAAGCCGCTGTGTAGATGCTCCAGTCAGCTGCTCTCCCACTTGACAGGAAGAGAAGCCTGCTGAGAGTTGGCAGAGCTGGGTCTTCCCTGCACTTTTACTTTGAATGTCCAGACCTGAGTTCTACCTCATCTACCTGCATAGTCCCATGCAGCTTCTAGATCCTGACTTCCACCCCTCTCTTCTGCAATAACCCTGCAGAGTGGCCTGGCTGGGAGAGGGCTGGGAAAGCAACTCCATGTACTAACTGTTCCCTGGAAGCAGTGTTATGAAAACCACATCTGCATAGTGGAGCCCCAGGAAAAACAGAGGTTAGGTCAGGTGTGGCAGGCTGGCTTTGATTTTTCTCAGCCCTTGTTTTTCTTTTGCTTGCTCAGGGGGTCACATTTGGCTAGCTGGCCCGTCCTGCTGTTCACACTTGATGTCCCTCACGGACCTGTGGCCACTCTTTGCTCCTCACTCATCCTCAGGGCTTTTCTCTCTCTGTCCATAGTGTTAGTTTTGTCACCATTGAAAGCATTCATGCAATAACAAATAACAATAACAAATGAAGGCTGTGCCTAACTGGAGTTGCAGGGAGCAAGGAACAGCTCCTTTGGGCTCGCTAGTGTCTCTATCCCACATGACACAGCTCTGGGGAGCTGTCAGCTTAGCATAGTGACATGCCAGAGTAAGCAGCTCTTTCAGGTTGAACTCGGATGTGTGATTTGTGGAGTGGCAAGGTTCTCCTGGTCAGGGTAGGCAGATACCAGTCAGAGCCTTCATTTAGTCAGAGGCCCCAGGAATCTTCCCTGGTCTAGGGTGTACCTTGGAAGGCACTCCTGTCCTGGGTAGTCAGTAGCATTTGCCTTTGCCAAGGGTCTGCTGTTCGTAAGCAGGGGTCTAGCAACTCTGCTGTCTCAGGCAGTCTTGCTAGAGTGCTGCTTTGGCTCAGGTTGAGTGGAGCAAGTGGCATGGTCTTGCAGCCAGGGAGATGGCATGAAGATCTGCCAGTTCTGAGGGTTTCAGGAGAGAATGAGTGAGGCGTTTTGCAGGAAGGCTTCATGGAGGAGGTGGTACTTGAGATGAACCTTGTAGGATGTTAAGTTTTTACCTCATGGTAGTGATAGTAAGTGGTTTAGGTAGACATGACAGGAAGGCTGAGGTTGTTTAGGAAATGTGTATACTGTCCATGTTGAAGGAAGCATTGGCTACCTGCTGGACAATAGTGATGTTGGGGAAGAAACCTGGTGAGGGTGGTAGAGGATTGGCTGACTGAGATGGGTTAAGAGACAGACTTTAGGGCATTCTGATTGCCCTGGGTGTAAGAGACAGACTTTAGGGCATTCTTGGTAAGGAGGGTTCTGATTGGCTTTGTGCATACTTCAAGGTATAGGTGCCGTAATCTAGCTGCATACCTTTCTGCGTGTCTGTGGCTGGGCACTGTGGGAACTGGTGAGACCCATGGGGCCTGCTTGGTCTCAGCAACAGACCTGCTAGAGAAAGTATACGTAGGGGTACATGGGCTTCTTTATGAGCACCTGTGTATGTGTGGGTAATGAGGCAATCACCCCTGAAACCTGACAGCCCCAGTATGTAGCTTCTATCGCTACAGGTCCCAGGCCTGGAGGACTTTTACACTGTCTGTCTTGGGAACATTTATAAACATTTTTTTTCCAGACAAGGTCTTATTCTCTATAAACCAAGCTGGCCTTTAACTCAGAAAGATCTCATTGTCTCTACCTCCTAAGTGCTGGAATTAAAGGCCAGTGCCAGCGCTTCTGGCCTCACTTGTAGTTTTTAAGTGCTCTGTATTAGTCGGGGTTCTCTAGAGGAACAGAACTTATAGAATGTGTGTGTGTGTGTGTGTGTGTGTGTTTGACCATACCCCAAAGGGGCTGCAACTCACAGGTTGAGAACCACATGTGGTAAAGCTGGGTACTAGGCCAGGGCTGGGGTAGGGAGTTAAGACTCAGAACATTTGGGAGGAAGAAAGTAGGCAAGTCACTCTCAGGGTCAGAAGCTGGCTTTAGCCTCCTCTTTCAGCGTCCCACTGCCAAATGAGGCTTTGGCATGTAAAAACTTGTGTGTATATATATATATATATATATATATATATATTCCCATATATAATACATACATACATACATACATACACACACACACACATATGGGATTAATCAAAATGACTTTCATGAACCCAGTAGAGTTGTTCAGTCCATGAGACTGGATGGCACAGTTGGTGTTCAGTGTACACTGGAATCCTGAAGAAGTAGGCTCTAATGCCAGTGAAGGAATGGACTTGCCTGCGAGAGTGACAGGAAGCAGGCAAAGACAGAAGCTTTCTTCTTCCTTGTTCTTTATGCAGACTGACAGCAGAAATGTGGCCCAGATTAAAGGTGGAGCTTCTCACGTCTAAGATCCAGATTTGAAGTGGGTCTTCTCACTTCAAATAATTTAATTAAGAAAAACATCCCTCACAGGTGTGCATAACCATTTGGATTTTAGTTAATTCCAGATGAAGTCAAATTGACAACCAACTCCACCAAGTGCTCTATGCTGTCTCAGTGGAATGGTTATGAGGAAGCAGTGCAGCATCCTCTCACTCACCTCCGCTGAGGACATAGACTCCTGCGGAACCATGGGCCCGTCAACCCTGTGCATTTAATGTGAACTAGTACCATCAGGTTATTTTCTTCTGAATCTGGGTAAGTGCCTCATGGGAATGTGTGTGCTGAATAAGCAATTGAGGCTGGAGGATTTGGCTCAGGTCTGTCCTGACGAACTCCCAAAGCCTCATTTGACAATGGGAAGCTGGCAGGGGAAAAGGAGGCTAAAGCCAGCTTCTGACCCGAGAGTGACTTGCCTACTTTCTTCCTCCCAAATGTTCTGAGTCTTAAGACCCAACCCCAGCCCTGGCCTAGTACCCAGCTTTACCACATGTGGTTCTCAACCTGTGAGTTGCAGCCCCTTTGGGGTGTGGCTGAATATCAACTGTTCTGCATATTTATATTACAATTCATAAGACTACAAAATTACAGTCATGAAGTAGCAATGATTTTATGGTTGGGGGTCACCTCAACAAGAGGAACTGTTTTAAAGGTCACAGCATCAGGAAGGTGAGAACCACTGCTCTATAGGCTGGGCTTGTGGCTTACTGGAGAGCTTGATTGGGTTTTGTTTTTGCCATTGTTCCTGTTGGGCAGAGGGGATTAACAGTTCCAATTGCAGCAAAAGCAGCTAGTCAGGGGTCCCACAGCCCCACCCACTTTGAGCTCCTAGAGCACTTAAAGAACTACCTGTGCCCTCTGCCTGCCCGCACCCCCCCCCCCACCATGTGCATCCTTCTCATATGTGTATGGCTTTGGATTCCACCAGCTCTGGGAATAGAAGCCCAGAGACTTAAGGACTGTATACATGTTCCAAATGGTGTTTCCCTGTGGGTTGAACCCATAATGTGTCTGGGTCCCCTTGCTTTCTAGGTTTCATGTCTGTGAGAAGGACTGATCTAGGCAGGTCTGAGTGGCTAGAAGGGAAGCTCATTTGTCAGAGTGTGGTTCAGACTCTGGCGGAACTAGATGCAGACCATCACCTTGCCTTTCAGTAGCTTCATGGCCGTGGGGAGACAAGAGACAGTAGCAGTTCTCTGCTTATGGAGTTGTTACAAATTAAGTGAGAGTGTGTGGAACAGGCTTAGAGCAATGCCTGGAACATGGGAGGTGTCTTTGGGTTAGCTTGTTTCTCGTTGGACCTTGTTCTTCTTATCTGTAAGATGAGGGTAATGTGGTCCTGATGCCAGGATTTACAATGATGCCTGAGACTGCAGGTCGCACTGTGCCTCCCAGCTGGCAGTGCCTAGTCATTGTTGGCTGGTTGGTGGGTGATGGTGAATCTTTGCCCCCAAACAGCATCTAGGGGTGGGGGACTTGAATCACTGTGTGCTTTGTGTTTTAGAAAGAGCTTCTGACAGGGTGTCTTAGTCTATTCTTTCCTTTCCTTTCCTTTCCTTTCCTTTCCTTTCCTTTCCTTTCCTTTCCTTTCCTTTCCTTTCCTTTCCTTTCCTCTCTCTCTCTCTCTCTCTCTCTCTCTCTCTCTCTCTCTCTCTCTCTCTCTCTCTCTTTCTTGTTGCTAATAGTACAACACTACAGACTAGGATAAGTTATAAAGAAAATAGGTTTGTTCTGGTGATCAGTTCTGGTCCAAGATCCAGAGGCTAGGGATGGACTTATTGATAGCATCTTTAGGTAGCACATGGGTGCAGGTGTGTGTTTGGGTTTAGTCCCTAGGCTCCCTCCTTGTGGTCTTCATCACCCTAAAAAGGCCCTACCTATAAGAACCACATTGGATTATTTGCATACTCCTAAAGCATCAGAATGGAGATTAAACTCCAGCATGCCCTGAAACTTGGGATTAAATTTTTTTCAATTATAATTTACATTATTTTTCTCCAGTCAACCCTTGCCATGTATCCCCTATCCCCATGCTCTTTTAAATTCATGGCCTCTCTTTTTTATTGTTGTTACATACATGCATATGTATATGTATACATGTGTACACACACATTCCTAAATACATAAATACAAACTTCTTAATCTATCTAATGTTACTTGCATGTATATGTTTTCAAGCATTTGGTATTGGATGACCAGTTTGTGTGCCCTTCCCAGGGGAAGACTATTTCTTTCACTCTTAAGAGTTTAGGTGTCCCTAGGCAGTGTCCCTGATTTCTGTTCTCATGGCTTGTCTTGTGTTGTCAGCCATGACCCTTAGGGTCATTAGGGTATTGATCTTTGGGCCTGAACCCCTTTCTGCTTCTTGAGGTGCCTGACATGGATCCACATTAGCCTTCCCAAGCTTTCTGTTCCCTCCATTGTGACCACTCTCCCCTCTGGTTCCCCTCTGCCTCTATTCCTGGTCTTCTGATCAGTTTTGTCTCACTGATACTGTGTTAAACTGCTCTTCCCCTGGATGAGCGCTCCTATCTGGCTGTGCTGTACCGTTTAGCAGTAATGTATATGGAATATATTTGCTCTGTTTTCTTTTCTTTTTGGATCATCTATCTGCCCTGTCCAAATGGAGGTTCTACAAGGGCAAGAATTTATGTGTGTTCTCAGTGTTGAGAACAAGCCAGATAAAGAGTAACTATCCAGTAGGTATTTGCCAATTAAGTAAAACAAACTTCCATTAGGTGTACATTAGATTATGGGGCCAACCGATTGTCTTTTGAGCCATTGTGGATTCATCTGGATATGCTAGCAGTCATTGAAGATTCTGGATGGCTCTTGTAGGTGGGGAACAGCCAGAGTTTGAATTTCTCAGAACCATTCCATGAAGCCCCACTAGAAGACAGCCCCACTTGGACTTTGGGTTCTGGTGGAGCTGGGGAGCCTGTGACTGCCAGTGCTGAGTATGGCGTGAGGGAGGACATTCTCATCTGGAAGACAGCCCAGGAAAAAAATCAGACACTGGGTACTAGCGTAAATGAAAACATATGTATGAATCCTGAACAAAGGTTGTGCACATGTGTCCACTGATTCCAGGGAAGGCTGTTTCCTGGCAGCCGCTCTGAAGCATTTGTTGCCTCTTACTCTGATGGGGGACAGCTGAGCAGATTCTTCATAAGTATTAAAAATAGTAATTGGTGCAGACCCTTCTTACTAATTTAAGGCTGGAAGCTGGCTCTCAGCTAATGGAAACCACGGCCATGTTGGTTGAATAGTGACATCTTGCCTTTAGTTGTTCCATAGGCTTCTGTGTTTTAATTTTCCAAGGCTCCAGCTGACTTCTGTTCTTGCCTTGAGGTTAATTAGCTGGTGTTGTGTGCAGGGCACTGAGGCCAGTGTTGCTGACTGTCTTGGGGGTGGGAAGGGGAGAGCCAAGCCAGTGGCTGTTACAGCAAGCTGCCATTGGAGCTGCCTCTGCCCTCTCTGCACTTTGGAGGAATCTAGGAGCTTATCTTTGGGGAGAACAGACCAAACGCTGTCAGTTCAGTCAGAAGTTTGAGGGAGAGGTTTGAGGAGGTGGGGGAGGGTCAGGTGTCAGGCTTTGAAGGCTGGGGGCCAAGGCTGAGAGACGGTAGAGCAGGCCTTCAGAACATGGTGCTGGATGGGCAGCTTGGGTACCTCTTCAGATTGTAAGAAATATCAAATACAGATCTCGTCTATTACAAAGATATTTTATCTCCCCGACCTCATAAGATTCACAGATGTTTTAATCCTCCCCAGCCAGGAATCTAATGGCCAGGAGCAGTGACCCTTTTCTCCTCAAAACAACAGCGCTTTCCACTCCTGCTTCATGTCCTATGTGCCAGTTCTTTTTAGACTACCCAACCGTTTGTGAGGTCGGACCCCGGCCAGTGCAGAAAAGGCAGCCACACCTTCCTTGGAATGCAAGCCTTCATGTGCACGGCCTCCTGATGAAGAGTAGACTCTGTGTTTCCAGACACTTCTGTTGGGGTGCTGAGCTCCAATCCCAGTTGCCAGTGTGGTCCCCACACAGCACTGCAGGTGTTCGCTGTGTATCTTCTCTTTGTCTCTATGCAGTTTGGATACCTGAGTCTCCTAATGGAGAGTGTAGGTGGAATTTTTCTTTGTCCTGGCAGCCACTCCCAAATAACCACACTGAAATTTCTTATTGATTATAAATACCTGGCTAGTAGCTTGTTTGTTACTAACTACCTCTTACAACTTAAATTAATCTATATTGTTAGCAACCCTCTGCCATGTGACAATACCTTCTTTCAGCATGGCATGTCCATCTTCTTCTCCTACGTCTTCTGGCGACTTCTCAGACTCTGCCCTTCTTCTTCCCAGTATTCTTTCTGCCCCCCAAACCCTACCTAACTGTTTACCAATCAGCTTTTTATTAACGATGAGAACAACACATTTTCACAGCGTACAGAAGGATTATTTCACAACATCCCCCCTTTTGTCTAAATAAAAAGGAAGGTTTTACCCTTAACATAGTAAAATTATATATAACAAAAGCAATTCTCAGATAAGAATTATAGTTAAAATATCCAGGCCTTTTGTATTTGGCAAATTTAGAAAATATTCTATTATTTATAAGTCTTTGTGAGTTTAATGTTTTATGTTTAATTTACCTTTTTATCATAACTAAGGACAACTTTAACTAATTATTTAGTCTTTCATTCCCTCAAAGACCCCAGAAGAGTGTAATGTTACCAAATGACAGGGACATCAGGCTGTTTGGACAGTCACCCAAAGTTTTTCTGTAATGTTGAGGCATCCAACTTTACCCTATAGGCATAGTATATCTGACAGAAATTTTTGAGAAACGGGGAGTTTTTGAAGGACTATCCTCTTGGCAAAGTCTAGCAGTCACTTGGTTTTGTATCCCGCTGATCCAGTTTGGACACTATGCTGTCAGCAATTGAGGCAAGGGTATATCTTTGCCCAAATGACTAGCTTTCCATAAACATGGAGTTTCCAAAAACTCCATGTGTGGTTTCTTTTTTTTTCTTTTTTTTTTTTCTTTTTTTGGTTTTTCGAGACAGGGTTTCTCTGCAGCTTTTTTAGAGCCTGTCCTGGAACTAGCTCTTGTAGACCAGGCTGGCCTCGAACTCACAGAGATCCGCCTGCCTCTGCCTCCCGAGTGCTGGGATTAAAGGCGTGCGCCACCACCGCCCGGCTATGTATGGTTTCTTCAATGCCCATTATCTTCTTTGAAGTAAAGTGGTGCTGCCAGGAGCAGACATGTCTCACTGTTAAGAAAAGCCTTAGGTTATTAAACACATTAAATGCCATATTCTGTAGGTCTTTGAAGTGTATGAAGACCATCTATCTGTATCTGTATATGATTTAAAAACATATCTAACATGACTGTAAGTTTGACTATTATAAAGTTTGGCTATTATAGATGACTAATTAATCTGTATTTCTTAATTAGGCATTATATTTTTAAATGACCTGCATAAGCACAATACCCCAAACAAGGGTAGAAACACACACTATAACAAAATTAACTTTTAATTTGTATCAATAAATCAAAATACATACCAATGGAAAATATTTTGTGATTAATAGTTGTTTTTTAGATTAAAGTAGATTTAATAATCTTCCCTTTTTTCCTATCATTCCTGTATCATAAGAGTGTTACAGCAGTATGGTATCTCAGCTCCTCTTGTCTGGCCCATTTCTCCTTCAGTCTTGTTTCTTCTGCCCTCTCACACTCATCACTGTAGGCAGAAGTTTCTGTCCCATAGCTGCTCTTGAATAACCACTCAGAGACTTAATATTAACTGTAAATGCTGGGATGATAGCTCAAGTTTGTTACTACCTAACTCTTACATTTAAACTAACCTATATTTCTTATCTGTGCTTCTCAATATGGCACATGGCTTGTCACCTCATGTTCTATATGTCCTGCTTCCTCATCGGCTGGCTGGTGTTCTCCTGACTCCTCTTCTTCCCATCTTTCTCAATTTGATTGCCCTGCCTAACTCTATCCTGCCTTGCTATAGGCCAGTCAGCCTTTTTATTAACCAATAGAGTAATACATATTCACAGTGTACAGAAGGATTATCCCACAGCACATCCTGGTCTCTGTCCTTTTAGGGTAGGTTCTCAAGACATACTCACCTGTACACTTTGTCCAAACCTGCCCATCTGGGTCTGCTTCTTTAGCAAGAGTGTGAGAGTGACTACTACTCACTCTTACAGAAAGCAGCCACTGGGTGTGGATGCCATGCTAGGCGTGGGGAGAACAGGGAGGGGAAAGATGAGGACCAGATGTTGGTTTTGCCCTCATGACGTCCATTTCTAGAAGGAGCATTAGAGTTATACAGGTATGAGGAGGGGGGAGGGAGGGAGAAAGAAAGGGAAGAAGGAAGGAAGGAAGGAAGGAAGGAAGGAAGGAAGGAAGGAAGGAAGGAAGGAAGGAAAGACTTCCATAGAAGTATGATTTTTGAAGGACACTGTAGGCAGCCTCTGAGTTGGCCTCTGTGATCCTTATCCCTGTATTTGGTCCCTGGTAGCATCCTTTCCTTTGTGTTGAGTGGGCTTATTGGTTTGGCTCTGATGAATAGAATATAGCAAAAACACCAGCAAATACCTCTGAGTTTATTATAGAAAGACCATGCTTCTGTCTTGGGTACTCTTCTGCTTCTCCATCTTGGAGCACTTGACTTTAAAGGACCCAGATGCTGTGTAATGAAAGACTCTGTGGAGGGTCTTAACCACAAGGAAATGATATTTCTGGCTAACTGCCAGAGAACTTCTGAGGACAGAAGTTGCCAGGCCGATGAGTAGTCAAGCCTCATGGAGTCAAGCCCTGACTGAGACAGATTATAGCTTATGGGCCAGAGGCATCCATCTGAGCTGGACCTAAACTGAGGCTCTGAGTCTTACTGTCTGTTGAGATAATTATACACTGACATGTAGTTTTAAGGAGTACAGAGATCCTATACCCACTTTGCCCCAGTGGTAGCATCTTGCAAGACCACAATAAACATGACAAGTAGTATACAGACTTTGGTGCCATCAAGCACATGTCATTACTATGAGGGGATCCCTCGTGTTCCCCTTGGTATTCCCTCGACTCATGTATCTTAGTTTGGGTTTTTATTGCTGTGAAGAGACACCATGACTATGTCAGCTCTTATAAAGAAAACATCTAATTGAGAGGACTTGCTTACAGTTTCAGAGGTTCAGTTCATTAGCATCATTCTGGGGAGCCTGGTGGCATGCAGGCAGACATGGTGCTGGAGTAGCTGAGAGTTCCGCATTTTACAGGCAACAGGAAGTAAACTGACAGTCACACTGATGGAAGCTTGAGCAAAAGAGATCTCAAAGCCCACCCCCACAGTGACACACTTCCTCCAACAAGGCCATGCCTCTAATAGTGCCACTCCCTTTGGGGGCCATCATCTTTCAACCACCACAGCATGGTACTCACTATTCCACTTTCCATTTCTAGGCTCTTGTCATTGCAAGAGTGCTGCATAAGCTGAATTGTGAGGTGTTTCACCTTTGGGGAGTTGCCCGTTTTTCACTCAACATAATATGCAGCAGATTTGCTCAAGTTGGTGCATGTACTCCACAGCTAGTAGTTTAGAGGTATTTCCTGGGGTTGATGGAGCTCAGTGCATGGTTTCTTAACCATTCACCCACCAAAGGACACCCGACTGTCTTCAACTTCGGGTGATTATTAAAACTGCAGGTCCCTGCCTGAATGTGGGTTTTTACTTCTCTGGTACAAATGATCAGAGCTACACTTGCTGGCACATGTTTTATAAGAAGTCATCAGTGTTCTCCAGGGTAGCTTACCATCTTATAGCCCTTGCCTCACAGTGTGTTGGTGTCTCCCTTCTTTTAATCTGTTGGTTCTTCCACTGTGTTTCTGACCCCTGCTGGGGATAGGACTATGTGCTCTTGAGTATCTCTCATGAGGGAGTTGGTGTGTGAGAGAGCCTGTGCTTCCTTCCTGTGGGTGGATTTGAAGCCGGTATTGCAGAGTGGCAGAGAGAAGTTCTGCAGGCACTTATCCCGTCTTCTCCACCTCCTCAGCTTGGCTGAGTTCTGCAGGGCAGCATGGCATGAGCTGGCGTGAGCATTGCCACAGGTTAAGCATATCTAGTTTGGCTTTTGTTTGTCTGTTTTTGTTTGTGTCAGGCTCTCCTATAGCACAGGGTGGCCCTGAACTCCCTATCCTGCCTGTAACTCCCAAGGGCTGGAATTACAGGTTTGAGTCACACCACACCCAACCAGGCTGGCTTTAAAAGAAAATACAAAAAGAAAAAGCCCTCTGTAGGTTTGTGCACATGAATGCAGGATGCAGGTGCCCACAGAGGCCCGAGGACCTTCAGGAGCTAGAATTTTAGGCAGTTGTGAGTCACCTGACATAGTTGCTGGGAATCAAACTTGAGTCCTGGAAGAATAGTACATGTTCTTGAGCACTGAGCTATCCATCTCTCTAGTCCCCGGCTCGGCTTTTAAAAGATGCTCAGGGTGGTAAGGGGTGAGATGTGCACATTGACTGAGTAATCCACAGAGCATGGCTCCAGCCCACAGGCCAGGAACACCCAGCAAACTCAGTCTGGCTGCTGAGAATGGTGTTCTGGCCACCTTGTCATGTTAATTGGTAGTTGTGTTGGGGGAACTGCCACTGCAGAGAGGGAAGGTGAGAGAAGGGAAGGGAGGGAGACACATCTTCATGCTGGGTCTGCTTGACATAATCACAATTTTCTATGGCATCAAACTGGGCTCTATTAAAAAGAAACAAAGACCCACCCGGGGCTTTTAAAAGCATTCTCCCCACCTGTTCCTTGTGCTGTGTGTGATTTTCTCATTTGGTCGTCACTCTTTTCCCTCCTTTGCTGGGCTGATGACTGGTGAGTTCTGCCTTCGAGTCATCCTTGTCCTGGACTTAATGTGCCCTCTAGGTCCCCAGGTAGCTTGATGACTCGGGAAGAAAAGGCATAGTAGGTATAGCCAGTACCTAACCTTGTAGCACTTAGAGCTACCGTCCCCAGGGTTGTGGGGAGGGTTGTAAGGAACAGACAGATGGAGAAGCCTTTGAAGAAATGCTAGAGGGATGGCAGGACAGTGGAGGGAAGGACCGGAGAGCCCTCTGTACCCCTCTCTGCAGCCTCAGTGGGTGACGGATCTCAATACATTGTGTTTGGGGGAGTGAGATTTTACTTTGGTTAGATTCAAATCTTTCGAGTTTTCTCCAATGCTGGCATGCCCCACTTGGCTTGGGGATAGGGTTGTGTCTGCTCCATGAAGGATGCATGGAGGCCAAAGAGATCTGCACAAGGTGGGAGTGGGCACAAGCCATTGGCACACTTAATCCCAACATTTGGGAGGCCGAGGCAGGCGGATCTCTGTGAGTTTGAGGCCAGCCTGG
This sequence comes from Arvicola amphibius, assembly GCF_903992535.2. Lineage (NCBI taxonomy): Eukaryota > Metazoa > Chordata > Mammalia > Rodentia > Cricetidae > Arvicola > Arvicola amphibius. The sequence continues at coordinate 62,891,821 of NC_052056.1, forward strand.
TCTACAGAGTGAGTTTCAGGACAGGCTCCAAAAGTACAGAGAAACCCTATCTCAAAAAACAAACAAACAGACAGACAAAACCCAAAAAACAAAACAAAAACAGAAAATAAAGAAACAAACAAGAATAGGCTGTTGCAGTCCCAGGACTGTCGGGTTCCCGACTGCGCAGACGGAGGCAGGAGTAAGAGCTCCAGCTCCAGGTATCCCTGAAGCTTGCTCTGCACGCCGCTCACAGCTCCATGTTCCTACGTGTTGCTCCCCGCAGAGACAGGGTTCCTGGGTATTCCAGAAGTACAGCATGTCACAGACAGGGGGCACACAGCTGTAACCTTGCTGTGGGCAGTCACTCAGATTAGTGCATACAAAGGTTTGAGACACACTTTGTTTCTGACTCTCTCTTTATCTGTGTGTGTGTGTGTGAGATAGAGCGACATACGGATCTCATACCAGCTCAGAAAGCGCCATCATGAGTTTACGTTCCTAAGCATTACTAATGCTTTCAGTCATTGTTAGTGAACGCTCTTGACCCAGGAAAGGCCCAACAGGAGCCTAGTATGAGGCTGGACTATCTCTTCAGCCTGAGGACTTTCAGGACAGTCTTTTAGAGCATACCAGCATTCCTGGTGGGGAGGAGATGTGAAGGTAATTTCTACAAGACTTTACCAGTGTGACAAAAGGATTTATTGGTAATTTATTTATTTTAATTTTATGTGGCGGTATACAGCCAAAAAGATTGTTTTGAGAATTTGTGTAAAATCCCCACTCCTCTTTCTCCACTATTAATGAGAACTCTGGGGCAGTGGCTCCTTGTCCGGTCTCTGTTCCTCTTATCCTGCCCTCTGTGGGGCTTCTCTTTGGGCTGGGCTGCATCCTAGTGTGTGGCGTTGACTCCCCAGGCCTCACACACCTCAGTTCTTCACTGTTTACAGAGTAATTTCTGTTCCTGGTGATGCAGCAGATAGAATTTATTCCCAGCAGCCAGTCCGCATCAATTGATTTTGTTCTTTCTCTAATACTTGGCAAAATGCTGGCCAATATTTACTTCCTGACTTGAGATTGTGTTTTTATCTTGCCATCTGAGAACTCTGTAGATTTTGTCTGTATTTTTGTAATGAGCAAGGTCTCCGTGATGAAGGGCGGGGACATTTGCTCCTTGTGATGAAAGATTCAGTACCTGAATTAGCCATGAAGAACTGTGGGTGCAGTGACCTTGTGAACAACATGGAGCTTTGCTTTGGGGACAGGGAGGTTTGTCTGTAAAGATTCTGTTTTGTGTGGCACAATGATTGAGAACAGAGGAGCACTGCAGAGTGGTCTTAAGTGCAGCCTTTTCAGTTAGCAGCTCAAAATAGTAGTTTCAGTTTGGGAAGACTATTGTGTGTGTGTCCATCTGTACGTCCTTCTGTCTGTGAGTGACTGGGTGTGTGCCTGCCTGTGTGCCTGCCTGCCTGCCTGCTTGTCTGTCTGTCTGTCTGTCTGTATGTATGTATGTATGTGTCTTATCTGTGAGTGTTTGTGTGCCTGCCTCTGGATGTGTGTGTGTGTGTCTTATCTGAGTGTGTGTGTGCCAGTCTGTGAGTGTGCCTGTGTGTGTGGTTTAGATGGTATCTAACACATGTTTGATACTAAATAAATGTTTGCTTGTATTGCTCTTGCTAGTATGGTTCAGTTGGAACTTTACTATGTCCTAAAATTTGTGTGGAACTTCAGAAGACTCACAAATAGTCAAATTAACCTTGAGACCTAAATACAAACAAACAAACAAAAGCCACAAAGCAGGAGGCATCTTGCGACTCAACTCCAAACATTCTATAAAGTGATAGTAACGTGTAAGGAGGGGCTGACCTAGGATCAAACGCACAAACCAGCGGGACCAAATAGAGCCCACTGTACTTACATCTGTTTCAGCGAAGGCAATCTGTTTATTCAGTAGTTACACAGACTGTTTACACACATACTGTTGACAGCCTAGACTCACTCTCTCATCACCTGTAAAAATCAACTCAGAATGGACTAAAGAGTTACAAACTATAAACTATGGCCAAACCCAGGTTTATTTTTCTGTAGCCTCTTGCTTTGGGCTGGAGGAGTGTGAGCCTTTCTGGAGGGAGCCATAAGCCGTGTCCTTGCTGATTCCGGGAAAGCAGGATGAGGACTGCACTTGGCAAGTGAAGGCAATGGCTTTGACATGGATCAGTGGCTTCCCTGGAGAGCAAGGATTTATTGTGTTCTGATGCAGTTCGGTGCTAGTGGCCGTCTTCTGGTGCACAAGTGTGACTACTGAATGTCATTTCCCACTGAGGATTCCCTAAAAAATCAGAAATAGCATTGCACCTTTGCTGTAAATCCTAAGTTTCTGTGGTCTTAAAAGAGAATGGCCCCCAAAGGGAGTTGCCCCATTAGGAAGTGGGATAGGTGTTGTTGGGGTAGGTGCGGCCTTGTTAGAGGAAATTGTCACTGTGGGGTGGGTTTAAGGTCTCCTGTGTTCAAACTATGCCCAGTGTCACAGTTCACTTCCTGTTGCTTGCAGATCAGGATGTAGAACTCTCAGCTCCTTCTCCAGCACAGTGCCTGCCTGCATGCTGCCATGTTTCCCACCATGATAATGAACTAAGCCTCTAAAACTGAAAGCCACTTCAGATGTTTCCTTTACAAAAAAGTTGGTGTGGTCATTGTGTCTCTTCACAGCAACTGAGACCCTAACTAAGGTGGTATCCCAACAGAAGATGGAAGCTAGCTGTTTCCAGTTAAAAGCTAACTGGGCTGTGAACGCAGATGGCCAGCTCCGTGCCAGGATGTCTGAGAAGTAATTGCCATGCTGCATAATGGTTTCTTCGGTCAGAGACGGTTATACTGTGAGATGATTGACCAGCACTGGCTTTAAAAAAGGACATTCCAGTTCCTACAAAGATTTTCCATCTGCTAACTCTCTGTCCTCAGTTATGCTACTTCTTTTTTTAAAAGAATTCCACCAAGTGACAGTTAATGACTTGTTTCGCTGGCAATTATAGACTGTTTAGTCTCGTCTCACCCAATATTCCTCATTACTGTGGCATTTTAGTTTCTACAAAGCAATTTCTAATAATCCTCATTTTCTTGTCAGATATGTCTGTTTAATTTAAAATTTTTGTACATGGTTCAGCCCTAACTCTTAATGTAATGGCAAAATTATACAAAAAATTCCAAGCATGTCGCCTATGTAGAGTCACAGATTGAAGGCAGAGGCCTTGTCCGTCCTCCTATTTTCATGGAGCTAGCTTCATACCTGTGGTCTTTGTCTGTCCTGCACTGTTGTGCTGTTGTGTCAGGAAGAGACCTCAGAGGGCTCTCTATTTTAGGATTGCTGAGCCAGGGTAGTTCTGTGGGGATGGAGAGGAAGCCCAGGCACTTGAAAGCTTAGGCAGGGGCCCAGTGAGTGGCCTGTGGCTGCTGAGAGCTCTGCTGTCTGGTAAGGTACTCACCAGCCTCAGACAGTGACTTCTGTTTACTAATCATAAGCAAAGGAAACAAAGCTGTTTTCCTGTCACACACACTGTATTTGAAGTTCTGAGGTCACATGTGACTAGTGCCCACACTGCCTTAGCTGGTGCAGGAGCAGGGCTGCCCATCACTGCACACTGCCGTGGGAAGGCACTGCTTTCCAGGCCATGGAGGCCTCCTGAATGGCGTCAGAAACCGGCACTCAGGTACCTCTCATGGTACTTCCACAAAGATCGTTTTACAATAAATGGGGTTCCGCTTTCTGAAGACAGGAAGGCAGGGAGTCAAACAGGCTGTAGCCCTAGACAGCCTTGGAGAAATGGTAGTGACAGGCAAGGACACTGAGACAGATTTTAGACACATTCTAGAATAGCCCAGCAAAGCAAAGAAAAGGTTCTGTATCTTGGGGGTCATGCCAAGTGTGCTGGTGAGTTTTTGTCAACTTGACACAGACAGTCTGGGAAGAAGGAATGTTAGTTGAGAAAATGCCTCCATCAGATTAGATTGGCCAGTGGACAAGTCTGAGATTGATGATTGATGGGAGAGGGCTCAGCCCACAGTGGACAGTGCTACTTCTCCCTGGGCAGGAGGTCCTGGGTTGTATAAGAAAGCAACTGAACAAGCCATGGAGAGCAAGCCAGTGAGCTGTTTTTCTATGGCCTCTGCTTCAGTTCCTGTCCCGCCTTCCCTGATGGTACAAGCTGAAATAAGCCCTTTCCTTCCTGAGTTGCTTTTGTTCACAGTGTTTATCCTAACAAGAGTAAAACAAACTAGGGACCCCAAGCCCCAGGCTCCTAGGAATTTCTGAATGCCTTCTGAGTATCAGGACTGAGTCTGGACCTAGCGGGTATGGCTGTCGGAGACGTGGAGCTAGCTGTGCACGGAGACTGGATCCTAGTACAGATTGCTCAGGATGCACAGCTGCGCTGGGGAGCTCTGGGCGAATTGGAAGGGTTGGCAGGGGGAGGGCTATTCAGGAGTCAAGGGACTAAGACACAAAAGCTTTTATGAATCTCTTTTATTGCCACACAAAGTGGCCTTTCCGAGGGATCTGGGCCTTTCTAAGAAAAAAAAAGGAACAAATAGGGAAAAGATGGGTTTTCATGTTTAAAAGCTAAAAGAGGCTATGTCGTGTGGAAGAAATTCGGCCGTGTCTCAGTGGGATTCCTAAGAGACCAACCAGGGAAGGAATCCATAATGACTACCACCCCGGGAGATGTGGCCCAGGACCATCTTTACAGAAAGCTTGTAGCACGAGTGTCTCAATGACAATGGCAGCAGGGTGGTAAGGGCGCAGAAATAATAATGATGACGGAGTGTTGCTAAGGCCCAAGCACTGTTTGAATTGTTCTATATAAACTTAGTGAACACTCATGAGAAAAGACATTTTTCAATTTTGTAATTTGGAGTTTGTAATTGGAGGGTTCCCCACAAAACATGGGACCATCTTCATAACAGGTGCTATGGTTTTTATTTAAAAATAATTTTCAGGTTGGGAAATGGCTCAGTTGGGAAAGTACTTACCAGTGTGAGGATCAGAGTTCAGGTCCTTTTATCCATGTTAAAGACAACAGTGGAGCTGTGTGCCCTATAATCCGGCAGTGGAGGCTCCCTGGGCTGCTGGCTAGCCTTGCTGAATTGGAGACCTGTTTTCAGTGAGAGACCCTGTCTTAAAGAATAAGGTGGAGTGTTGACAAGAAAGACACCTGACACCAGCCTCTGGCTTCCACATGCACACGTATGCACAGACCCACACAAAGGGTTCCAAAAGAACTTTCACGTATGTTTTGTTTTTAAAAACTGCATTTATTGAAGTACAGTTTATAACATAACATTTGCCCCTTTGTAAATGTACAACTCAGTGACTTTAGGTAAAATTTACAAAATTATACAATTGAATTGCAACCCAGTTTTAGACTCTTGTCCATCATGCCAAAAAAGTCTCTTCGTGCTTCTCGGTGACCAATCCCAGCTTCCACCTCAGCTGCCTTGTTCCCACACATCCTGACCCATCCTGACTCTAAATTTGCTTTTGTTGGAAATTTCATATAAATGGGCCCATATAGTATATAATCTTTCCATGTAGGTTCCAACCACACTTCCTTCAGTGATTCCGTCATGTCATGGCATATACCAATTCCGTCATGTCATGGCATATACCCGTGGTCCTTTCTTTTAAGCCATTGCATAGCAGTCCATTGCATGGATGCTCCACTCTTAACTCATGGATTCATGATCAAGTGGATAGTTTATGACTGTTTTGAATACTGCTATTGTGAATATTCATGTGTGTATCTGCATGATACACCTACATACAAATAAATACTGAGCACAAGATCTTTGTCATATATGATTTCCAAGTGCTTTTCACCAATTTATAGTTTTCCTTTATTTCTTAGTGATTTGTTTTGAAAGACAATTTCTTTAAACAATAAAGTTGTTTATAAACTATTATCTTTAATAGGTAGATTGCGTTACTATCTAAAAGTGCCTAAGCCATGGTCATAAAGATTTTCTTTTGCTTTCCCTTTTTCAGAGATTTGTACTTTGAGCTATTGCTTTCATGGGTCTGTGGTCCATGTTGAGCTCATGGTTGTGAACAGTATGACAGCCAAAGCCTAACTGCCTCCCTCCCTCGTCCGTGTATACACCTCACTACCCAGGTTCTATGACGAGCTGTAGTGGGGTGAGTTGTCTAACTGTTGACTGCAGATCAGCAGATGCAGACTCATGCTGCATTCCCCGGGCTGTCGCACCACTGTCCAGATTGCTGTGGCTTGGTATGGTTTACAATTTTCTTTTTTTAAAAAGTTATGTTGGTTGTTTTGTGTCTTTTGCATTTCCAGATACATTTTGGAATCAATTTTGCATTTTCTAATAAAAAGGCTGCTGGAATTTTGGTAGGAATGCATTGACTTTGTAGATGAGTCTAGGAGAAGCTCGCATCCTGAGAGTGTGACAATTTCTAGTCGTTCATATGAAGTGTCTCTCCAGTTGTTTTTTTCTTCAGTTTCTTTCATTGGTGTTTTATAGCGTTTGGTATGCATCTCTATTTGTGTGTGTGTGTGTGTGTGTGTGTGTGTGTGTGTGTGTGTGTGATGTACATTCCATAGTAAGTGCTAGGAGGTTAAAGGACAGTTTTGGGGAGTCAGCTCTATCTATCACATGAGCCCCACCCAGGATTGAACTTAGGTCATTAGGTGTAGCAGCATGCAGGCTTACCCACTGAACTGTCTGGCTGGCCTAGGTATGAAAGTCTTAAGCTCCCTTCAAGAATTGTTTTTTTCTTAATGCTATTGATTTTGCCTGTAGTGTGTAGACACAGATGCTATTGTTCAATATTTGTTTTAATTTTGTGAGCTCTCGGCCTTGTCGCTGAGAAGTCGTCCAGTGACTATGTAGCCAGCGAGCATGTCTGACCAGTCTTCAGTCCAGGTTTTCTCACATAAAATGAGAACAATAAGAGGTTTGGGAGGGTTGAATAAGCTGGTTAGTATGAACCACTCAGTGTAGTGACCTGTATGTGCTCAATGATGTGGGGATCATTTACTGTGATTGTGTAAGGAAGGTAAGCTCAAGAAGATGCAGTGACTCTAGACCACACGTCTGTTTCAGCATGTTTCAGCCTATCAGCCTATGTTACATAGGCTTACCTATGGCTTCGGACATGTTTCTGTTAACTCTCGGAGTGTTTGCAGAAGAACTTTGCGATATGCAGGCTTCACATGGGCAAATGAAGCATCTCATTGGGCACTGGAAGAACCTGTGTCCTTTCAACCCCAAGACTGTGATCCAGAGATTGCACACAGTGCACGGAACGGGGTGAACTGTTGAACCCTGAGCTGGAAAGGCCCTGGCGATACCTGGGCTTCCAGTTCCTGGGGCTATAACTGGGGAGGCCATATGCATCCAGTAGGCTTCCCGGATCTTGATCTGAAGAGTGTCTGGCAGAGGCACTGTAGGACTCTGCAGTTCTGAGGGCTTCTGAGGGGCAACAGTACGTAGGTCACTATTTGCCAGCTTTTAAGAGAGAAAGGTGCTGCCACCAGAACATGGTCTCTGCATAGTTTTCCTCCCCACTGGTAGATACTATCACAGTATCACAGTATCACTTTCTTCAGGGACCCTTGTCAGAGAGACAAGAATTTTCTATTTGTTAGTTGGAAGTAGAAATTTGAAACTACACAAGGGGACCTCTTGGAAGTGCCTTGGACAAAAGTGATATTTAAATGTTTCCTGACATCCACCCGATTTTAAGATACAACTGTTGTTAGTCATGTCCAGGCATGTCCTCAGCTCCAGATCTTTCCAGGCTAATAAGAACATGTTCACTGGAATGTAGCCGGCATCATGAGTTTCTATGTGTAAATGAAAAGTTTTAGCCAACAGGAACTCTACCTCAGTCTATGAGCAAAGCAGCTAAAAGCAGGGAAACTTAGGATGATCCCCAGGGAAGGATCCAATGTCTCCTCTTTGTTTCAGCTCAGGAGTTATGTCACAGCAGCGAGCCTAGGACAGGTCATTAGGAGGAGATCGCCCCTCTGCTTGAGTGTATTCTTCTGGCTGCTTAGAACACCATATGGGTAATTGAAGTCTCCTGAAAACAGTGACTGGCTGGGAATTTTACTCTTTTGACTTTTTGGGGGGCCTGCCAACCAGCTAGCTCCCAAATAAATCACTTATTCTTAGAGGCTTATTCTTACTTATGAATACCCAGCCTTAGCTTAGCTTGGCTTGTTTCTTGCCAGCTTTTCTTAAATTATCCTGACTACCTTTTGCCTCTGGGCTTTTATCCTTCTTTATTTCTGTATACTTTTCTTTACTTCTGTCTTCGTGGCTTGCTGTGTGTGGCTTGGTGACTGGCCCCTGATATCCTTCTCCTGTTGTTCCCTTGTACCTTTCTTCTCGTTTGTAGACCAGGCTGGCCTCAAACTCACAGAGATCCAAGAGCTTGGATTAAAGGCGTGCGCTGCCACCACCTGGTTCATTTCTCCTTTTACACTCAGTGCTTTCTGGCCCCACCTACGCTTGCTTCTACCTTGATATTGGCCATTCATCTCTTTATTAGGACCATTAGGCAAAAAATCACAGCTTCACAGTTACTCAAATGCAGCAGAAACAAGTCACACATCTGAAAATAGTATTCCCCAACAGTCATCCAGGTAAGTGAGAGATGTCAGGAGTGAAGAATGAAGGTCCCTTCCCATTGCCTCCCTCAGCATCTGGAGACTGGGCTGGCCCAGCTCCTGTCACCACAGGACCTCAGAGTGGACCTTCAGCTCCAAGGACATCAGAAATCAGAAGCTTATTTTTATAAATCAGCATAAATAACCTCATTACCATGGTCATTTAGTGTCCTCAGACACCAAAGGGGAAAACAGATCTCAAGCATCACGGTTTCGTTCTGCAAGTAGGACCCGGAAATACTAGTGGCTTGTCTTCTGCTCTGGCCATTGTGTCCTCGTGGTTTTGGCTTAGTGCAGATATGTGGAGTGTCACTGTCTACTGATCAGATCATCACGAGGGAGGCGTCCCCAGCTGGACTGGGTTTTCCATTCTTCGGTCTTCTAAGTTCTAAGACAGAGCATTGAAAACCCTGACCACGCCTGTTTCCAGATGAGCCCCTTCTCCACAGCATTTGTGCACACCCTTCTGCCTGCCGCCTTTAAAGGGCTGGAGATTGAAGCCAGCGCCCCACAGGAACTGGGCAAAGGCTCTAGTACTGAGCTTGCATCCCTATCCCTTGTTTCTATTTGAGACAAGTTCTGAGTTACCCAGGCTGGCTTTAAATTCTCTGTGGTCCACACAGGCCTTGGACTTGTGACTCTACTCTGTCAGTCTCCAGAGTAGCCAGGCTTGAGGCCTGCCCCACCAGGCACGGCTTCCCTGCTCTTCCTCTTCTTTTCCCCAGCTAGCTTTTTTACATCAATAGATGTGGGGTCATTGAACTGTCACTGCTCTGTAAAGGGCAGCTGCTCATGAGGGCTTCCTGGCCTTCCGATTTGTACAGTCTAAAAAGTACCCTAAAAAATAGAGCTGTAAGAAAAACAGACTCAACTCAGGAATACAGTGCTGAACACACTGGAAGGGTTTAACACAGGGATGAAATGAGAAACCTTTCCCTTTAACACGGATCATGTTATTATTAGTAAAGATAAGAATGCTTTGACCTGATCAGAAACTTCCTGTTTCCTTTTCATCTGCAGTAAGCGCTTTCAGGATGTTTTCCCAATTCACACTGCCTAGGGTAGATTCAAGTACTAGGAGTTTACATGCGTGCTGAGTGGGTGGGAGGGGGTTCTGTTGTCTGTCATGTGAATCCTGAGGAGGTGGCCTTGTCACTGAAAAAGACCTAAACTAGAGAGACTTACAGGTCTCTCAGAGGGTGTGTGTGTGTGTGTGTGTGTGTGTGTGTGTGTGTGTGTGTGTGTGCGTGTGCGTGCAGGGCATGTGCAGGCACATACAGAGACCAGAGGAGGATATTGGGTAGAATGTGACACACTCTTAAAAGGGCCCATGATGAGCCCTGAGAGGGAGGTCTTGCCATAGGTCTTCCCTTCAGATCTTGCTCTGATGGTTGTCTTTGCTCCTGGTGGACCTCAGAGGAGGGAGCTGCAGACTCCATGGCTTCACAGGAACTGGGGGTGCTGCACAAACAGGGCTGGAATCTGTTATTGTTTATGTTTGGTGTGCTGTGCTTCTTCTCCTCCTTTCTAGATTATAGATCCGGCCTCTTTTTAAATAGATTTTTTTTTATTACAGATGTGAGATGGTATTCTGCTCCCAAATCTAGATTTCTCTTAGATGCCCCAGAGCCACAGCCAGGGAAAGAAGTGCCAGGCTTCCCTAATTTTTCTAGCTATCTGATCCTCATGCTGGTTCCTGTCTGGTCTTGGGATCTGGGGAGGTTATGATCTAAACTGATCACCAATTGTTCTCTTCTAGTTCTAGAGTGAGGAATAACTTGGTTCTAGGTTCCTTGACCATGATATGTTCTTATTGTTTGCAAACCCCAGTCTGGAGGCACTTGCGCTCTCTGGATTCTGGAAAAGATCCGGTTTATTTGAATTCCTAGAACTAGAGCCTTTGTGCATTGGCCACAATGGAGGGGCCAGCATCTTGGGATGTCCAAGAGTTTCGGACCAGCTCTGGGGGAGCTCAAGACCTTAGGGGATATACATAGTGAGTGGGACAGAGTAATGAGTGTAGAGTCCTTGAACATGAAGGTAGCAGCGCCCCCTCTAACTGGCTGTGTGAGCTCCAGCATCTATTTGTCCTGGCTGAGTTCTGGTTTTTTATTGTTGTTGTTGTTGTTGTAAAGTGAGGATATATGTACTTTATGAAAACAGTCTAAGAACTTCTAAGTTTGATGGAGAGTAAATGAAACTATGGTATGTATATATACATATATAGCAATATTACATATACCAGCATAATTACTTTTTCTACTTTCTCTGGAGAGTTTGAAATCCTTCTCTTGAAACACACTTAGCACATCTGTTGGTTTGCAGTAAATACTGTCTTTCTGGTTCAAGGCGTTGTCTTTCCCGCTCTACCCTGGAGGTTTTACTTCTAACCTTTTATGGAGAAATAGCTATCATCAAAAATAGTTGTTGTTGTTATCTAAAAAAATATGTGTAACATAAAGGGATGCGAAATGTAAGGTCTTTTATTGTTCTTTTGTTTATATTTCCTTCCTGTCATGGTGACTTTGGGGCTTACTGGCTTCACAGTCCTGATGGGGAAAGCAGACCTTGGCTTCTTGCTGAGTTCCAGAGAGGGAAGCAAGGCTTCCTCCCTGCAGGACTAAGGGTGCTACTGGTGATACAGCAGCCTGTGCTCACCCAGGCTGGCTTCTTAGCTTTTAGGTTTATCCACTGCGTTGATAAACTGATTTGCCCAATTCATTATTATTTGATTTCTTTAGAGACTGGCCTGAGACTTAAAACTCCCAGAATGGAAGTGCCACACCCAGCACCTTGTCAGTAAGCAAGTTGCCTTGGGTGTCAAGCAGCTCCAGTGTCATGACAGCTGACTGAGCAGTTATTAGTTGCAACCAATGTTCTCTGTTTTCTGTGCACTTGTTCCTACTGAGCACAGCTATCAGTTAGGGTGGGAGGTCAGGGGCTCAGAGTGTTCCCATCTGGAAGTTGACAAAAGCCACATGGCTAGGTTAAGTAGCTTGCCCTATGCACCTGGCTGACACAGTCCTTGGAAAGATGATGATTAGGTATCGGGGCAATTAATTAATTACCTAATTAATGTGCCAGACATGCATTGTCTTTTTTTTTTTTCTGCCTCTGGTTTGGAATTGGACTAGAGAAGTGGGATATCTCTTAAAATGGGACAGAAGTGTATTTGTCACAGCACTTTGTGGGAGTTCTTGTGGGAACCAGGGCTCTAAAGACAAACCCTAAAGCCCTTTAGGACCTGACTCAGCCCGAGTGCCCGTGAGTTATAACTAGATGCTTTGTGCGCAGTCCCCTTCAGCTGCCATGTATGGTCCCGTAGCTAGAGGGATAGACTGTGTGGGAGCTGTACTGGCTCAGACCCTGTGCTGCTTACCCACTGGGCCCCAGCCTCCTTCCTGAGGAGTGAGGGCAGTCGTAGCAGGCAATCTCAAGACTGTCACTATCACCTTGTGAGCTTTTGTCTAGAGAAAGCTTAAGATAAGTTGGTGGCCTGCGGCAAATAGACAGTTTTCACTGATACACGTCATCACTTTCTTCCTCTCGATCCTGAGATGTTTACTAGTATAACACAAAGTAGACAGAACCAGTCAGCAAGCAAAGGCTGGGTCAGGGAGGACAGACAAGTTAGAAATGTAGGCCTCACAGAAGAAGACGCTAAGGCACTTGTGGTTGTGAAGGATGCTCTTTGGCAGACCATCGTCATCACTTAGCAGCCATTACTGTAGAAAAAAGAAGCAGTGAGTATCAGGAGGAGGAAAACGTCCCGAAATGTATGACTTCTAAAATAAAATGTGCCTGGACCCAAAGCCTTGCCCACAGAGGACGCGCCGTATGCTGGGCACTGTACACGAGGCACCCCTCTGGTGGCTTCTTTCTCTCTTGAACCCATAGTTCACCCTTAAGACTTTTTGTCTTGAGCTGTCTTTATTGAAATAATTTGGCATTTTACATTTTTGTGTAGGGGCTGCCTCCATTTTCAGGTAGGAATGAACCATAGCATTTCTTTTTATAGAAGACCTTAGATGCCTTTGGCTTTGAGAGCCTTCTCGGAGCCAAGTCCTGTCACTGTTCAGGATTGCTGCAGTTTCCTCTGAAGAGTGCATTATGGCAGTTGCCTGGCTAGGGGAAGCTGTGGGCGCCTGTCTAACTGACCTGTGCAATGGGAAGGGTGATGCTGGGCTCATGAACCTGGTCATATTTGTAGTGGTGTTTGTGACTCAGGGCTCTACGGATGGTAGCTGGTGCTCTTGCCAGACAGGACCAGTCTCAGAGGCTAACCCTTATCTGTTTGCTAGCTTTTCTCCAGGGCCTGCAGAGCCAGGAAGAGGAAGGCATACACACACACACACACACACACACACACACACACACACACACACGCACACCCCGTAGAAAGGAGAAACAGGAAATTGTTCAAAGGGATTGATAGGATGAGAAGAGCAGCAGGAAATGGCTCTGAAATGAGGGAAGGCTGCAACCCCAGAAATGTCCTGAGGACCAGACTGCCGAAGGACAGCTCCTTCCCCCAAACCGTTGTGACAGTTCTCCTCCTGGCCTTCTGGAAGCCAGGCATTGTCTGCTGCTGAGGGACGGTGGGTGACCTCCTGCCCCTGGTTAGAAAGGAAGCAGTGTAGGTCACAGCTCAGGTAACCCTGGAGTGCTCTGTAGCACCTCCTGGCTCCACCGCCAGGGGCTGCTCGGCTTCTCCTCCCTCTTTGCTTTTCCCCTTCCTAACTCCACCCTGCCCAGCTGGAGCCTGCTCTGTGTGGTGGAGACCAAGGGAGAGGAGGGGGAAGTGAGAGCCCCCATGGGAGGGAGGCATCCCAGTGTGGAGTGCAGATGCTGGGCTCTTTAAACAAAAGCCACACCTAGAAAATTATTTGGTAATTGTGGCTTGCATTCAAATTTGTGCCACATCTTGATGTGAAATTTAGAAAATCACCATTTCTGCTTCCCTCAAGGGAAGGATGAAGCTGCTTAGTGGGTATAGGCCTGGCTCTTCTGTTTCCCAGGCTTTCCTGTTGTGGTTGATTGTGAGTTTATAACCTAGCAACATGCATCCTGCGGTTTGCTTCCATGCCTGACCTCCAGCTCCTCCCTGTCCAACTGTACACCTGTGCACACGAGCCAGTGGGGCTCTCGTGACTGCAGTGGGATTAGGGTTGCATTTCAGCAGTGCACAGCAAACCAGCCCTTGCTGACCCATCGAGCACTGCAGCTTTAGTGGAGGTGAGGGGCTGCTGGATTGACTCGGTTATTTTAGAGGTAGGAAAACACAACCCTGTCATTAGCTCTTGACTCTTCATAAGACTTTTGATCCCAGAGAGTGAGTTGTTCAGTGTCCTAAAGACAGGTTGATGCTACCACCAGAGGCATTGTCTGCTGTTTTTGGACATGTTTTGATTTTTGAAAGTTCCTTGTTATATCGTCTAAAATCTGCCCAGCAAAGAAGCCTGCATACTTTGTTCCTGAGATTCAAAGGCGACCTCCAGTTGGGGAGCGGCTTCCATGTGTTCTCTACTGGGAAGTCCTCCAGACTCCTCGCTCTCTGGAAGGCTGGGTTTGTCCTTGTTTGTCCTGAATTGTAAGATTCGGGTCTCGCCACAGCACGTGACATAAACACTGGAGTAGCGTTCTCCCCTGTGAGATGAACCTCGGCCGAGGTAGTGCACACACTGCTGGAGACTCAGTGCTTCCCCGCCCTTATTCCCAGTCCTTATTCCCAGCTCCTTCGTCACGGCCACTCTGCACAACACGGTGGACTCCATTCAAATTTTGATTTGAATGTTGAGGCCATGTAGTGGGCTTTCTAGGGAAAGCAGGTGGCCTTCCTAAACCAGTCTGAAAAGAAGAAAAAGGGAAGGAAGGAGGAGGCTAGCCTAGGTTATTTTATAGGAGTAGAAGTTGAGGCTGGGTTGAGGGTCCTGCAACCCTTGTAAAAACTGGGGATGAATGGTTTGAACCTATTGCTCTCACCAGAGAAGGGGATCTCTAGGTTTTCTTCTTAGTGGTCCAAGAGGAACAGGCAGGGGAGGGTTTAAAAGCTCTAAGCAGTCAAATGTCAATGTCTGTCAGGCTGTCAACACTGACTTTTATTTATATTCTCTTGACATGAAATTTATATATTCTTAAGTGTGTAGTTTAATTAATTTCAACCTGTATGTATGTATGTATGTATGTATGTATTTATCTATCTATCTCATAACTACTTGTGGTCAAGATATACATCATCCATCTCCTTTTGAGCCTGTCACAGAAGTGGGTCTGCCACCTTGGATTTGCGTGTCTGATTAACACAGCACCACAGCAGTTGTTCATTAATTAAACATGACCAAGCTTGGTCTGACCCTGAGATGTGCCTCTCCAGGTGTGACAGAGACAAATTCCTCGACCCTTTCTATGTGCCATACCTGCTTGTGAGCACAGTGAGTCAGAGGCGGGGGGGGGGGGGTTCCCTCTCCTACCAAGTCCTTGAGGAAAATTGTTAGTGCATGCCCAAGAGAGTTCTAAATTCACATTGGTTTTGATTAGTTGCTCTAGACCTCATCTCAAATTCTAGGTGCATGTGCTCTGTGAGGTAAGGTATGTTGCTATGGGAATAGCGCCTTTTTAAAAAATAGGTAAGATTTTCATTCTGTAGTTTTGGCTGGCCTGGAACTCTTTATGTAGCCTGGACTGGCCTCAGGTTTACAGTTCCCGCTTCAGCCTCCCAAATGCTAGAATTACAGCACAGATCCACCATCCCAGGTGGGAATAGTAACTTCCATGTCCATTTATTGAAAATATACTATAGTCGGGCCCAACCTAGTCTTCTTGTGCAGCAAGTGAGTGTGGCTATGCTGAGATACAGATTCATGTCAGACCCTTCTCTAACTCTATAGCTCATCACCAGAATATGAGGAACTGTACAAGTAGTGGGCGCTTAACGTACAGTGAAGTAATCAAAGAATACTGGCATGTCTGGGAGGCGGTGCCTGCTCATAGCTCAAGTGTAGACTGTTAGTTTATGTCTGATTAGCAGACATAGGGTTTATGATTAGGGTCAGCTTCTTATCTGATCGTGTGCTCCTATTCTCAGTTTGTAGGGGTAGAAGAGAACATACAACTATCAGAGTTGCCAGAGGGATTTACCTTTGACACATCCCCTTCTAACCAAGATTATGAGACGTACCCCAAGGTGGGCAGCGGTGCCTCTTCTTCCTTACAGGTCATTACTGGAAAGGCATGTGGACAGGTAAAGGATTTTCTTGGTTTTTAGCTACTATCCATATGCTAATGATTTCTACATTGGGAAGGTCTGGGCTATGCTGTATTGTTCTAACAAATGAGTTCTAAAATCTTAGTGCCTCTGTGTGTGTGTGTGTGTGTGTGTGTGTGTGTGTGTATACATGTGTGCATTTTTTTCAAGCAACTTCCACCTGGGTGCAGTGACTTTCTATACACCTTTCAAAACCAGGGTCCAGGCCATACCACCTAAAACTTGTGGCTCACTGCCATACTGTAAAAGTTATACCCATTGCTTCTGCTCACAGTCCAATAGCCAGGCCCTAGTCGTATGGCCACCCAATTGAAAGCAGAACACAGGCCATGTCTCCTACCATCCAGTCTACCTGAGACCTGCTTGTAAAAAGTCCTTTTCCATCCGAATACCCGTCAGTGTATCATGGCTAGTATGTGCAGTAGACATGGCCTATCTTCTCTCCCAGGTCTGTCCTTTCCTCGCCTTGGTGAGTAAGTTTCCCTTCTACCCAAAGATTGCCACTGCTTCTGCTCCCTTCTTGGTGACCCCTTGATGGAGGAGGGTCATCTGTCTATGTGTTACTTTCATTGGTTAATAAAGAAACTGTGTTGGCTCTTTGATAGGACAGAAAATTAGGTAGGCAGAGTAGACAGAACAGAATTGTGGGATAAAGAAAGCAGAGTCAGGCAGACGCCTCAGGCAGACGCTATGACTCTCCTCTCTGAGACACACGCAGGTTAAGCTCTTTCCTGGTAAGCCACCACCTCATGGTGCTACACAGATTAATAGAAATGGGTTAATCAAGATGTGAGAGTTAGCCAGTAAGAGGCTAGAACAAATGGGCCAAGTAGTGTTTAAATGAATACAGTTTCTGTGTAATTATTTTGGGTGTAAAGCTAGCTGGGTGGTGGGACGCAGCCCGCCGCTCCTTCTACAACCCCTGCTCTCTGTTTTTGTTATGGGATGGTGTTCAGCCATACGTGAGTTCTCAGGACTCAGATTGAATGTTGCTTCCTGCATGTATTTTTCTGGTATGCTTGCTCTTCATGGTTCCATGCTCTGCTGCCTTGGTCCCTGAAGACATAGCCTGATTTCCCTGGAAGTATTTTAAAATATAGCACAGTTTATTTATTTATTGTGTTTGTGTGCATGCATACATACTGAGCCATCTTGCCTGTTCTAGAGCTATTTTTTATACTTAACCTCAACAACTATTAATTTTGAAAAGTAAGACACATAAGACTGTCCCCCTTAGTAAGGAGCCACCCCAATTAAAAAGCACAGCAGATCTGTTGTTGAGTGTGCCAAGCTCTATGCCAAGTTATATATCACTGGATCATGAAATATAATGAGAAATATATAATTAGATAATTTGGCCATCCAAACATGGAATGTGTGTGTGTGTGTGTGTGTGTGTGTGTGTGTGTGTATATAAACACCTCAGCCTTCTTGAACTTAGGCCCCATGGTTCAGACAGTGTACTAGGCTACAAACCGATGTAGCAAGTTGTAGTACTGAGTATTTTAGACAGTGGTAACACAAAGTAAACAAATATCCAGACATGGAATAACAATACCAGGAGATAGGACATTTTCAGCTCCGTTGTAACTGTTGGGACTGACAGAGCCTAGAGTTTCATGGAAGAGGGTTTCTGTAAGTAAATAAAGCAATGTGTCATTGCCAGTTGAGAAAGGCTCCCAAACAAGACTCGGGATTTCTTCCTCTGCCCTTCTGGGGGAGCTGTTGGAGGTTTGGAGGTCTCTAGAGGAAGATAGTGATGGGATTTTAAAGGTTTCCTGAGTGCCAGTGGCAAGGCTGGCATGAGGCCAGCCCACGTGTGGTAGACAGAGGGGCGATCTAAAGTCTTCACAATACCTGCCACAGCAGTGTCTGCTCAGCCCACAGTGCGCCGCTCCGCTCAGGGCATGCTCGGGCCAGAGGCCATGCTCAGCAGTGGTTCCTCTGCCAGTCGGCCTAGCCGCTGTGAAGACCAGTGATAGCTCTTCACTTCTGCTTCAGGAGAGGAACTCTGCCTTTGAGAATAACAGGATCGCCTTCCAGGCTCAGAACACTGCCTGCTTTCTGAACAGGTGATGGTTTTACCCCAAGAGATGCCTTCAAATGGCACATTCTCCTAGAGCAGATTCTCCACTGCCAGTTACTGAATCTGTGGGGAAGGTGGGAAGAAGTGAGGGGGCTCACAAGACATGGGGGACGCTGAGGAGAGAGTGGCACAGCTGTAAAAGGACGACTTAAGTCATTGAGAAAATAGGACTCACTGAAGAAGTATCATTTCCTCTGAGTGTGAAGGTCCGTAGTGCCGTCAGGGGAGCATCTGCAGTCAAGTGCCTCTAGATAGGCCATCTTCCTGGTGCCGTAGTTGGCTGGAAACTGTTAGGGTCTGCCTCAAGTTCACCAGGTCCAGCCTCTTGACTCACAGATGGGGAAGTGAACTCAGGAGCCATATTGGGTCAGATAGCGTGGCTGAGACTCTAAACCAGGGCCAGCTCTGAGTCTCAGCACAAAGCCATGATGGTTGCTCCACTCTCTACCACCAGGAGTGCTGCCCTGGGCCATGGGTCATGACCAGCTGCCGCAGCCTTTCTTTCCCCTCTTACCTTCCCATCTACGACCAGGTAAGGGCAGATTAGGCCCCAGGGAGGGCAGCATGGTGGCCTGGAGAGCATTGGTTCTCTTGTTCCAGAGCACAGATTCAGACAGCGCACAGAGAGGTAGCCATCTGAGCGCCGTATCTCTGTCTGACTGGAGAGAGCACCACTTGTGCCATGGTCACTGTGCCTCATGCAGGATGTGCCATGCTGTGCAGTGTTAGCCCCACTGTGCTGGGCAATACGAAACAGGGAGTTTCTATCCAGGGACCTTGGGCAGATTTACTAATGCGCAGAGAGGAGACTGGGTAGCCCTGGGTGGGTGTTCGGCTTTGTCCCTGTCCTCTGTCCAGAGAGTCCCAGGGGCCTTGTGTGCATCTCTTCTGAACTGTGGCTTTAAGTTACAGCCTTATCCTGACAGTTTCAGACCTCCTTTTCTGCTTGGGGGAACTTGTCCAGTATGTAGGCCCATCCTGTTGACCTTATGGTAGCCTAGGAAGGTTGCACTTGGATCCTCCATAGTTTGTAATGTATGCTTCATACATAGAAAGATACTGGTTTCTAAGCTGTTGTTGGGAGCTGAATTGTATCTTCCAAATTCAAATGCTGAAGCCTGAACCCCAATGTGATGATGTTAGAGGTGTTGCCATAGGGGTTGGCCCTGAGGGGTCATAGTCCTTTTGGAGGAGGACACACTGGGGGCTCAGTCTTTCTGCACAAGCATAGAGAAAAGACCACGTGAAGACAGAGTGGGAAAATCACCATCTCCAAGCCAGGAAGAGCCTCATCTGGCACTAGTCATGGGAGCTGTGATCTTGGACTGACAGTGCAGAACTTTAGTAATATAAAGGACTATCAACTAAGCCACTGCGCTAGTGTTTGCTATGGAGGCCAAGCTAACTGGGTTGCCTTCCATCGCTGCTCACGGCTCTGCCTGGTCCTCTCTAGGCCTCAGCACAAACTTTCTCAGAGCACTCTTCTCTTGTGGCCATTACATAATTTCCACTTGTGTATTACCAATGTATTTTGAACAATCAGAGTGCAGGATGTCTCATGTATCTTCACCTGATTAGGTAAATTCCCCATCCTTCCACTCCTCCACATTGCCCCTCTCCTTTCTGTTTCCTGCAGCTGACTGAGAGGCTGCAGAGAGTACTCCATCACTGCCTGTCTGTTGTCACCACTTGAGAAGGCTATTCATCCTAATCCCAGCTGGGCTCAAGCTGTGGGTGGGATGGAGGTGGAGAGTGGGCTCCGGTGGCCTTTGTCTACCCTCATTGTGCCTGCTTTGTCTGGATGTGCAGCTGTTCTCGGCTCAGTTGGTGAGAGTATGTTAATAGCACAAAGTAGAGCCAGGCTAGCAACAGAACCAGATTGTGATGGATGGCAAGGCCAAGAGCAACATCGCGGAGGAAGAAGGAATGGTATCCTTAAGTCTTTCCTGGTTGTTTCTCTCCTTGAACAGCACTGCACCCTCTGTCCTTAGACTCTTGCCCCAGAAGTTGGGTCACAGACCTAAAACCCAGGGAGATGCAGCTCTCTGGACTTGGGTGCTCTATCCCATCCCTCACATTGCTCATCTTAGGGGTAGAGTCTGCAGGGCCCAGGATGCTACAGAAATCATTCTTTGGGAGGGAGATGGACAGGTTTTCCAAATAGGTGTTGGTGAGCCTGAGGGTTGCCTCATTCCTCCTCTCTGCCACCTCTCAGCACCATTCCTGGACAAAGTGCCACGAATTCCCTGGGCACCAGCTCTTTCCTGCTACTTTGCCGTGCACCAAATAGTGTCTAGGACATAGGAGGGCGTATAATACGCGATCTGACTGACAGGATGCAGAGTTCCCAGTGGTACCCAGGGAAAGCATTCTGTGTCCCAGTTCCATGAATCATGTTGCTTGCTGTGGCTATTGCTGCACTCAGAGGGTCTAGCTCAAAATGCCAAGCCTCCAGATCCATAGAGAACGTGGAATTCCTCCCTGTCCCAGATGTGCCAGCTGTCAGCTTTCTGAGGAGCGGTTCCTCCTGAGCAGACTGATTTTCCAGCCACTTCTTCTTTCTGTTTCCATTACTGCATTGCAAACTCCTCATGAGGTACAGAAGGAAATGGGGGAGGGGACATTCTGGTTTTCCCTAAGGAAAGGAGAAGGGCTTGGCCTTGGGCAGAGCATCGCCATTCATCCTGAGCAGAGTGTTTTCGATAGGCCTTGTTTGCATTACAGGAATGTAATGTGACCATTCTGACTGGACAGGCAAGGAAAGAGGTGAACATTTCAAATAGAAAACAAAACTCACATTGGCCTTGATCAAGAAAAATGGCTGTTTTCTTTCACTGTATGCCCAGTGTTTCTTGTGTTCACAGGGTTGTGCCCAGCCTTGTTATTGAAGTTATTTGGGATCCTCTTAAGATTAGTAAGTTCTCCCTTAACTCTCTGCACCTGTATATTTGCCATGCGGGACTCCAGCAGTGCCACAGATAACTCTTGTATGACTGTACAGAGGCGCTCCAGCCTGGAACTGAAAGTGTGCGTGCACTCGCCTGTGAGTTTGGGGATGTATGGGGGCCAGAGGGTGGGTATCTTTCCTTTCTCACCTTAGTTTTTGGAGAAGGTCTCTGGAATTCAATGTTTTTAAATAATATTTTATTTTGTGTACATTTGGTATTTTTTCCTGCATGTATGTCTGTGTGAGGTTGTCAGATCTTGGAGTTACAGACAGTTGTGAGCTGCCATGTGGGTGCTGGGAATCGAGCCGGGTCCTCTGGAAGAGCAGTCAGTGCTCTAACCACTGAGCCATCTCTCCAGCTCCTGAAACTCAATTTTAGCTGCAGTTCTGGCTGGCAAGTCCCTAAGATCTGCTGGCTCCTCCCTCAAGTGCTGGTTTTATACGTGTGCTATCACACCTGGCTTGTTCTCAGGAGTGCTGAGCATCTGGGGAGTTGAAACTTAGGTCTTATTCTTCACGATTTACCCACTGAGCCATCTTCCCAAACTTCTAATATTTTCAAAGTAAACTTCCCTGCCCTGTATTCAGGAACCAGAACCTAAGTGCAGACCTGTGGGAATCTTCCTTCTTCTGTATGGAGAGAAGTAGGGGATGGGTCCTGGTCCCATCAGAGTAGTATAGGCCTAGAAACACCACACCAAAGACCTCCACACCAGCTGCCAAGAATAGGTTAAATGTTTGTTTCCAGAGGAATGCCAGAGTTTTCCCTTTAGACAGGCATGCAGGAAATTAAACCACAAGAAAGGCCAAGTGGAATTTCTTAATCCACCCAAAACAATGAAATGTGAAATGTGGGTTTATGGTTGGAAAGTGACCGGATAAAAATAGCATGGACTAACTCCACAAATCTGCCTCCTTGGGCCCCTAGAGCACGGGTGTGCGTGGGTTGTGGGAAGAGACCCGTGCTTGCTGGCAGCTTGCTCTCCTTTGGGAAGGCTGGCATTGCCTAGCATCTCTGCCCAGGCGTATTTTCTCTCCGTGCTCCACTCTAGTAAGCCCGCCACTATCCACAGAGCCTGCTTAGGATGTTGGGTCTGTGTTGGGACAGTGGCATCATTAGCAATCATCTTCAGCCTCCTTGTCTGGAGTGAGGTTGGTGCGGCATTGATATCTGGTGGAAGAGGCTGCTTGGCCTGAGTGGCCCCCCCTGGACAGAGACTGGTTGAACTTCCCCGTCGTGGTCTTGCATCCTCACCTGTCCTCTGAGGTTTCTCCCTCAGTGCTAGGCTCCTCTTGGAGCTCTGGGGACACAAACTCACACTTGGGAGAAAGACTTGTTCCAACAGATGTGGCTTTTGTCACCGTCTCTGAGACCAAACATGTTTCCATTGCCTTGAACTTAGAGATGTGCCTGACAGGGGTTGGGGTGGAGCACACAGCACAGTTAAATCAATTTGCCAGGGAAAGAATGCAAGTGAGAGGTGTGGGCATTTGCTTTGAAAAGGGTGTTTGCAAGCACAGTGAATGACCTGTGCTGGAGCAGGAAGGAGGTGGGACTATCTATATGATCTTGCCTTAGGAAAATGTTTTAAGATTCCAGCCACTTGAAGACAGAAACTTAAAGTCGAGGTCCTGTCAAAACCTTAAATCTGATAAACATGACCTAAAACAGGTATTTCTCTGAGGTAATTAATTAATGTTTTTAAAAATGTTTTAATTTGAAGGCAATATAAACCACTTTTAAAAGATAAACATTTAAAAAGTAATTAGAGATTTCCAAAGTAACATTTTAGCACATTGCCAGCTAGTTTTACTTGCATGTAGGTGTATCCACACATTATACATATACTAACGTGTTTTACATACTAAAAATCATATGTGTTACAATATTATATAACTTTATTGATTTATATCTGTGATTACAAAAATGAGTATGTATTGTAGAAAACTTGGGAGAGTATAATAAGGAAATTTAAAATAGACTAGAATTCTGTTATGGCCAAGGGTAGTTGCTGCAGATGACCTCATGCTCAGTGCCTCCCAGCATTCACACCCTGTATGGTCCTCTCTCCTTGAATTGAGCCACCTCTGTTACTTGTTTATGAAAATAGGATACAGTGGAAGTGATGTTCCTTAACTCTCAAGGTTAGGTACTAAGACACCTTGTGGTTAAACCTTATACTTTCCCAACATTTGTCTTGATGAAGCCTCTCTTGGAACCCAGCAGCCATACCAGACGAAGCTGGAACCATGAGAGAGCACTGGGGTTCACAGCCACAGCTGAACCCAGCACCAACTGCTGACAACATGCAAGGTCATCTTGGACACCTAGCCTGGCCAACCTTGTTGATGGTTGCAGCCCTCCTGCCATTTGTCATAGGCACGTGAGACTATGTGGGAACTATCCACACAGCTAAGCCGTGTTGATCTGTAGGGCTAATTGCTCTCTGATGCCATTGCTATTTTCAGTTAGTGGTTTGCTACACAAATACCTGGCAATGCATGGGGCAGATTTAGAAGTAATCCCAGGTGAAAAGAATGCTCAAGGCAAAAAACATCTCAGACTTTGGAGCCAGCTGGGCTTCTGCTATGTGACTGTAGGCAGGTTTTTGGCTGCTGTGAACTTTAGTTTTCAAACATTTGTAAAATGGAAAGGAGGGCATTGAAAAACATTGCAGTCTGGCACATAGCTGGTACTAAGTAAATGTTAGCTGTCACTTGCTGATATTAAATGGTCATGAAGAGTGGGGATAAGAGCACAGCCTGTCCCCTCAGTTATAAAGCGGATGCAGGCTGATCCTGGTCATGATTACCCTCCCTCAGGCTGCCACACAACCCAGTATCAGGATCAGCCACATTCTGCGCTTGCTGGGTGGGAGTGAGCAAGGCCATTGCTCTTCAGGCCAAGACAAGATGGAAACAACAGCAGAGTATGTGATGAAAATCCTGTATTTGCATTTGTGAGGTTAGGCAGAATGCCATTCATTTCTGAGCCCTGCGCTTTGCACAGTGCTTGGCACACTTTGACTTTGAGGCCTTGGCTGGCCATCAGTGAGGTCAATACAGTGTAATATAGCTGTTCTGCTCAATGTTGTATCTGTGCTGTTTTGAGTTTGTCTTGAATCTTCCAGATTCATATTTCACTAAATAAAGTAGAACTCATTGTATAGCATCTTTAAAAGCCAAGCATGTAAAAGAAAATTTGGTATTGTGGTTTCTAAAAGTGCCCATAAAACACTTTACTTCCACTGACACTGACTACCATGAGAATGGACAGTAGTCATAAGCCTGGTGCTGCTGGGATTTTCCAAGGCAGTCTGCAGCTCCCAGAGTCCAATAATGGTCCAGGTGCCTGGGACCAATCACCCCAAGGTTCCTTGTCCTGTTCCCCTGTGTCGGGAAGCAGCAGAATCTCTTATCAGAAAGCCTTTGTTTGCTACAACTGCTGCAAATGAAGGATCCTCGAAAGCTAGCTCTTCCTTGCTGTAGAATACCAGCCATGAAGAAAGGAAGGTGGCAGAGTGCCACGGCAACTGTGTGGAGACAGACGTCGTCAGGGGTAAAGCCAAAGAGGTTAAAACCTTGTCAAGAAAGGACATTGCCGTAGTCTCAGAGTGTTTCCTTACAAAACACTGGTTTACAAAGACAGAGGAGCACTGCAGGGGTCAGAGGTAAAATCAGTAATGGTGGTACAAACGCGTAGTGACAGGGACCCAGCTTGGCTTCCAGGGTGTTCTCAACCAAAGTGCAAAATCTGGCTCTGATCACAAGGAAACATTAGGCCAACCCAAACTCAGGAACCTGTATGAAATCATTGCTTGATGCTCCTTAAGTTGTCCCAGGTGACGGAAAGCGAGGACAAAACCAAAGAATTATGACGATGTGACAGCTGTTTGCATGCAGTCCTGGGCCAGAATTTTTATTTTTGTTTGGTGACAGCTGACAAATGTTGACTGGGACTGTGGGGTTGATGGTGCTGAGCTGTTGGCATTCACCTGGCTTCAGCTGTTGTCCATTCTCGGTGTCTTTCTCCTGGGGAGTTTGCCCTGAAATGTTGAAGACTTTAAGATCTTTTTGTTTCTCTTTGTTCTCTTGTTTTCAACTGTGGCATGTCAGTTTGGCATTGTACATTAAGTCCTTCAATAAAATTAAAACAAGTAACTTAATTTTAATAAATAAAACAAAAACCAAATTAATTAAATTAAGCTAAAATTTAATTAAAACCAGGAACTGAATGAATTCATGCTTAAGTACAGTTTGATAGACTCTTCAGTTATGGACGGTGTTATGGGAAGTTATAAAGGGGGCTTCTTGGTGCAAATCAGTGGGACTTCCTGCTTCGGAGGAAAGAATCTGACTGCTGGCACAAGGCCAGGCTCCAGCTGTTCCACCTTTGCACCGTTATTGTCAGATTCAGAGAAGCTGTGCAGAAAATGGGGGGCGGGGGCAGCGGGAGTTTGTGCTGAGAGCAGAGAACTGCAGATGAGGCGGTAAGCTCTGCTGTAAGGGGGCGTGCGGTGACTGGCTCACAGCCATTGCGTTAAAGTAGAGTATAAAATACAATTATAATATCTTTTACTATTATAGCCTTTCATTTTGCCAAGAGACTGGAAGCCTGAAGAGCCATTTACTGGTCAGTTTTCTGACTATCTTGGGTGATTAAGTGTTGCTAAGGAAAACATGAAAATGGTGATTTTTCTCCTGCTTTAGAAGATGAGGGAATGGTCCTTAGCAGTAGCCATTGTTGAGAAAGTGGCTCACATTGGTCTAATTCTGCTTACCCTGTGGACATATCTGTGGGTAAGCATCTGTGTCCAGCACACAGTCAGACTTAACCCAGGCACCATAGTGAGAGGCTGTGGGGAAGCATCCGTGTCATAGTGAGGGGCTATGGGGAAGCATCTGTGTCCAGCACACAGTCAGACTTGCCCAGGCACCATAGTGAGGGGCTGTGGGTAAGCATCCGTGTCCAGCACACAATTAAACAGTGTATAGAGTGTGACTTTCCAGTGGAACAAGGTGGTGCTATGCAAGACGTCCACCATCAGAAGCAGTTTTGGGAGATGCCAATCATCTGTGTGGAGTCTTTTAGGATTCCAGAACCAGTTCTGGGTTTGTGATCCTACTGTGAAGGCCCTGAGATCTGGGTTACCTCTGGCTTGGTCACCTAACAAACATCTGTTTCTGGTTCTAAGAGGCACAAGTACAGAAAGGTTGGGGAGTGAAATAGGAAGGGGAGAGGGAGGAGAGCAGGATGGGATTCGAGAAGAAACTCAGCAGAAGCCCCTCCCCTGCAAGCCAGCTCTGCAGACACAGGGAAGGACTCTGGCTGGAGTGAGGTGTTGCCATTATTGACTGTGTAACCTTGAAACCTCATCTCTAGCTTTTCTCATCTGTCTAGTAGGGAGCAGTGGTGGCTAGTCCTGTCTCTTTCTTTCACTTGTAATGGAATTCCATTTATTTGGCTGTAGCATTGTGCCATCAATGGTATCTCATAGATTCCTGACCATCTATTGTCTGTTAAGGTATAGAAAGAAACAAACTTTCTTAAAAGGGGGGTGTTTATAGGGTCTTTCTCACTGGAGGGAACAGAGCAGGAGATGACATTTCTGTCTTCCCTTTCTATTGTCTGGAATGCAGTCAGGCTGACTAGAGCCTCAGTAGTTGTCAACACCAGGAGGTGACCTGTAGGATGGAAGCCACATCTGGGGCAGTAGACCGGGAAACAGAAGGACCCTGGCCTCTTGACAAGCCATGGGGCAACCATACCATCCTTGAGTGACTCAGCTGTGTCTTCTGTGGTTCAAACATTGTTACTTAACATGCTGCTCCGTTAATATGTATCTGAGCCCGTCACATCTGGTCCAGGGTTGTTGTAAGGATTAAATTAACTAAAGCAAGGGGAAGCTTTGTGAGGTGGAATTACACTTTGAGAATTGCAGCATGCTTCAGAGATACTACTGAATTAGTCTTGTTTTTGTCATGTGAGGAAACAGATGGGCCAGGGCGGTGCTAGACAGACCCTAATGGACTGGCTGGGCACAGAGGCAGGAGAAAGAGTCAGCTGCCATATAGGCTGGAGAGCTGCAGGCAGCAGGGCAAGACTTGCTGGCTTCCTACTTTTAAACTAAATCTTTCTATGGTAAAGTCTGCATTGCGAGCAGCAGAGGAAAAGGTGGTCAGAGCAGGGAAAGACAGAAACACAGAGGGTTAGAAACAAGGGCCCCTGGACATCATCGAGAATCTCAGCATGAGGAATTTGGGAAGCTGAACAGTGCTGGTTTGGGCACACTAATGGTAACAGATGTCAGAACACATCTGTTAAGTCTGTCTAAAGAGAACTGAATTCTACAGCTTCTGTTTCCAGAGGGTTCTTGAAAAATCCTGTTGGTAGTAGAGAGAAATAGCAGGTATCGAACCATCAATTTAACAACTCCTGTGAACAAAGTGAAGTGTGCTCTTGCCCCAAATAAGGAGAGCTCAAGCCTTTGGACGGACGGATGGACACACACACACACACAGAGCACTCTGTTTCTGGCAGGTACCAGAAAGATATATATGGAAAGATTCACAGGTATTCATGGGGCCTCCTTACTCTAGAAATGGCAGATTTCAGGTAACAAAATATGTGTGTGAGCTATAATTCCATCTGAGCAATAGAAGTGAGAAGTTTGAGACTGGGTGTTGTATCTCTCATTGTTTGGCCTAGTTCAACGCAAACTCTGTTCTATACTCTACCTAGTTAGAGAGCTGAGGGGGAGGAAGAAGACTGGTGTTGTCCTGTTGCAGAACCAAAACCTATATCTTTCCATAGTCATCTGTTTGGTCTTCACAGCAGGATCTGGGAGCTATAAACCATGTCATGGCTGAGCCGTAGCCAGCACCCAGCTTTCCGTGCCTCATTCCCAGAAGACTAGTTTGTTGTGTAGCTAATATATCAAGTTGACTGTGGACATTAATTTCAACCCCCAAGTCTTTACCAGGAT
The DNA here is from genome assembly GCF_903992535.2 of Arvicola amphibius. NCBI lineage: Eukaryota > Metazoa > Chordata > Mammalia > Rodentia > Cricetidae > Arvicola > Arvicola amphibius. The sequence continues at coordinate 62,919,770 of NC_052056.1, forward strand.
TGCTCACAAGGTGCATTAATCATTCTTAGGTACTCCTCCCTGGGAGGTGCAGGCAGCTGTTAATGTGGAAATCATAGATTCGTATACCGAAGGCTGGGCCTTCCACAGACCAGCGCCTGTGTTACTGAGAGCTGGCCATTCCTTGGTATCCATCTGGAAGGCAGACTATGGGGTTGAAGACTTTGGAGCCCAGTGTATTTTGCTGTGAATTCTACTTCCCAGCTGTGCAACGTGATTACCTGACTTAACCTCCATGTCTTCATTTGTCAGAATGACAAATTTTATTATTTGTAGAAATATTGTAGAAATTATATTATTGTAGAAATAATAATGACACTCTCACCCTGCTTTTGAATCTTTGTGTGCGTCCAATAGATGTGCACATGTTGGCTAACGCTGTTGAAAATTTCCATTTGCTGGCATGAGACCCCCTTTCCAGGACTTTCTCTCCAGTGGTCTCTGCTCAGTGAAGGGAAATCCCAGAGCCTTCAAACTCCTCAGAGATGAGAGTTGTGGGGGAGCCGGCTGTGGGAAGTGGGGAGCCCTTCCCTGTCTGTAGAGTCTCACTTGGAGGTGTCCCCTTTTTTCCCTTTTCATGTGGAAAGTTTGTTTAAACAACAGGGTCTAAATAGAGGCCTTTCTCAGACAGCCGAGGAAGGCCCTGTGCAGTTGCTTCCTTGCTGGGCTGAGGTGAGTTGCCATGCCTCCCTGAGCCTGTGGTCCCACCGTTGGAAGTGGGAGGTGCTAGTACTCCCTTAGCTGAGTCGGCAAAGGTAGAGACCCCTCCCTGCATTGCCAACATGGGAACCTTCTCCTGCTTCTAGAGAAGAAATGTGTGTTTGACCAGTGCCCAAGGCCCTGGACAGGCATAGCAAACCAGCTGAATCTTGAAGGGTGCTTTGAGAGTCAGGGCCAGAGCCAGGTGGGAAGGACCCAAGTTTCCTGCTGGATGTGAAAACCATCAGGGCCAACTCTACACCGAAGTCCCTTTCAGGGACACATCCCTCTCATGCTTGGACAGCACCCCCGAAGGGAGAAGCCAGGCTGGTAAGAAACAGGTCTTTCCCTGCAGTCTCCCAAACATTCCCTCTAGGTTCTAGCATCCTCTCCTGGGTAGAGGACATCTCTGGCTCCTGCCGGTCAGAGGTTCTGCCCGCAGCAATAAAAAGCAGCAGGTGCTATACGGCAGGTGGCAAATTGCTGCCATGTTTCTGGACAGGAAAACAAGCTGCTCTCCAGGCATCTGCTCCCAGTGCCACCAAACCCTAGAGTCACACAGGTGGACGTCCTCTCCTTTCTCTGCGGACCCTCAGTGGCCACTGGGAAGCCAGCTGGGGCTATGATCAGTGAGCTCCCCCACATGCTATAAATGCTCATATCTAGGAAGGAGAGTCCAGGGGGAAGATGCCTGCCTGTTAGCTTGCTCCTCTGGGAAGGCCTTTCCCTCCCCTCCGGTCGGTCGGTCGTGCTTACCTACACGGCTCTCCTCATCCCTTCCTGCCCCATCGTGCTGCCTATTGTTTCATGTGCTAGCATGTGTCTGCCAGGAATTGTTTCTAAGGACAGGAGAAGGGAGGGGGAGGAAAGGAATGAGCTCTCATTTTTTTTTTCTTTCTGGGACTTTTCTCTTGTTTGTTTTGGGATGTCATTAAGTATTCAGTCTGGCTTGCCATTTCATCCGCAGTCAGATGACGTGCATGTGGCTGACTTAATTGGAAGCTGATGACTTGCTCCGAGCCCGTTTCCACAGGGCATTGTTGAGTTGGGACTGTCCCAGCCAGTCTAGATG